>NC_064641.1:947637036-947943130 GCF_023864345.2 Schistocerca serialis cubense | reverse complement strand
CAGCTCTTTTGTGAGTACGTGTGTGGATGAACGGGTCCCTGAGCTGTTTCAGCTTTTATTCTTTTCTGGGCTGCTTTCCCTTCCCCTTCCTTCCCCTTTTTCCTTTCCCTTTGGACCTTCCTTTTCTTTCTTGGTGGTGTTCTTTATGTCAGCATGGCTATTCTCATGACTTTGCTCTGTCTTGTGATTTTGGTTGATTGCCTTTCCTCCTCCTTTTTCGCTTTTCTTTTTTGGTCCCCCTCAGGGGTTTGACCTCCATCTCCAAATTGGAAATCTTTAGTGTGAGCCAGTTGGGGAAGAACTACCTCCCTAGCATCTTTGGTGTGGGTTCCTCTTCCCTTCCTCCTCAGCTTCTTTGTCTCACCTGGACTCTGACCACACAATAATCCAGTGGAACTGCAGTGGATATTATCGCCACCTGCCAGAAATAAAACGCTTTGTTTCATCTTACTCTTCATTCTCTCTTGCTGTTCAAGAAACTCACTTTCATGATGTTTAGTGTTATTGGGTGTTCTGTTGAAACCATGCCGGACCTGGGATAGCATCTCGAGGTGTCTGCACTTTGTTTCACACCGATTTCATTAGTGACTGGATCCCCCTTCATACCAAACTGGAAGTGACAACAGTTAGAGTGCAGATGACTCTGGCAATCACTGTTTATAATGTCTACCTCCCTCCAGGTAGGCCACTTTGTTATGATGAAATGTCGGCCTTAATACAGCAACTCCCACCCCCATATCTCCTCCTCAAGAACTCTAATGCACACCACCCCCTGTGGGGAGTGTCACTTGGTCAGGTAGGGGTCTTCTACTTGACCAACTTACTACAGAATTTGATTTGAGCCTCCTCAATGACTGTTCCCCTACCCACTTCAGTACCACTCGTGGCACCTTTACTGCTATTGCTCTCTATCTCTTCCTCTGCTCTCGTGGCTTGCCTACATTGGTCACCCTGTGATTATAATTGCATTGATGCCACTATTCTTCATGCTGCTGGTGCTGCTGTTCGCCTATCCATAGGCCTGCCTCATCATTGACCGTACTATGGTGGACCAAGGACATAGCAGTTGCTGTCCAGGACTGCCAACGGGTGCTGCGGTGATTTAATCAGCACCCTTCACAGATCAGCATCCTCACTTTTAAGCGTCTCTGTGTTAAGGCTCGTTACCTTATCAAGAGGAGTAAAAAGGAATGTTGGAGTGCTATGTTTCCTCCCTGGGGACATACGGCTCTTCATTGCAGGTTTGGCCCACGCTCTGCAGCCTTCTGGGCCACCAGCAACAGTTAACTGTCCAGGGGCTTATCCTCCAAGGTGCTCTGTCTACTGATCCATTGGTCCTCACAAGAGTTCAACAGACCCCTTAGCTTAACCCTATAATGAACAGGAACCCTTCACTGAACAGGAATTCTCACAGGCTCTTACCTTTTCACATGACATGACCCTGGGTCCAGATTCCATCAACAACCAGATATCCGACATTTGGACATTACACACAGGCAATATCTACTCAGGGTCTTCAACCACATTTGACTCCTAGGTATCTTCCCCTCACAGGAGCGAGACAGGATAGTTATCCCCGTCTTTAAGCTTGGGAAGAACCGAACGTCTCTTGACAGCTATTGCCAAATTAGCCTGATGAATGTAGATTGTAAACTGATTTAGAGGATGGTTAGCTTCCAATTATGTTGGGTACTCGAATCTTGGGGCGTTTTGTCTCCGTATCAGTGTGGTTTCCGGGAAGAACGATCTCCAACTCGGCATGTACTCAGACTGGAAGCTGAAGTCCAACAGGCTTTTACTGTCAGCACCTTGTCGTGGTCTTCTTTGATCTTTATAAGGCGTATGACGTGGCTTAGCACCATTGCATTTTAGTTATTTTCCGTGACTGGGGCTTTCCGATTTTTATCTGAATTTTTATCCCACCAGCTCTTCCGGGTTCAGTTGGCACATCACTTAGCGCCCCTCGGATTCAGGAGAAAGGTATCTCACAGGGTTCTGTGTTAAGTGTCACACTCTTCCTGATAGCCATCAATGGGCTTGTAAATTCTGTTGGCCCTCAGGTATAGTGTGTTGACGATTTTTGCATCTGGTGCAGCTCCCACTTGGTTGTGTCTGCTGAGTGCCGGCTCCAAGTTGCCATCCCATGGACCTCGGTGTGGGCTGTCTCCCATGGCTTCCAATTTTCTCCCTCCAGAACGTGGGTTTTGCATTTTTGTTGTGAATTCATAATACACCCTGATCCAGAACTTTATTTAGGCGACCAGCTCCTAGATGTTGCAGCACAGTTCTGTTTCTTGGGACTTTTTTTTAATACGAAAAGCTGATGTGGCTGCCCCATGTTCGCTGCCTGAGGACTACATGCATGCGGAAGCGTAGTGCTCTCCGCCTCCTGGCCCTCACATCTTGGGGTGCAGACCGTGCTACTCTTCTCCATATTTACCATGTTCTGGTCTTGTTTAGACTAGATTATGGCTCTGGGGCTCCTTCCACTCTGAAAATAATTGGCCCTGTTCACAATTGTGGGATGTGTATGGCCACTGGTGTCTTTCTCACTAGTTCCGTTGACAGTCCCCGCGCAGAAGCAGGGATTCCCTGTCTACAATACGATGAAGCCAACTCCTGGTTTCTTATGCAATC
Organism: Schistocerca serialis cubense; assembly: GCF_023864345.2. NCBI lineage: Eukaryota > Metazoa > Arthropoda > Insecta > Orthoptera > Acrididae > Schistocerca > Schistocerca serialis. The sequence continues at coordinate 947,940,493 of NC_064641.1, read as the reverse complement.
GCCATTCACAGATTCGCTGTCCATCCTGTATCCTCTGTTGTCTTTGCAAGCGAGGGACGTCTCCTTCCTGATCACCACCCATGGGAGGATTGCCGGTTGGAATGTGTCTCACTTCCCTCTCTCAGGATCTCCATCTCTGTTCACTGAAATGCGCCCCGAGTATTTCCTCTCACACCCTCCTTGGATGGTACCTAGATCACGAATTAGGACCGACCTATTCCAGGGTCCTGAGGTCTTTGTCGCCCACATGGTCTTCCGGCGTACGTTCCATCCTTGCAGAGTTTCAGGGTGCTACCATCACCTACACTGATGGTTCTGAGATGATAGATAAAGCAGAATATACCTTCACGTATCCTACTGACTTAGAATACCATTTATTCCCAGAATCATGTAATGTGTTCACAGCAGAGCTGCTAGCTGTTACCAGGGCCCTCCATTTTGTTACTCAGGCCTCCCTCCACAGTGTTTTAATATGTACCGACTCATTGAGCAACTTGCTACTCTCGTCATCCTTTGGTCTCTGCTATCCATGACCACTCCTCCCTAGTCCATGCCACCTGCTCAGCTTTCTCTTGGTCCCAAGTCATGTGGATATCAACGAATGAACTGGCTTACCATTTGACTCTACCTGTGGATATGTAGATCTACGTCAGATCTCTCTTTTCCCAAAAGTGGAATGACATCTGGTGTGCTACTGGTTGAGTAATAAACTCCACACAGTCAGGGAGACTACTACACTTTGGTGCTCTTCCTTCTGTTCCTCTCAGGAGTAGTCCACTGCTTTATACCATCTACACATTGGTCATACCAGGCTCGTGCATTGTTTCCTCCTGTGTAATGAACCACCCCCACAATATGGTTGTCAACCTAGACACACAGTATCCCACATATTGGTGGAATGTTCCCTTCTTTTAGCCCTTTGTGCTAATTCTTAATTTTAATGTTAGCAGACAATTCATGGATGGTTGAAGTGGTCCTCAGTTTCCTCTGTGAAAATGGTTATTTCCAGATATACTTGTAAGGTTTAGCTCTACTCTTGGAGCAGAGGCAGTGTGATTGTGTTTGGGACCTCTCTTCACGTTTTCTCGGTCCACTCCCCCATGGAAAGACCACTCTTTTTTTCAGTTTTTAGATTTGGTCTTATCTTTTATGCATTTTACTGTCTGTGTTTTGTTTTATATTTGATACCCTGGCTGGATCCATATATGTTTAGCGGACCCTCTTTCCTCTGTGAGTAACTTTGGAATTGTGGGACTGATGATCTTGCCATTTAATACCATAAACCCTCTCAGTTAATCAGTCAATCAATCAATCAGTCTCAAAATTTGTCAAGGGAAAACACTAAAACTTGTGTGGAAATCAGGAAATTTCACTTGGGGAAACTTGGGGCAACCTTGATACAATACCATCATCACCCAGCATAGAGACAGACTGTAAGCAAGCTCGACACCATTGGCATATCCATCTATTGTGCTAAATGTAAAGTCATCTTGCAAAGTATCATTCCACTTACCATTTGCAGTATTTGATACCCTGTACATTATCTGAGCATTCTCTCGCAGTTTTTCCGTAATTGCAGGACCTATCTTCCCCACCACCTCAGTTACTTGTGGATTTGTGCTCTGATTCACACCATACACAAATAAGTTAAGAGCAAGAGGTATCTCTTGCATTGAGTGTGCATTCTGATTATTTGACCTTTTTGTACTGTCAACTATGCCAGCTGCAGTAATTTCCTTGTGCTTTAATATGCTCTCCTCCATAAAATACACCCCTAAATGATTACAGTAGTTCCAATATCTGACACTTTTATGAGCTGACAGTTTTGTTTCCTTTGATGTGGAAGGTTTTTTCTGCCCTTAGCTATACACATCTTTACTATGAATTCTGAGCACAACTAGGCAAATAACTGACTTAAAACATACTTGCCTAATAGCAGCCTTGTTCATATTGTCTTGGCATTGATTTATAACAGTCTGTCAAATGCAACGAAGCAAATCATCTACAGAAAAGTTTTCTAGAAATCTGCAGCCTTTTTCCCCAGTGCTGATTCAGTGGAGAGCTTGGTCATAGAAGTCTACATTTTGACTTTTCAGGAATTGTTCCATCTTGAGAATCATCTAATTGTTCTGGGAGTTCATACCACACAATGATATTTTTCTTCTTCTTCTTCATTTTAGGGTAGAGGAAGAAGTCAATGGGTGCCATGCTAAGAGAATACTGGAGGTGAGGCAAAATTGTATAAATATAAAGTACTAATGTGTGTGACTGTGTCACACAGTTTTTCTGCAACACTTCGTCTGGACAGTTTCCGTAACCTTAGATTTTTGTAATATGCCCTTGTGATGGTTTGCTCCTTAATGACCATAATCTGTTACCGTTGTACACAGCAGTCCCAAAAAAGACAACTTCACCTTGCCCAATGATGGATGGGTCTTCGCCTTTTTCAGCTGTGGTGAACCCACATATTCATATTCCTGCTATGTTTCTGTGTCTCCCGATCACACAGATACAGCTAGCATTTGTCAGCCGTGATCAAGTGGCTGAAGATGTCATCCAGATCGCCCTTACATAGCTGCAATATTTCCGCTGTGTATTAGTTGGGAAAAACTATAATTTGGATCGTCCAGATGTGCAGTAATTATGCTAATGCACGTCTAGACGCACCAGGACTTGTATGTCAGGAACTCATGCAGGTATAGATGCGTGCATGTTAAGAATGTTGTGGCAATTCTGAAATGTTAGTTCCTTTAGTGTTTCGTATGCGGTTTAGTAGTTACCTTTTCTCCCGCAGGATACGGAGGCCGATGTGCAGTGACCAAAGGCCGACGAGTAATATATATATATATACACAAAAGGTACGGCCAAACTTTCAGGAAACATTCCTCACACACAAATAAAGAAAAGATGTTATGTGGACATGTGTCCGGAAACGCTTAATTTCCATGTTAGAGCTCATTTTAGTTTCGTCAGTATGTACTGTACTTCCTCGATTCACCGCCAGTTGGACCAATTGAAGGAAGGTAATGTTGACTTCGATGCTTGGGTTGACATGCGACTCATTGCTCTACAGCACTAGCATCAAGCACATCAGTACGTAGCATCAACAGGTTAGTGTTCATCACGAACGTGGTTTTGCAGTCAGTGCAATGTTTACAAATGCGGGGTTGGCAGATGCCCATGGGCCCCATGGATTAGCACGGGGCAATAGCCGTGGCGCGGTACGTTTGTATCGAGACACATTTCCAGGACGGAGGTGTCCCGACAGGGAGACGTTTGAAGCAATTGATCGGCGTCTTAGGGAGCCCGGAACATTCGAACCTATGACTCGCGACTGGGGAAGACCTAGAACGACGGGACACGTGCAATGGACGAGGCAATTTTTCGTGCAGTTGACGATAACCCTAATGTCAGCGTCAGAGAAGGTAACGTTGACCACGTCACTGTATGGAGAATGCTACGGGAGAACCAGTTGTTTCCGTACCGTGTACAGCGTGTGCAGGCACTATCAGCAGCTGATTGGCCTCCACGGGTACACTTCTGTGAATGGTTCATCCAACAATGTGCCAATTCTCATTTCAGTGCAAATGTTCTCTTTACGGATGAGGCTTCATTCCAACGTGATCAAATTGTAAATTTTCACAATCAACATGTGTGGGCTGACGAGAATCCGCACGCAATTGTGCAATCACGTCATCAACACAGATTTTCTGTGAACGTTTGGGCAGGCATTGTTGGTGTGTCTCGATTGGGCCCCATGTTCTTCCACCTACGCTCAATGGAGCACGTTATCATGATTTCATGCGGGATATCTACCTGTGCTGCTAGAACATGTGCCTTTACAAGTACGACACAACATGTGGTTCATGCACGATGGAGCTCCTGCACATTTCAGTCAAAGTGTTCATACGCTTCTCAACAACAGATTTGGTGACCGATGGATAGGTAGAGGCAGACCAATTCCATGGCCTCCACGCTCTCCTGACCTCAACCCTCTTGACTTTCATTTATGGGGGCATTTGAAAGCTCTTGTCTACGCAACCCCGGTACCAAATGTAGAGACTCTTCATGATCGTATTGTGGATGGCTGTGATACAATACGCCATTCTCCAGGGTTGCATCAGCGCATCAGGGATTCCATGCGATGGAGGGTGGATGCATGTATCCTCGCTAACGGAGGACGTTTTGAACATTTCCTGTAACAAAGTGTTTGAAGTCACGCTGGTACGTTCTGTTGCTGTGTGTTTCCATTCCATGATTAATGTGATTTGAAGAGAAGTAATAAAATGAGCTCTAACATGGAAAGTAAGTGTTTCCGGACACATGTCCACATAACATATTTTCTTTCTTTGTGTGTGAGGAATGTTTCAAAATAAACACTGCACGAAAATTAAAAAAACTATGCAATGTAAAATAGTGGTCGTCATGATTTGCGTCTGGAGCAGTATTATGCAATATGTTCCTGCGTATGAAAGTAATTTCTATTGCCATCGATAGCGTGGTCGAGGAGACTCCAACGCCTATCAATAACACGTGTCAACAATAAACACAGAAGCCGATAACGCAACCGACAACCAAACATCGTAGGCTTTGCAATTCAAGGAGGGTGGGGGAGCATAGAAGCATTCCACCACAACTGGACTTCGAGAGCGAGTTAGAAAATTTGCGCGGTTTCTGAGAAACCACACCTTGTGAGTTAAGGGATAATACTATGTTAGGTGAGAACGAGAGCATCTTCTGCATTCCGCCTGGTCACCTAAGAAGCGTGAGGTAGTGCTGGAATATTATTTCGTTCTTTTTAAAAAGTAAATGACATTCCAAGCTATATTCTTTCTCTTGCTCGTCTCTTACTACACCTGAACTGCAACTGCGCCTATCATTGCAGGTTGGTTGGACCAGCTGGCTGCCCAGTGCTGTCTTAAGTTAAATGCATCTGTAATGCTGCGCCTCCCATGTTCCGTGGTCCTTGCCATGGACCTTGCCGTTGGTGGGAAGGCCTTCGTGCCTCAGCGATACAGATAGCCACACCGTAGGTGCAACCACAACGGAGGTGTGTCTGTTGAAAGGCCAGACAAACGTGTCGTTCCTGGAGAGGGGCAGCAGCCTTTTCAGTAGTTGCAGGGGGCAAAAGTCTGGATGATTGACTGATCTGGCCTTGTAACATTAACCAAAATGACCTTGCTGTGCTGGTACTGGGAACGGCTGAAAGCAAGGGTAAACTACAGCCGTAATTTTTCCCGAGGGTATGCAGCTTTATTGTATGGTTAAATGATGATGGCGTCCTCTTGGGTAAAATAGTCCCACATTCGGATCTCCGGGTAGGGACTACTCAGGAGGACGTCGTTATGTGGAGAAAGAAAACTGGCGTTCTACGGATCAGAGCGTGGAATATCATATCTATTAATAGGGCAGGCAGGTTAGAAAATTTAAAAAGGGGAAATGGATAGGATAAAGCTAGATATAGTGGGAACTAGCGAATTTCGGTGACATGAGGAAAAAGATCTCTGGTCAGGTGAATACAGGAGTATAAATACAAAATCAAATAGGGGTAATGCAAGAGTAGCTTTAATAAGGAAAAAAAGGAGTGCAGGGAGCTACTATGGACAGCATAGTGATGCATTATTGTAGCAAAGATACAGAGGAAGCCCACGCCTACCACAGTAGTTAAAGTTTATATGTCAACTAGTTCCGCAGATGACGAAGAGATTGAAGAAATGTATGATGAGATAAAAGAAATTATTCAGGTTGTGAAGGGAGACGAAAACTTAAGTCATCGGGGACAGGAATTCGATAGTAGGAAAAGGAAGATAAGGAAAAATAGTAGGTGAATATGGAATGGGGGTAAGCAATGAAAGTGCCTGTTTGAATTTTGCATAAAGCATAACTTAACACTGGCTAATACAGTTTAAGAATCATGAAAGAAGAATGTATATGTGGAAGAGGTCTGGAGATTCTGAAGGGGTTCTGATAGATTATATAATTGGTAAAACACAGATTTAGGACCCAGGTTTTACATTGTAAGACATTTCCAGAGGCAGATGTTGACTCTGGCCACAATATATTGGTTATGAACTGTAAATTAAAACTGAAGAAACTGCAAAAAGGTGGGAATATGAGATGGGACCTGGATAAACTGAAACAACCAGAGGTTGTAGAGAGTTTCAGAGAGCATTAGGGGACGATTGATAACAACGAGGGAAAGAAATACAGAAGAAGAACAATGGTTAGCTTTGAGAGATGAAATAGTGCAGGCAACAGAGGATCAAGTAGTTAGAAAGACGAGGGCTAGTATAAGTCTTTCGGTAACAGAAGATATATTGAATTTAATTGATGAAAGGAGAAAATGTAAAAACATAGTAAATGAGGCAGGCGAAAAGGAATACAAACGTCTCATAAATGAGATCGACAGGAAGTGCAAAATGGCTAAACAGGGATGGCTAGAGGACAAATGTAAGGACGTAGAGGCATATCTCACAAGGAGTGAGGTAGATACTGCCTATAGGAAAATTAAAGAGACCTTTGGAAAAAAAGAGGACGACTTGTAAGAATATCAAGAGCACAGAAGGAAAACCAGTTCTAAGCAAAGAAGGGAAGTCAGAAAGGTGGAAGGAGTATATAGAGGGCGATGTAATTGAGGGCAATATTATGGAAATGGGCGTTGACAGATGTGAAAATTACCGAACAATCAGTTTAATAAGCCACAGCTGCAAAATACTAATACGAATTCTTTACAGACGAATGGAAAAACTAGTAGAAGCCGACCTCGGGGAAGATCAGTTTGGATTCTGTAGAAATGTTGGGACACGTGAGGCAGTACTGACCCTACGACTTATCTTAGAAGAAAGATTAAGGAAAGGCAAACCTACGTTTCTAGCATTTGTAGACTTAGAGAAAGCTTTTGACAATGTTGAGTGGAATACTCTTTCAAATTCTGAAGGTGGCAGGAGTAAAATACAGGGAGCGATAGGCTATTTACAATTTGGACAGAAACCAGATGGCAGTTATAAGAGTCGAGGGACATGAAAGGGATGCAGTGGTTGGGAAGGGAGTGAGACAGGGTTGTAGCCTCTCCCCGATGCTATTCAATCTGTATATTGAGCAAGCAGTAAAGGAAACAAAAGAGAAGTTCGGAGTAGGTATTAAAATCCATGGAGAAGAAATAAAAACTTTGAGGTTCGCCGATGACATTGTAATTCTGCCAGAAACTGCAAAAGAGTTGGAAGAACAGTTGAATGGAATGTACAATGTCTTGAAAGGAGGGTATAAGATGAACCTCAACAAAAGCAAAACAAGGATAATGGAATGTAGTCGAATTAAATTGGGTGATGCTGAGGGAATTAGATTAGGAAATGAGACACTTAAAGTAGTAACGGAGTTTTGCTATTTGGGGAGCAAAATAACTGATGATGGTCGAAGTAGAGATGATATAAAATGTAGACTGGCAATGGCACAGAAAGCGTTTCTGAAGAAGAGAAGTTTGTTAACATCGAGTATTGATTTAAGTGTTAGAAGTCGTTTCTGAAAGTATTTGTATGGAGTGTAGCCATGTATGGAAGTGAAACGTGGAAGATAAATAGTTTAGACAAGAAGAGAATAGAAGCTTTCGAAATGTGGTGCCACAGAAGAATGCTGAAGATTAGATGGGTAGATCACATAACTAATGAGGAGGTATTGAATTGGGGAGGAGTTTGTGGCACAACTTGACTAGAAGAAGGGATCGGTTGGTAGGACATGTTCTGAGGCATCAAGGGATCACCAATTTGGTACTGGAGGGCAGCGTGGAGGGTAAAAATCGTAGAGGGACACCAAGAGATGAGAACACTAAGCAGATTCAGAAGGATGTAGGCTGCAGTAGGTACTGGGAGATGAAGCAGCTTGCACTGGATTGAGTAGCATGGAGAGCTGCATCAAACCAGTCTCAGAACTGAAGACGACAACAACAACAACAACAACAAAGGATGACCTTCATAATCAACCCATCTCCCTGACTACCCATCTTCAATCTGTTGCCGTTCGCCTTTTCATTCCACACCTGACTTTCTCACTCTGTACCATTCATGTACCTCCATCCTTCTATGTCACCAGGGCAGACTTCCTTCAGCTTATTGGGCAGCTACCTCTCCCGTTTCCGCTACTCGGTGACTTTAATGCGCATCATCCCCTTTTGGGTTCTCCCAGGTCCTGCCAGAGAGGTGCCCTCTTGGCTGACCTTAACCTCTTCTGCCTTAACACTGGAGCACCCACTTTCGTTTCTGACTCCTCGCAGACCTATTCCAATTTGGACCTATCCTTTTGCACTGCTCAGCTTCCCCATCGTCTTTAGTGGGCAGTTCTTTCTGATGCCTACTCGAGCGATCATTTCCTGTGTGCTCTCTATCTGCTGACTCCTACCCCATCCACATGCATGATCAAATGGTAGCTTACTAAGGCTGACAGGCAACTTTACTCCTCCCTGATGACCTTCACAGAAAAAGATTTCCTCAGTTATGATAACCAGGTGGACTACCTCACCAACGCAGAACATAGCATTCCCTGCACTTCCTCTTTACCACATTGTGTCCCAGTCCCTTGGTGGACTAAGGCATGCCACGATGCAATTCACGCAGGGAGACATGCTCTCCGCGTTTTTAACCACCACCTTACGCTGGAAAACTGCATTCATTATAAACAGATGCATGGAAAGTCTCGTCGAGAAAGAGCTATTTGGGTTTGATTCACTAGTTCTTTTAACAGTTCCATACCTTCCTCTGTCATGTGGGCCAACCTCTGACAGCTCTCTGGAATCAAGCTGCATTCCCCCATTTCTGGCCTGACAGTAGGTGCCGATGTCATCGTGGATCCTGTTGCTATCTCCAGCACCTTGGGCCGCCATTTTTCGGAAGTTTCGAGCTCTTCCCACTATCACTCAACCTTCATCCATAGGAAATGAGTGGAGTAGGCTCGGGCGATACTCTCTCTTCTCCGATCATGAATGCATCAGTGCTGCCTACACTATGAGTTAACTAGATCATGCTCTCAGTTGATCCCGGTCCTCTGGCCCAGGGCCAGTCGCTATCCACATTCAGATGTTGCAGCACCTCTCTTGCAGGCGATCACTTTCTGCGTAACTCATACAACTGCATCTGGGCTGAGGGCTCACTTCCTGGATGCTGGCGTGAAGCCACCGTCATATCCATACCCAAGCGTGGTAAGGACAAAAACCTCCCTTCTAGCTACCGCCCCATGTCTCTTACAGCTGCGTTTGCAAGGTGATTCATGCCCAGCTGGTGTGGTGGCTCGAGTCTCGCCATTTACTCACGAAGGCACAGTGTGGATTTCGAGCGCGGTGTTCTGCAGTTGACCATCTCGTTACTTTGTCCACTCTTGCCATGAATGGTACTCTGTCGAAATCCCAGACTTTGTTTCGATTTGGTGAAGGCCTACAACACCTGCTGGAGAACTGGTACCCTCTGTACTGTTTACAGGCAGGGCTTCTGTGGGCGCCTGCCCTGTTTTTTTTTTTTTTTTTTTTTTTTTTTTTTTTTTTTTTTTTTTTTTTTTTTTTTTTTCGGGCATTTTTACAAGGTGCGTGTGGGTTCTGTCTAGTCAGACACCGTTATTCAGGAAAATGGAGTGCCTCAGCGTTCCGTCGTGAGCGTCGTCCTCTTTGCTATCACCATTACCCGTATCATGGCCCTGTCTCCCACCAGGCGTCTCCCGCTCCATTTTTGTCGATGATTTTGCCATCTATGGCAGTTCTCCACAGATCTGTCTCACTGAGCGGCGTCTTCAGAGCTGCCTTGATCGTCTTCGCCCCTGGAGCATCGCCAATGTCTTTCGCTTTTCCACTGACAAACCCATATGTATGAATTCTGGTGGCGCAAATGGTTTCTCCCACCATCTCTACATCCTGCGCCTGTTGCCCTTCCGTTCGTTGATACTACGAAATTCCTGGGGCTCATGCTTGATAGCATGTCCTCTCATGTTTCATACGTGGCAGCCCACTGTATACAGTCCCTCAATGTCCTACATATCCTCAATGGTACTTCTTGGGGTATCAATCGAACCACCCTCCTCCTTTTGTTCCAGTCCCTTGTCCGTTGGAAACTCGACTATGGGTGCTTTGTTTACGTGTCTGCACGCCCATCCCTTTTATGTTGTCTCAACACTATCCACCATCATGGCATCCGTTTGGCCACAGGCACCTTTTACATCAGCCCAGTTGAAATTCTGTCTGCTGAAGCAGCTGAACTACCGCTGTCCTACCATGGTGCCTTTCTCCTCAGCAGGTACGAATCCTATGCCTCCTTCCTTGATGATTCCTTTGATTGTCAGTTTGGGGCTCGTCCTTCTTCTGTTACCTCCTGGAGTACGCTTCTGGCACTTACTACAGCGACTTAACTTCACACTATGTGCACCTTTCCCAGTGGATGTGAACCCTTCCCCACCAGGCTTCATGAAGCGGCCCATGTTAACCTTGGTCTTGTCTATCGCACACTGAGATCTTTAGCCAACTTTCTAGCCCTCGCATTTCAGTCCCGCTCTTCCACCATGCACTATCGCTTTCTTTGTCGACGATGACCATTAACTTCTTTGCACCTGATATCCAGCAAGGTAACCAGTCCTCTGTGGTGGGACTAACCCTGTTGGTTGTAGCCTCCTGACCACACAGGGATTGCTCTGCTGATGCCTGCGCTGTTAACTCCCCATGTATGCCAAGGGGTAGATGCTCATCTGGGACTCCTGGCAATGGCCATCCTACCAGGTGGCCTTTGCTGTGGCTGGGTGTTGCCCTTGGGGAGGGCCCCAGGTCGGAGTGGGTGGCATCAGGGCGAATGACATGTGATGAAGCATAGTCCATCATTTCCTGCTGGTGGTGAAACACCACCAGACTCTAAGCGTTCACGAGCTCAATTCAATGCACAGAAGTATGACCCAAAATCGTTCCCCTCCATGGCCACACCTTGGGTGGAACATCAGGCAAAGGACGACAGCAGATCTTGTTCGCCCCAGTAGCTTGTATGTTCGAAAGCTGATGGGGACACTTTCATGACAATGAAACCTCAGTTGAGTATATAGAGGAAAGGTTGGTGAGGTGGAAGGCTTGTTCAAAATGGGATCTTGGTCAGTCTTGATCAAAACAGCATCCTCTTCCCAGTCATGTATGTTACTCGCTTATGAAAAGTAGGGGGATGCTTCTGTAACCATCACGCCCCATAAGAACTTGAATATGGTCCAGGGTATCATATTTCACAGGGACCTTCTTCAGTAATCTGACGATCAGCTGCACGCCAATTTAGAGCGGCGAGGTGTACATTTCGTCTGGCGTGTCCATTGGGGTCCGAGGGATAATCAGGTTGCCATCGGTGCCTAGATCTTGGCTTCTGTGGGTGATACATTGCCTGGGTCTAGGTGATGGTCTACTGCTGTGATGTAAAGCCCTATATCCCTCCCCTGATGTGGTTCTTTAAGTGCTGGAAGTTCGGCCATATGTCTTCCCACTGTACTTCCAGTGTCACAACAGTTCTGGCACCATGAGCTCCAGCAACACCAGTCACCTCTCAGAGCCGGAAGAACACACTTGCCCCCTTGATGGTCGGGGGCATTTTCCTACCTGTTGCTCTTGCACCACATACTTCAGGAGCAACACCCCTCAACCATCGGGGACATCCATCCCCACTTCTAAGCCATAGAAGCATAAGTCTTCCTCGGCTTCTCTCGCTAGGAAGGGGTCCCTTGGGTCACTCCCTTCCCACTTTCCTGCTAGTGGCAAAGATGACAGCCACCAGTGGCTGAAGAGCCCAAAAGCAGCTGGTCGTAGGGCTTCACTCTCATCCTCAGTCCCAGAGACTGAGCTAGTGAAGTTCTTCCAGCCAAGGAAACCCAAGGAGCAGCGAGAGAAACAAAAAAAAAAGAAAAAAAGAAAAACACCCTAAGACCAAGGAAATTGCGTCTGAGGATGGGGTGGAGATTTTGGCGTCCGCTGAGGACCTAGATCTCATCGGACACTCAGACACAATGGATATAAACTATTCAGGCAACAAGTTGATGGCAGCAGGTGACTCTTAAGCGTACCTCATTGAATGTTCCATGCCTTTCCAGTCTCACAATGACGTCGTCCTCCAGTGGAATTGCATCAGTTTTTTTCACTGCCTGGCTGAGCTACAGCAAAGGTTAAGCTTTACACCTGCTATCTGCATTGCTCTCCAGGAAATCTGGTTCTCAGTGATGCGGACCCCTACTCTCCTCGGCTGTAAGGGATATTACAGGAACCATAGTGACTATAGTCGAGTGTCAGGTGGAGTTTGCGTTTAAGTCCTAAACTCGGTTTGTATTGAACATGTGCCCCTTCAAACCCCTCTTGAAGCTGTGGCTGTCAGAATAAGGACAACGCAGGAAATAACTGTCTGCAGTGTATATCTTCCTCCAGATGGTGCAGAACACCCGAATATATTAGCTGCTGATTGATCAACTCCCTAGACCTTTCCTACTTTTGGGAGATTTCAATGCCCATAACCCCTTGTGGGGTGGCAGCGTGCTTATTGGCCAAGGCAGAGATGTCGAAACTTTACTGTCTCAGTATAACCTTTGCCTCTTAAATTCTGGGACAGCGACACATTTCGTTGTGGATCATGGTAGTTACTCAGCCATTGATTGATTAGTTTGCAGCCCATTACTTCTCCAATCTATCCACTGCAGAGCACATGACGATGTGTGTGGTAGTGACCACTTCCCCATCTTCCTGTCACTGCCCCGGTGTCAGACCCACGGACGCCTACCCAGATGGGCTTTAAACAAGGTGGATTGGGAAACTTTCACCTCTGCTGTCACCGTTGAATCTCCTCCACACGGTAACATCGATGTCATGGTTGAGCAGGTTCCTGTGGCATAAAACGCGATCCCTCGCTCTTAGGGTGCCCCAGGCATAAGGGAGTTCCTTGGTGGTCGCTCGTAGTCGCTGAAGCAATTAAGGAGCGTCGGCGAGCTCTATAGCGGCATAAGCAGCACCCTTCCCTGGAGCACCTTATAGCCTTTAAACGGCTCTGTGCCCGTGTTTGCCAACTTATCAAACGACGGAATCAGGAGTGTTGGGAGAGAGAGAGACGTCTCGACCATTGGGTGCCATAAATCACCTTCCCAAGTCTGGGCAAAGATAAAACGTGTGTAAACTACCGACGCAAACGCGATTGCGAAACACTTTGCTGAGGAGCACTTTGCTCGTGCCTCTGCATTGGAGAATTACCCTCCTCCCCCCCTCCCCTCCTCCCCAGCCTTTCGTACTCTCAAACAGCGGCTGGAAGTGAATGTCCTCTCATTCACTACACACCACAGTCAATCCTATAACGCCCCATTTACAGAGTGGGAGTTCCTCAGTACCCTTGCACATTGCCCCAACACAGCTCCTGGGCCTGATCAGATCCACAGCCAGATGATTGATTATACATCTGTCATCTGACTACAAGCGACATCGCCTCGTCGTCTTCAAGTGGATCTGGTGCAATGGCGTCTTTCCATCGCAATGGCGGGACAGCACGATCATTCCGGTGCTCAAACCCGATAAAAACCCGCTTGATGTGGATAGCTATCGGCCCATCAGCCTCATCAACGTTCTTTGTAAGCTGCTGGAATGTATGATATGTCGGTGGTTGGGTTGGGTCCTGGGGTCATGTGGCCGACTGGCTCCATGTCGGGGCGGTTTCTGCCAGGGTCGCCCTACCACTGATAATCTTGTGTCGGACTTACGTAATGCATATGACACGACCTGGCGACATCATATCCTCGCCACATTGTATGAGTGATGCCTCCATGGCCCACTCCCGATTTTTATCCGAAACTTCCTGTCGCTCCATACTTTCCGTGTCCAGGTTGGTTACTCCTATAGTCCCATCCATATCCAGGAGAATGGGGTCCCGCAGGTCTCTGTATTAAGTGTCTCTCATTTTTTTAGTGGCTATTAACGGTCTAGCAGCAGTTGCGGGCCCTCCATCTCACCTTCTCTGTATGTAGACAACTTCTGCATTTTGTACTGCTGCTCCAGCGCTGGTGTTGCTGAGAGTCGCCTACAGGGAGCCATCCACAATGTGCAGTCATGGACTCTAGCCCACAGCTTCGAGTTTTCAGCCGCAAAGTCGTTTGTCATGCACTTCTGTCGGCGTCGTACCGTTCATCAGGACCCAGAACTTTACCTTCATGACAATTCACTCATTGTAGTGGAGTCATATCGATTCTTAGGACTGGTTTTCAACTCAGTCGGATTGGGTTCCTCATCTTCGTCAGCTTAAGCAGAAGTGCTTGCAGCACCTCAATGCTGTACATTGCCTGAGCAACAGCAGTTGGGAGAAGATCATTCTACGCTGCTGTGGCTCTACAGAGCTCTTGTCCAATATCGAATTTACTATGAGAGTGTGGTTTATGGTTCGGCAGCGCCCTCAGCGTCGCAGTTACTCGACCCTATGCATCACTGTGGAGTTCGACTAGTGACAGGATCTTTTACTACGAGTCCGGTGACCAGTGTACTGGTGGAGGCTGGGGTCCCTCCATTGCAGATCAGACGTGCACAGCTGCTCGCCAGTTACGTTCATAGTTCTCCTGAGCATCCGAATTACCGTCTCCTTTTCCCGTCCGCGGTAGTCCATCTCCCGTATCGGTGGCCCAGGTCAGGGCTAACGATTGCAGTTTGCGTGAGATCCCTTCTCTCCGAACTGGAATCCTTCCCTTTACCACCTCTACTTGAGGTCCGTTCACGAACGCCTCCGTGTGGTACGCGTTGGCCGCAACTTCGTCTGGACCTTTCAAATGGCCTAAGGACTCCGTTAACCCTGCGGCTTTCTGCTGTCACTTCCTCTCGATTCTCGACGTGTTCCAGGGCTCTGAAGTGGTTTACACCGACGGCTCGATGGCTGATGGTCGCGTTGGCTTTGCCTACGCTCACGGCGGCCATATTGAACAGCATTCTTTCCCGATGGCTGCAGTGTATTCACTGCAGAGCTGGTGGCCATTTCTCGTGCACTTCCGTTTATACCCTGGGGAGTATTTTATTTTATGTACTGACTCCCTGAACAGCCTGAAAACTATCTACGAGTGCTACCCTCGTCATCATTTGGTAGCGTCCATCCAGGAGTACATCTATGCCCTGGAACGGTCCAGTCCTTCAGTAGTGTTCGTCTGGACCCCTGGTCACATCAGAATCCCAAGAAATGAACTTGCTGACAGGCTGGCCAAAGAGGCTACACTGAAACCACTTCTGGAGATGGGCATCCCCGCAACTGACGTGCATTTGTTATTAGGCAAGGTTTTTTAGCTGTGGGAGATGGAATGGCAAAATCTCAGTACGCACAAAAACTGCGACTCATTAAGGGGACCACGAATGTGTGGAAGTCCTCGATGAGGGCCTCTTGCAGGGACTCCGTGGTTCTCTGCCGGTTCCGCATTGGCCATTCCTGGGAGACCCACGGCTACCTGCCGCGCCGTGAAGACCCACCTCAGTATCGGTGCGGCGCTCGGTTGACAGTGGCCCATATTCTTTTGCTGTGTCCTTCTTTTTCTGCCCTGCGACTTCATCTCCGGTTGTCGAACTTGTTATCATTGATTTCAGCAGACAACTTCTCATCGGCTGATTTGGTTTTACGTTTCATCCGTGAGGATGGGTTTTGTCATTCGATCTGAGTTTTAGCGCATGTCCTGCGTCCCTCTGTGTCCGCCACCCTAGTGCTTTTAGGATGGAGGTTTTAACGTGTTGCAGGGTGGCTGGCATTTCCTTTTTACACTATTGGCCATTAAAACTGCTACACCACGAACATGACGTGTTACAGACGCGAAATTTAACCGACAGGAAGAAGATGCTGTGATATACAAATGATTAGCTTTTCAGAGCATTCACAGAAGGTTGGCGCCGGTGGCAACACCTACAACGTGCTGACATGAGGAAAGTTTCCAACTGATTTCTCATACACAAACAGCAGCTGACCGGCGTTGCCTGGTGAAACGTTGTTGTGATGCCTCGAGTAAGTGGGAGAAATGCGTACCATCACGTTTCAAATGTTCAAATGTGTGTGAAATCTTATGGGACTTAACTGCTAAAGTCATCAGTCCCTAAGCTTACACACTACTTAACCTAAAGTATCCTAAGGACAAACACACACACCCATGCCCAGGAGAGGACTCGAACCTAGGCCGGGACCAGCCGCACAATCGTCACGTTTTTGACTTTGATCAAGGTAGGATTGTAGCCTGTCGCGATTGCGGTTTATCGTACCGCCACATTGCTGCTCGCGTTGGTCGAGATCCAATGACTGTTAGCAGAATATGGAATCGGTGGGTTCAGGAGGGTAATATGGAACGCCGTGCTGGATCCCAACGGCCTCGTATCACTAGCAGTCGAGATGACAGGCATCTTATCCGCATGGCTGTAACGGATCGTACAGACCCGTCTCGATCCCTGAGTCAACAGATGGGGACGTTTGCAAGACAACATCCATCTTCACGAACAGTTCGACTTTTGCAGCAGCGTGGACTATCAGCTCGGAGACCATGGCTGCGGTTACTTTTGATGCTGCATCACAGACAGGAGCGCCTGTGATGGTGTACTCAACGACCAACCTGGGTGCACGAATGGCAAAACGTCATTTTTCGGATGAATCCAGGTTCTGTTTACAGCATCATGATGGTCGCATCCATGTTTGGCGACATCGCGGTGAACGCACATTGTAAGCGTATATTCGTTTTCGCCATACTGGCGTATCATCCGGCGTGATGGTACTGGGAGCCATTGGTTACACGTCTCAGTCACCTCTTGTTCGCATTGACGGCACTTTGAAGAGTGAACGTTACGTTTCAGATGTGTTACGACCCGTGGCTCTACCCTTCATTCGATCCCTGCGAAACCCTACATTTCAGCAGGATGATGCACGACCGCATGTTGCAGGTCCTGTACGGGCCTTTCTGGACACAGAAAATGTTCGACCGCTGGTCTGGCGAGCACATTCTCCAGATCTCGCACCAATTGAAAACGTCTGGTCAATGGTGGCCGAGCAACTGGCTCGTCACAATACGCCAGTCACTACTCTTGATGAACTGTGGTATCTTGTTGAAGCTGCATGGGCAGCTGTACCTGTACACGCCATCCAAGCTCTGTTTGACTCAATGCCCAGCAGTATCAAGGCCGTTATTACGGCCAGAGGTGATTGTTCTGGGTACTGATTTCTCAGGATCTATGGACCCAAATTGCGTGAAAATGTAATCACATGTCAGTTGTAGTATAATATATTTGTCCAATGAATACCCGTTTATCGTATGCATTTCTTCTTGGTGTAGCAATTTTAATGGCCAGTAGTGTATTTTCGTGGTCGGCCAGCGACTGTTAATATGCTTCCATGTTTTACTCTCTTCTGTTTCTTGCATCTCTCTGTTGTTTTATTATCCTTGTTCGTTGCCTTTCCTTCGTTCTTGTGGTCTTTCCTTTCTTTCCATTTTGTGTTATATGTCTCGTCTGTTTTATTCTCACACTTGTGGCATTGTTTTATTAGGAACAAGGGACCGAGACCTCGTAGTTTGATCCCCTTCCTCCTCTTTTAAACCAACCAATCTGACATTACAGTATTGTGTTATACAAATGTCGTCATCGACTGCACTCCCGTATCAGTGACTTGCATTTTCTTTTTATATATTACTCTTGTGTATTGTGTTGTTTCACGACGTCTTTGTGAGAATTGTGCCAGTGAACAAGTGTAAAACAATGCTGAAAAAACTTGTGTTCGTGTGCAAGTGTACTTTAATAACTCCTGCTTGGCGCTCTTCTCAATCACATAGACCTGTAATGCTTGGTCTAATCACTTTTCATTTGGTAGCACAAGACGCAAGTTCAACCTCTTTGTACATCTGACGTACTGTAGTTTTTTTTCATGGACACATTCTCACACATATTTTCATACATATAATTACTTATTTTCGCTGCGGTCCATACTGTTTGTTCCAAACACCTAACTATTGAGACAGGACGTGACTCTGCGTCGTTCGCTAGATGGACACTTAAATACTGAGTGCATTGTTGCTCACCAGCTACTAATGCATTACAATTCCAATATTCATATGTTCTGTAAGTTCATTCTTATCGATTTTTTTAAGTTGTAAGAATGCACGTGCTTGTACTGCGATTGTCGTTTTGGCTTGCCTTTCTGCACCTAGAAAGAAAAGTGTTGTCGTAGGCGAGGTAGTATATTCAAGACTTGTTTATATTCCTTCACTCCTCATGTAGATATCCCCTTCGTGTAGCGTGTAAATAGCCATTCACATAAATGTAAATAACTTGCACATAGTATCATAGTGTGTTGCTAGTTGTCTGTAGACAGTGTGTTCTTCGTCCTTTGTATATATATTCCGTAGCTTAGTTCTTCCTAATTTCTTAATCTTGGTTTAGTTATGTTTTGTAGACTTTTCGTTTCTCTAAATGCAAAATGCTTGGCGTTTCTTTTCTGGCGGCGATCGGTCGGCCTATGGCGCTTCTACACCTGTGCGCCTTGCTGCTAGTCGCCGTGCGGCTGTACCTGCCCCAACGCATGTAGAAGCGCCCAGTGCGAACGTGCGTACGAGTGGAATCACTCGCGGGCACGTGATGCGTAAGAGGTACGCTGCCGCACGCATGCCTCTCCTTGCGTGTTTGGCAAGCACAGCCGCATGGCGACGAGCCGCAAAGCGCCCAAGTGGAAACGCACCTTTACGCTGTAATGTGCGCATGCGCAGAGGTTGTCAAACTTAAGCCTTATTTACATGACGACACCGGCTTGCACCACTCGTTGGGTGTAAGAGTTGCACGCAGGTAGTGTACAGTTTAAGCTTCGTTGTTCTGTGTGTGCCGTAGTCACGTGTGAAATGAAAAAGTCTTGGCACCTGTACGGGTTGCGGCGAGAGTTGATCTTGTTTGCATGAAATCGCTGTAAAAGACAAAAGACAAAAAAAAAGAAAGAATCGTGTTTGGATCCGAGACTGCGTAAAGAAAAGAAGTCAGCTTGGACGCTCACCGATCTTGCTGAAACAAGTTGTAGTCTAAGACACTAAGTTTTCTTAATCATCTGTACTACAGTTTGTAAAGGAGAGGTACTGCAGTGACGTTTTAAATAAATGAATACTGAATAATTAATGTTGAATAAATTTCCAGATTTCGATAGCCTTTTCCCTTGTCAACTCTCTCTCTCTCTCTCTCTCTCTCTCTCTCTCTCTCTCTCTCTCTCTCTCTCTCGTTCTTTCCAAGCATTAATCCCGACTTGCTGAGTCTGCTGTTTTGCTACATCCCCTCCATTTCTCCCTGTCGTTAACATCTTCTGGTCTTAAGCCAACAACGTGCATGTCTCTCTGCCGGTCTTCCTGGTGGTCTTGTTCCTCCTGGGTTGATGTGGAGCGCTGTTTTTGCAATTGAATTGTCTTGGTTTCTCATGACGTGGCCGTACCAGCGGAGACAGGCGGATCACTTTGTCTGTGATCGGTGCGACACCAAACCTTTGCCGGACGTCTGTATTTTTTACGTGGTCACACCGTGTCAGTCCCATGGACAATCGAAGCCTCTTCATCTCTATGGTGTGTAACATTTGGTCCTGTTGTTTCGTCATAGAGCGACACTCAGTCCCATACATTGCTGCTGGGTGTACCATGGTCTTGTATACTTTTGCCTTTAGATGCTGAGGTATCTTTTTATCGCAGAGGACTCCAGTGACCTGTCTCCACTTGAGCCAAGCTACATTCACCCTCATCCTCAAAAAATAATCAGCCAACTCGAACCATGGAATTTTAGCCTTTTAGATGTGGGCTGTTCCGCAGCTAGATGTTTCACTTGTCTGCATTTCTCTTAATTCATTTGTGCATGTACTCCTATAATTTTAATTGAATTGATTTTGCTCCGCAGCTCAGGTACTGTCAATGAATTCGTGTTCAGATCGCGTATGAGAGTCTCAAGCGCAGCAGCAAGTCGGTGCTTGTTTCTGTAGTCAACGTCATTAAAGCCCTACAAATACCCATGCATAACATTGATACCCAAAAAGCGAACCATTTCCTCCGTTCCCCACTTAATATTTCAGTTTGTTTACTCTCTACCGACACACCTAACCTCAATATTCATGCAAGTACAGTAGCGCCGCCAAATTGAAACAAGCCGAAAATGTCTAGTTTCACCAAAGGGTTGCGCACGCGCAGTAGTCCGTTGCTTCAGTTGCGTGCAATCAAGTATCGTGTAAACTGGGCTTTGAAGCCAGATTCCCACCACCAGTGCGGCAACGGCAGCGGCAGCGGCAAACATTTTCCACGGTGCCCTGACGGCACGCGGAATTGGAGTTCCCATCTGGAAGCGGCAGATGTTAGTGGTAGCCATGACAGACAGCTGCTGACGTATGTGCGTGGAGCCGCTGAAAGGCGTTTCAACGTGCACATTCGAGACAGGTTCATTCGTCAATATGGCTCGTAACGGTTGCAGTACACATATTTCAACCACTTTGCACAATCACTGAAATACTATCACAATACTCATCTCCATATCTAAACTGCCATTAACATTATCACAGCAAAAATAGACATAAAACCACAGCCACCCACCATAGTGGTACAATTTCACATGTCTACAAACCCCACAGATGAACAGTTTGGAAGGGTGTACGATGATATAAAGAAAATTATTCAGAATGCTAAAGGAGCAAAAATTTGACATGTAATGGAAGACTGGAATTTGGTAGCAGGGATAGGAAGATGAAACAGTAGAACATGGGCAAGGGGGAAGGAGTGAAAGGAGGAGCCGCCTGGTAAAATTTTGCATGGATTGTAATTTAATAATCGCTAACAGTTTGTTCAAGAATCACGAAAGGAGGATGTGTACGTGAAATACAATAGACTTTTCGAAATCAGACTTTAAATCCCAAGACATTTCGAGGTACAGATGCAGTCTGACGATAATTTATTGCAGACTGCAACGAAAGAGACAGCTACATGTAGCGAATTAAGAAATGAAACCTGAATAAGTTAAGACACATAATTTGTCGACAACCTTAAAGGGATCATTAGGCAACGATTGATTGAAATAGAGGGAGGAATACACTACAAGACGAATGGGAACCTATGAGAGAACAGGTAGTGAGAGCTGCAGAAGAAAACAATGGGGGAAAAGGTACAGTAGAAACCCTGGCATAACACACTACGACGGTACTGAATTTTCAAAATAAAAATAAAAAACAATGCAGCCAGGTATTGCGGTGAAATTTAAAAATATTAAGTCACGTTGATTTACAATTTGAACAAGTAGCTTGTTTCTATTTTCCATGAAAGTCTTCAATATAATCACTAAACACTTAAAATGCTGTCTGAGGGGCTTTTACGTAAGGGTAGCCGTTAGTAACTGATGCTTCAACACTTAACTATAAAATTCATATGTCGCAATCACGGTACTCGACAGTCTGTTCACAGTTCACAAAGTACACTGTTGTCTGCTGTCCTGATCCATTATATTGCGCTGAACTTGATAGTTTTCGAACGTCACTATATACATACTTGTCCCCGAATGTGGATTCCTAACCACTACTATCGCCAGATGGGAGGCACGTCGGGCTCTCAGCGTTGATCAAACTCCACTCCCGCTGTCCTCAAAGATGGCTCCCCTATGCACCCTCGAAACGAATGCCTAACTCAAAACAATGTTTGACAAAAAAATTACGAATATTCTAAAACGAAACACAAAAACACACATCCTACATTGAAAAATATGGAAATTTCTAGTTTTGTATCTGCGACCGTTTTTTCACAAATAATTTTCTTGTGGCGTGATTTTGCTTTTCCCGGATTTTTGATACCAGACATAAACGAACAAACAAAAATACATACTTAATTACTCACCTATCTCTTTAAATTTTAGAATGCTGCCGCTAGTTTAGTCTCTTTAAATTATATTTATTACCAAAAACACAGTTTCTCTCTATCGAATCCCATATTCCGACCTCTCATTCAAAAATATTCTGCTAAATCGGCTATGATTGCTCGATGCAGCTCTACTAGCCGCATCCGTAAACACCTTGTTCATATTAATCGGCAAAAGCATTGCCGAGATATTAGCTTTTGAACTTTCATAAATTTACAATTTTTAAAACAACAATAACTTTTAGACTATTATATATTTTTGTGGGGCGTCTAGATGATTTAGCTTTACATATTTTTCTCTCCGTGAGTACCAACTCGCATCTCCTTGTCACTCTTAGTTTTGTTTTTATCAGTTGTTCTCTGGCATATAAATTTCTCCAATCGCGAAAACACTGCCATACACGCCCCTGCCAGGCTTATGCTCGGGTTTTATCAAGGTCCGATAATAATAAAACCCTCTCTGTTCCACTGCATCGCTCAGTCACCTTCTCCAAGTCCTTTACTGTAGCGGGAACCCGACTCTGGAATAACCTCCCTCGTTATGTTAGAGAACCTAAAAACATGTTCGGCTTCAAAAAACAGTCAATGACGTATCTACTTAAGCAACAGTAATGCCTTCCTCTGTACATGAATGCACTTCACCTCATTACTTCCCTCTTTCCCCCTCCTTAAATCTCCCTTCCCCAAAACTCGCTATACTAGTAAACATCTACTTTACACACCAAGATATTGATGTACATCCGCACAAATCTTCATTACTATTGCCAATTTTTCTCATGTTTATCATTATTATTATTGATTTTATCATAATTTGTATGTATAGCACCTGATGCAAAAATACTGCGAGCATTTACTTTATTAGGTTTTAGTCATTGCTCTTTATTCATATTGTAACTAGAGTAATCTAATTTTCTTATTTAAACTATTGTCATGATGTAACTCTGATGTGTGAAACACTGGTCCGATGTAAGAGAGGGCCTGATGGCTCTAATCTGATCAGGTTAAATAAATAAATAAATAAATAAACGCCAGCCACTCGCCACGGTTCCGTAACAACCGCCAGCCACGTGCTCTGCGGCGGGAAACTGCCGCTGTAATCTCCCCCGCACAGCTTGTACGCTCACAAGACGATATGTTGACTACAATTGATAACAGGAGAAAATATAAAAAAGGAGTAAATCAAGTAGGCAATAAGAAATGCAGATGTCTAAAAAATTACACTGACAGAAAATGCAAAGTCGTAAATCAGCAAAGGCTATTCAGCTGGATTTGGAAAAGAGAGATGGTGCATGTAGGACAATTAAATTAAAAAAAAAATCGAAGCATTGAAGCAGAGAAAAGCAACTATACGAATATTAGCAGCTCAGATGGCAAGCTAGAACTAAGCAGGTAAGAGAAGGCTGAAGGAATGTGTGCATGGGGCGGGGGTGTCTATTGGTCTGTTGTCTATACAAACTAAACTGAGTACAATGTTAGGATCCTATGAAATGTGTGAATACGTGACGCAATACTGATCCTACAAATTATCTTAGTAGATAACTGAAGAAAGGCAACCCTACGTTTATGGCATTTGTAGATTTAGAGAAAGCTTCTGAGAATGTTGTCTGAAATACACTCTTGGAAGCTCTGGAGGTATCAGCGATAAACACAGGGACGCATTATTATTTACAGCTTGTACAGAAACCAGACTGTAATTGTAAAACTTCAAGGATTTGAAAGGGAAGCAGTAGTTGAGAAGATTGAGGTAAAGCAGATGTAAAATGTAGACTGGTAAGAGCAAGAAAAGTATTCCTGAAGAAGGAAATTTGTTGAAACCCATTATAAATGTAATTGTTGGGAAGTATTTTGTGAAGGTAAAGTGTGGAGTGTAGAGTTGTATGTAAGTGAAATGTGGACACTAAACACTTCTGTCTAGAAGACAGTGGATGCTTTCGAAATGTGGTGCTGAAGAAAAATGGGGTATGTATATCGTATAACTAATGAAGACATGCTGAATCAAACTGAGGAGAAAAAGGAAATTATGGCACAACTTGTCTAAAAGAAGAGGCTGGTTGACAGGACATATTATGAAGCATCAAGTTTGGTGACGGGAACAAAAATGTTAGCGGATTCGAATGGATGCAGGATGCAGTAGTTAAGTAGAGATGAAGAGGCTTTACACAAAACAGACTACAGTGGAACGCTGTATCAACACAGTCTTCGAACTGAAGACCGCGACAAATAAACTGACGAATTGATTTATTCTTAACTAAACCCTGCTGCTGCCGCCAGGAGCACCATGTCAGTTGTGCATTTATTTGCAGATTATTATTTAAGTAGCAGCTAGTAGGTATCACTTGTGAAGTATTTGTGTATACTTTCCTCTTACTGCACACAGTTTTATATTACGAAAAAAGTTCCAGAGTCTCCAGACACTAAAGACAGTGCACAGAATATTATATTTGGCACTTTATGCCAAGGTGTTTCGCAAGGATGCGATCAAGTTTGGTAAAAGAAACTGACTTGCCACAGGATATTATATCGTGCCTGTAAAGAATATTTTAGCGATGCTATAAGGAATAATTGGCAAGTTGGTATTATAACATGTCGTTCTAAATTATTCTAAATGTTGCAAACAAACAAAGTTTCTTACGGCGAAATGACATAATTAATACTTATTGATACGTAGCAATTACGTCTTATGACATACCAGCAAATTAGGTTCTGTTTAATCGCTATAGGTCTACATAGAATATTGTAAATATTGACGCGTTTCATGTCGCTGTGCTACTCATTTCACATGCTGTTCAATGGTTTTAAAAAGTACATCGATCAAGCGTAAGAAAACTATAGTTAGTTCATTTCAATAGGTACCGAAAATACGTGACTCTTTGCGAGCTATCATATGAAGAAAACCATGTTTCGATACCCGGAACAGTTTACGAAATTTGATGCTGTTACAACACGCATTACGACGAGGAAGACGACCCTCGAGCGGCTACCGCGCGAGCCGTCCGCCGACTTACCTACCATCCAGTATCTCGAGAACGGCGTTCTGCTCTCAACTTTAAAAACAATTTCGATATGTTGGTTAAATTTCATACGCAATAATGTATTGCCTAAAATGTATTATACGCAAAGTCTACACAGAGCGTTTTTACCTCCGCACACTGATCAAAATTTCGTGTAGTGGTTCACTTGAAACTGATACAGCAAGTAAGCACGACGAAAAACGAAAAGAAATTCAGTCCTTAATCGGGCGAAGATATCAGACTGTAAGTTCTGAAAGAATCACCGAATAGTTCCCTTGAAATGGGATGATATGTACTTTATAGCTGCCGCTGCGTCCACGCCAGCGCTTCGTCGAAAGTTCGTATGGCCGGGGGTTGTGTACCCGAAGTCAGTCTTAAAGCATTCTGTGATTGGCGGCATCGGTTCGACCTGGGCAAACCGCGCCGCTGAGGGCACTTCCGTGGCAACCACGACGCTGCTCCGAGCTTCGATGCGCGGCAGCCCCAGTGGAAACCGGCCTTGCAAGGTGGCTGCTCAACGTGCGCAGTTGTTCCCCCCACATCTCTTCGCTACTAAACGTGTTGCGTCTCATTCGCGTACTGTGTGTTTAAACAGTACAGTGCCAAATTAAAGACATTCTCGCGCTCGGCGCTGAGCTTCTCAGGTCCGTAAACATACAATAAAATCCCCCCCCTCCCCCTCTTTTGCGAGCACGAGACCCCGAGTTAGAGCAGCTCTCTTTCCTTTCCGGGCAGCATATCTTCCTTTTCCACATCCTTCCCAATCCCCCATCCTCCCCTCCCCCTCACCGCCACCTCTTCCCTTCCCCCCTCCCCCTACGGGAGTATGTTTCGTGCCTATGTCCGGAGATGGACGCTTGTAACTGTAAGACACTCTCTCTTCTGTGCTTTCTATGCTGGAAAGTCTGTTCTCCCTTTGTCCTTCTCTTTTCCTTGCCTCTTCTCTTTACCCTCTTCTCCGCTGCGGCGTTTGAGACCTCTGTTCTTTCCTTTTCTTTGTTCCTCCCTTTGTCTTTCTTTCCTCCCTTTGTCTTTCTTTCCTCCCTTTGTATTTCTTTCCTCCCTTTGTCTTTCTTTCCTCCCTGTGTGTGTCTGAAGGCCGACCAATGCGTTTCCACGCGTAGCCGGTGACGGGGTAACGCATATTTCCCTGCCCCGGGTGGATAGGTAGGACACGTACGTACCCCTTGGTAACTGCCAGGCCCAGGGAGGGGTGATTACCCGAGCTGGTAGCTTCCAAGCGTGCCGACTGGTCCTTCCGTCCGATTCTTGGGAGGTGTGACCTGAGGTGTGAAGAATAACCTAAGGCGGGAGTGCCCTCAGAGAGGGCCCCCACAAGGGAGGAGCGCTCCATCAGAGATGCCGGTAATCGTGAGGGATACTTCCGCAATGGATTCCTTTACGTCTACCATTTCTGCTCACAAGCGAAAGTTAGACGAGTCTCAACCACGGACAATTCTTCCGTCAGTGCCACAGTTCCTTGTCGTTTCTCAGTCGTACGAAGGTCGACACTTCTCCACAGTCAACCCTTTCATTATTCAGAAAAGTGTCGACGCAATTGCAGGTCCTGTAAAGTCTTGTTCCCGATTACGAAATGGCACCTTGTTGTTAGAAACAGTCAGTGCCCTCCAGGCACAAAAACTGCTGCAAACTCCACTGCTACACACCTTCTCTGTCCGGGTGGAAGTGAACCGCACTTTAAATTCGTCATGCGGGGTGGTTTATACACGCTCACTCGACGGATTGTCTGACGACGAAATTCAAAACTACCTGTCTGACCAGGGTATAATGGCTGTACATCGAGTCATGAAAAGGGTGGGCAAGGACTTGGTACCAACATGTTCTATCTTCTTGACATTTAACAGAGTTCAACTTCCAACGAACATTAAAGCGAGCTATGAGATAATTTCAGTTCACCCTTACATCCCCAACCCTACGCATTGCTATTGGTGTCAGTGGTTTAATCATACCTGCCAGTCGTGTTCCAATCTGGCCAAATGCACTACGTGTGGCACGGATGCCCATGAGGGTGCTTGTCCACCTCACCTCCATCCCCTCATTGCATCAACTGGATGGGAGACCACGCTGCTTCCTCTAGAGATTACCCCATTTTCAAAGATGAACGGCTTATGCAGGATATCAGAGTGAAAGAAAAGGTGTCTACATTTGCTGCTCGTAAGTTATTCGCCAGTTGAAAGCTCACTGTGCCTCCAGCAGGTAAATATAGCACACTCCTCGCATCTCCAAGGTCTACTAATGCGGCAGTCATGCAGACTTGTGATTGCACCTTTAGTGCCACGGTCGTCAGATCGGCCAGCGCAAAGATCGCCCATTAAACCTCCCCACTACCACCTGCTCAAACTACGGCTCACCCTTCATCGGCTCCTGCTAAATCATGAGCCCCAAAATCAGACACGAGGACATCCAAAAAAGAGCCTACTCGCGAAGATTTTTTACGTACCCCGACTTCCCAACCATTGATTCCTCCCTCATCTCAACTTCCTGTTTCCAAGAAGGCTCACAAGAAACCAAGTTCCTCTCCTTCTCCGCCATGGCGTGTCTCATCTACAGCGCCACGTGGCGGTAACCACCCTCGGCCGTCTTCCGTGCCGCCGAGGCCCACTGATGGTAGCTGGTCTACCGGCCGATTGCTGGTGCCATGAGCTGCCCCTGAACAACCTATGGATCAGGATCTTCTGCCTTTGGCTGCATGCCGTTCCACGCTGTCGGCTGCCAGCTCTCAGCAGTCATTGAGTTGAGAGCAATCGTTGTGATTATTCCCTTTTCTGTCCACCCTATGTCCATTATCCATTGGAATATCCGCGGCATTAGAGCCAATCGGGATGAACTGTCGATCCTCTTACGAGCCTACTCGCCAGTCATCTTCTGTCTTCAGAAAACAAAGCTGCATCCCCACGATCACTTTGTTTTTTCTCATTTCCGGTCAGTCCAGTTTGATCTCCCCTCTGTTGATGGAACTCCAGCACACGGGCGACTTACGATTCTTCTCCATGATACTGTCCATTATCACCAAATCCCCTTAAACAGTTCCTTCTGAGCTGTTGCTGTCCGTCGTTCCCCTTCTGGATACACCTTCTCTCTTTGTACTGTATACATTCCATCGTCCACACGGATGGCAAGAGCTGATCTCCTTCATCAAGTTGGTCAGCTCCCGCCCCCCTATTTGGTGGTTGGGGACTTCAATGCCCACCACCCGCTTTGGGGATCTCTACGACCTTGTCCGCGTGGCTCTCTGTTGATTGACGTCTTCCACCAAGCGGATCTTTGCCTCAACACTGGGGAACCTACATTTTTGTCTGCCTCCACGACAAATTTCTCTCATTTGGACCTTTCGGTCGGTACTGTTGAGCTAGCTAGGCGCTTTGAATGTTTCGCTCTTGCTGATACATACTCGAATGACCATTTTCCATGTGTCCTTCGATTACAGCCACAACTGCCATCTATGCGCCCGAGGCGCTGGAAGTTTGACCAAGCCGGGCACTTTCTTCGTTTCTATCGACATTCGATGACCGTCACTTTCCTAGCCTCGACTATCAGGTCACTCATGTTGCAAAAGTTATTCTTACAGCCGCGGAACGTTCAATACATCGCACCGCCGATTTGCCCCGGCGCCCCCCACTTCCTTGGTGGGACGAGGCGTGCCGTGACGCATACGTGAGCGGCGACGTGCTCTTCGCGTTTTCCGCCACCGTCCTACTTTGGCCAACTGTATCCGCTATAAGCAGTTACGTGCGCGATGCCGTCGCGTCATCCGCGATAGCAAGAAGGCAAGCTGGGACTTCTTTACTAGCTCTTTTAACACCTCCTCGAATTCGGCGGTTATCTGGCGCGCCTAGTTCCTCCCTGATCTCTGGGCTCACTGTTGCGCATGATACCTTGGTGAACCCAGTCGCAATTTCTAACTCATTGGGTCAACACTTTGCTGAGATTTCGAGCTCTTCAAATTACCCGCCAGCCTTTTTACTGAAGAAACGTGCAGCGGAAGTGCAACCTCTTGTTTTCTCCTCTCAAAATAGCGAAAGCTATAATACTCTTTTCTCTATGCAGGAACTACAACACGCACTCTCTTCTTCTCGCTCTTCCGCCCCAGGACCGGATGGTGTTCACGTCAGAATGTTGCTGCATTTATCATACCATAGTCTGCGTTATCTCCTTCGCCTTTATAATCGAATTTGGACCGACAGTACTTTTCCCAGAAGATGGCGGGAAGCTATCATCGTTCCTGTTCCGAAACCTGGACAGGACAAACATCTCCCCTCTAGCTATCGCCCCATTTCTCTCACGAGTAGTGTATGTAAGGTTTTGGAGCGTATGGTGAATTGCCGTTTAGCCTGGTGGCTGGAGTTCCGAAGCTTTTTAACACCTGCCCAATGCGGTTTCCGAAAGCATCGTTCTGCAGTTGACCATCTTTTTGCTCTCTCCACTTATATCATGAACAATTTTCTCAGGAAACGCCAAAAGGTAGCAATATTTTTTGATCTGGAGAGAGCATACGATACCTGTTGGAGGACAGGTATCCTCCGCACACTGTTCTCTTGGGGCTTTCGAGGTCGGCTACCCCCTTCTATTCGTGAATTTATGACCGAGCGCACATTTAAAGTGCAGGTGAACACCACTCTCTCCCGTACTTTCTCTCAAGAAAACGGGGTACCCCAGGGCTCCGTTCTAAGTGTTGTACTGTTTGCCATCGCCATAAATCCAATTATGGATTGTCTCCTTCCTGATGTCTCGGGCTCCCTCTTTGTGGACAATTTTGCGATCTACTACAGCTCTCAACGGACCAGCCTTCTTGAACGACGTCTTCAAGGATGTCTCCATCGCCTCCACTCTTGGAGCATCGAAACCGGCTTCTGCTTTTCTCCCAGTAAGACCGTTTGTGTCAATTTTTGGTGTGGTACGGAGTTTCTTCCTCCTTCGCTACGTCTAGGCCCTGTCGATCTTCCGTTCGCGGACGTCGCTAAATTTTTGGGACTTATGTTTGACAGAAAACTGTGTGGTCCTCCCCCATTTCCTATCTTTCGGCTCGCTGTCTGCGATCCGTCAACACCCTCCGTGTTCTGAATGGTACTTCCTGGGGAGCGGGCCGAGTGGTCCTTCACCGCCTATGTCGCGCCTTAGTGCGGTCGAAATTGGACTATGGAATCATAGTTTACTCCTCTGCTCGGCCGTCTATTCTTTGGGGTCTCGACTCTGGCCACCATCGTGGATTACGTTTAGCGTCTGGAGCTTTTTACACCAGCCCTGTGGAAAGCCTTTATGCTGAGACTACTGAACCTCCGCTGTCCAATCGGCGAGCAGTCCTACTGAATCGTTATGCTAGACATCTGTCTCCCATGCCTGCTAATCCGGCCCATGACCTTTTTTTCGACGCCTCCTTGGATTTAGGGTATGCAGGCCGCCCTTCCTCTCTACTACCACAGGGAGTCCGCTACTGTCAACTCCTACATTCTCTTTCCTTCCACTTTCCTAAAACCTTCTTGACAACTTGGGGCATAGCACCACCTTGGCTCCGCCCCCGGAGCTGCCCGCTCCGTCACCTTTGTTAGCTTCCCAAGGATGGTATCCCTTCTCTCGTTTATCATCGGGCATTTGCTGCTCTATGCGCACAAATGAAGGATGCCACATTTATTTACACAGACGTCTCAAAAACATCATGTAGTGTTGGGTGTGCCTATATTGTTGGCGACACCCCTAATAGATTTCGGCTTCCCGACCAGTGTTTGGGTTTTACTGCGGAGCCTTACGCTGTTTTCCATGCTGTCCAATACATGCGTTGCTATCAGCGAATACAGTATATTATATGCTCAGATTCGCTCAGCTCTCTCCTCGGTCTCCAAGCTCTTTACCCTGTCCACCCTCTGGTCCACCGGATTCAGGACTACTTCCACTTGCTCCACTTGGGGGGCGTCTCTGTGGCGTTCCTCTGGATCCCAGGATATGTTGGTATCCGTGGAAATGAGGCGGCCTATATAGCGGCCAAGGCTGCAGTCTCTCTTCTTCAGCCAGCTATTCGCACGATTCCCTTCGCCGATCTACGGAGTGTTTTATGTCGTCGTGTTGCTCTTTTATGGCACGCACATTGGTCGACACTACCCAATTATAAATTGCGGAACGTGAAAGCTCTTCCATGTGCTTGGACCTCTTCCTCCCGAACTCGTCGTCAGGAGGAGGCAATTTTCACTATACTCAGGATAGGGCATTGTCTTTTTAGCCATCGACATCTTTTAAGTGGCGATCCTCCCCCGCATTGTACCCACTGCTCTCAACTGTGGTCGGTGAGACACCTCTTACTTGAGTGCCCCTATTTTACTCCGCTACGCGCCCGTTTACAACTGTCGCCTGATATAGCTTCCATTTTAGCAGATGACACGCGCTCAGCCGATCGCGACCTCTAGTTTATCAGTGTCAGCGAGATGACGTCGGTAATTTGGAGCTCTTTTTTGGGGAAAACAACCACCCCCCCCCCATTCTATAGTGGTTTTCTAAGCTTTCCGTCTGTTTTTTAGTTTCCCCACTTTTTGAGTTTCGCGCCCATTGCTGCTGATTTACAATTTTTTTGTTTTACCCTTCCCTAAGCCACAGAACAGGCGCAATGACCGTAGCAGTTTTGCGCCCTAAAACCATAACAAAAATATACAATAAAATCTTATGTAACTAAAACTTACATCCTAATAAGGCAACACACATGAAATAGCCAAAAACGAACTCCGCCCTTAATACTAAACATCAACCGTAATACGTATATTCAAGTAGACAGTAGGTCATGTCTTATATACACTTATACACATTCCTCCGAACCGTGCTTGATCAGAGTCAGATTATGTTTAGTGTCCAAATTCACGAAAATCTTTGTTTTGGTAGAGCCCTTTTTCGATACGGCGGTTTAAGTATATTAACTTATAGGCTCGTGGGTGAGGGATTTTTGAAATAAGTTGCTACTTGCTGTTCAACTTACCACACATACACGATTTTGGATGGGTCCTAAGGAGTATTTGTTATCCCACACGGTACTCTACTGTGTGTCCTACTTTCTTATCATACACTTGTTTTCTGCACTCTTCCTTTTCTTCAGTGCTCACCAGTGTCCGACGTATTTTCTCCTCATCCGATATTTCCGTCCTACGAACCATGGGTAGTGGTTTTCACCAATCGTGGTGGTGGTGGTGGTGGTAAGTTCCTATGGGACCAAACCGCTGTGGTCATCGGTCCCTTTCCCAATCGCCTATTGTCTTTCGTCAAACAGCAATTTCGTAGGTGCAAAACTGGTTGAGCTATGTGGGAGAACGGAATAACGTCTTCGATCCACCATGTGTGTGTTTGCAAGGGGTGCAATTCCGGATAAACCTATTAAATTCCTTAAATAGCTTTTTTATGGCACTAGCCTCTGAATGAAACTTGGATACAGCTACATTCTTAATGTTGGGAGTGTTCATAGACTCTTTCCAATGGTTACCTGTAAAGTAAGACGTGTTGTCCATCAACAGTAATTCCAACTTGCCTACTCTGGGTAGAAAATCCGTCGTAATTCTTCTTATGATGGAGCTCGTAGTCACTGATCGCTCAGCACACAATTTGATTAACGTACAGAAAACTTCACATAGTGCAAAAACATATCGTACATCTTGTTTCCCTTGCAGATGCGGTCCAGCTGTGTCCAACGAAGATATCTGCAAAGTTTCTTTCAAGCAATATCGGGTGTAGTGCAATTAGTTTTGACTTGGCTTAGCCTTCTGACACACAGCACATTTCCGAATTGTCTGCCAAACTTTTCGTCTTAAATTTGGATAGTATCAATAAATGCTTATCTTACTAAGGTATTAGTTACACTATAGTGTCCCCAGACATTGTGAGTATATATAACAAAACTGTTAACATGATTCTCTGGTAGCCGGCCGATGTGGCCGAGCGGTTCTAGGCGCTTCAGTCTGGAGTCGCGCGACTGCTACGGTCGCAGATTCGAATCCTGCCTCGGGCATGGACGTGTGTGATGTCCTTAAGTTAGTTAGGTTTACGTAGTTCTAAGTTCTAGGGGGGACTGATGACCTCAGATGTTAAGTTCCATAGTGCTCAGAGCCATTTGAACCATTCTCGGGTAAACACACACAAACATCACTGACTCTGCTCCAAGTGGTGTCGGTGAAACAACACACCTTGGTAAATCACAAAAAATTTTTTCAATCTGTCATCATTGTTCAGCAGCAGTTTTTGTCTTACCTTTCACCAGCTGGGATCCTTCTGTTGTAGTTACTCTACGCTTTTACACAACCTAACGTGGTATGGCTGTTGTGTTTTATCTTTCATCAACAGAACCCTGATTTCTGAATTCCAAGAATTCGTCTAGACCTTGTGGAAGCCTCTATAAGGCATCCGCAATTACATTTTTGTGACCTTTGATACACACAATTTCAAAATCAGATTCCTGTAAATACCTCAACCACCAAGCGATCCTCCTGTGTAAGAGTCTACAAGTCAGAAGGAAGGACAAAGACTGATGGTCGCAATACACCTAGGTTAGCTTTCCCCACAGGTGATATTCGAACTTTTTGAAAGCCCATATTTCAACGAGAGCTTCCAATTTAGTCATGAGATATGCTCGTTGAGCTTCAGATAGGTTCCTACCAGCAAAGCTAACTACCTTGGAGGTGAGGTCCACACTCATGTTAGTGATTTGAAAAAAACAAGCACCAAGACAAGTGTCTTATAGCATCGAGCTTCTTAGGGTCTGGAAGTATGCCCTGAGGTGATATTACGTGTTCCTTACTGCAATGTGACTTCATTAGGCTGTGACCCCATATTCTAAAATCCTATAAAATGGTTCAAATGGCTCTGAGCACTATGGGACTCAACTGCTGAGGTCATTAGTCCCCTAGAACTTAGAACTAGTTAAACCTAACTAACCTAAGGACATCACAAACATCCATGCCCGAGGCAGGATTCGAACCTGCGACCGTAGCGGTCTTGCGGTTCCAGGCTGCAGCGATAAAATCCTATAAAAGGCTTGAGCCAAGCCTTAAGTGTTCTGACCACGTGAGTGTAGCAATCAGTAAAACATCAACATACACAATACAGTCCAGGTCCTAAGATTCGATCTAAAGCAGAAATAAATACGCCAGCACTGACGTTTAAACCAAAAGGGAGAACACAGAACTCGGAGCATCTGCCCTCACATGGAAAAGCATACTTAACCGTTATCTTCATGTACTGCGATTTGCCCTTATGAGGCTCTGAGATCTATTATGGTGAAGTATGAACTAGAAGGTGATCTTTCAGGTTGTCAGGCCGTATCCTGACAGGTGCAATAATTTTATTTATTCCTCGAGCGTCGAGCACGAGGCAGACCCTACCGTCTGATTTCCTAACGGTCAGAATGGAGCTACAGTATGGAGATAAGGATGATTGAATTATTACCCAGTTTAGCATTCTATTAATCTCTTTCCTTACAGCATCCTGCTCGGCCTATGGTATAGGCTAAAAAGAAAAGGAGAAGGTTTTGCTTGTGTCTGCCTCCATTTTGTATTTGTATCCATTGATTACACCTGGGCATCGTTGAAAAAGATGAGCATAGCGTATTATAAGTTCCTGCAGTTCTTCCTCGGTTCTTCTGTTAGACACGCAGACTCACTCAACTTGGTGGGCACGACCTGAGGGCCTATTTCCTCTTCCTGTGATTGCTCAGTTCGTTGTGCATTTATAAACATGACGATAGGATAGAAGAATTGCATTCGAACGTCAGCAGTGTGTTTTGGTTTGTTTTCGTTCACAACAAAATGACACTTCCCTTTACCAATGTCAGTTTCTGCTTGATACTTCTTAAAGGTGTCCATGCCAGTAAGGCAGTTTACTATTAGCCTTTCAACCACAAGAAAATCCACAGTAAAGAGAAGCTATCAATTTGAAGAGGAATCCATGCCTGCAATTTTATGCCTCTAGACCTCCTACAGCTGTTTGTATTTCACAATTTTGTACTGGAAGCACGATATGTGTCCTCGTTTTTGTAATTGGTCGAAGAGACGCTTTGAAATTGTAACTCTAGTGTCCTGTACTATGAATACCCTTAAACCAGGCGTTTGTGCATTGGTACTGTGTCTTATTTTCATCTACACAGTTGGTAATATCTTCCTGACACAGGTCATTTTTGATATCACCACAATTGTCGTATCTAAAAAAAAAAAAAAAGAGAAAAAAAGAAAAAACAGCTTTTAACAAGTTCCATGCCCCCACACCTATCACTGGTCATCCAATGGAGGCCAATCGCGACAAGTTTGAGTTTTCCAAATTACCATGACCACGGACCACCTTGTTAGGGGTAATCTCAAGTGAGTGTTCTGGTTTCTTGCGCGGCTCTCGATTCGAAATTTCGCTGTCCCTGGCCGCTATTCCAAACGTAATTTTGACTGTATTGATTATGGTCAGGCGGCGCGGCGGATTATTATGTTGCCCGGTTGCGTTCTGCCCTTGCCGGTGCCCGTTCGGGTCCTGCCGCCTGTCGGCAACGCATTGTGCATTTGCTGACTGTAATCTCTCTGGCCATTAAATGCTGACCGACTGAAATCTGTCCTTTGTTATTTTTACATCGTCGCTTGAATTTTTGCTCCTTTCCCGTTACCATATTGGTTGATGTTGTTTCTGTTGCTGCCAACCGTGATAGTTGTTGGTGCCATTCCCGGTGTGTTGTTCCTTAGTACGTACGAGGTCTGCCTGCGCTTTGGAGTTGTGCAGGTATCTTTTCGAAATAAGAACAATGGAATCGAGAATTGGGAGAGAATTCTCTATATTGTGTTCAGGAGTGGTCATTAATTTCTCACGTATATTAGCCTGTAGCCGGCTTTCGTTATTTTTAGGTCATCTCCACGTGATATCTGGTTTTTAGAGTAACGGGTTTTCTTTATGAGGGTCACTGCAAAAGAAATGCACACTATTTTTGTAAAAATACAGTTTTCATTCTGCATGTGTGAAAGTTTTACAGTGTGAAGGTACATCCTTCCCGCTTGTTTTCAAACTTAGTTCAACCTATTCCAGTGAGTGGCGCCGTCACAGCATGTCTTCAAGATGGCTGCTACACTCGACGTTGGTCAGAAGCAACGTGCTGTCATAGAATTCCTGTGCTGTGAAAACGAGACAGTGGGAAACATCCACAAGAGGTTGCAAAAGGTGTATGGAGATGCTACTGTCGATTGCAGTACAGTTACTCGGAGGGCTAGCAGGTTACGTGATGAAAGCGGGCACGGTAATATTGAGGATTGTCCTTGCAGCGGCAGGCCTCGTACTGCACACACTCCAGACAATGTGCAGAGAGTTAACGGATTGGTGACTGCTGACAGACGCATTGTCACGCTACATTGGGATAGCGGAAGGAAGTGTTTGCAGAATACTGAAAGTGTTGGCGTTAAAAAAGGTTTGTGTCAGGTGGGTTCCCAGGATGTTGACAGTGGCTCACAAAGAAACAAGAAAAACGATATGCAGCGAACTTTTGGAACAGTACGAGAATGGTGGAGATGAATTTCTTGGAAGAATTGTGACAGGTGATGAAACATGGCTGCATCATTTTTCACCAGAGACGAAGAGGCTATCAATGGAGTGGCATCACGCAAATCCACCCAAGAAAATGAAATTCAAAATCATACCTTCTACTGGAAAAGTTATGGCTACAGTGTTTTTCGATTCCGAAGGACTCTTGCTTGTGGACATCATGACAAGTGGAACCACCATAAATTCTGATGCATATGTGACGACACTGAAGAAATTTCAAGCTCGACTGAGTTGTGTTCGACCACATCGGCAAAAGCAGGATGTTTTGCTGTTGCACGACAATGCATGGCGACATGTCAGTCATAAAACCATGGAAGCGATCACAAAACTCGGATGGACAACACTGAAACACCCGCCTTACAGTCCTGACCTAGCTCTATGTGACTATCATCTCTTTGGGAAACTGAAAGACTCTCTTCGTGGAACAAGGTTTGAAGGTGATGACTCCCTTGTGCGAGCCCTCTGTCTTTACAGCTGAATGGCGCCAGGTTAAACATTTCGCACGTCTCTCTTGTACCGCAATGGACCAGAACTCGTTTAAGAATACCGTTTCGAACTGTTCGTACGTGTGATACATTAGCCCCATGTCAGTGGCCCACCTGTGTATAACCTGTCACAAAGCGTATCTTCTGCTCTTCGGTCTTATTCCTTGGGAAAACGTTCCAGAAGGCTCTTGTGAACACGACTGCGTTTGTTTGCTTACCTTAGGAAGAGAAACTCGGAAACTGCCTGTGTCGTAATAAGCCTTCAACCAAGAGCAAAGTCGAAAGGTATGCAGCAATGCCCGTTGCCGGCGTGGCATTGTTTTAATGTATCGGATCGTATTCCGAATACCTCTGCGCAACAGCGACACTGTACTAAGTTGGCTGCATGTTATAGTTGTATTCTATTTCACCTCACATGTGTGGATGGACGTTGGGATTATCTATCCTGTATGCTGATACCCGACAGCTGATGCCTTTCCTTTTCAATGTTACTGACGATGTTAGTCCGCGATTTTTCCTCTACTGCTTTCAACCTCTGATCTATTTCAGATCGTAGTTCTGCCTTTCGTACCTTCGTTGCTTCCTCTAACACATCTACATAACCCTTGTGTTCCAAGACTACCTTCTGCACCAGGGTACTGCCATGGTCTAGGATACCAGTCTCGGCTCTATCCCTTATTTCCTTAATATGTTTATCTGTCAGTCCTTGCTCCTTTCTCATGAAATGTGTGTTTAAACTGGTGCTACTTAGTTACAATACAGGTTTGGCACCTGTTCAGGTAACTTTGTTTTTGTAAGCCGTTTGCACTACATCAAGGGTACCTCCGAGTGTATTTATATTCAGGCACAGTAGTGACTGCTCCTGCTGCGGTTTTGTGTGAACTTCAGATATCTCTTTCACCTTTCCCACAAACTGTTCCCGTGTCTTGACCACTGGTGACATTTTTTGGCTTCAGTTATCTGTATCTTCTGACAAATCACTAAGCAATTGTGTTTTTAGGTCTCTCCCCCATACTTAAAAGTTTACCCAATAATCCATTTAAAAGATCAGCTAGCAAATCTTTTGCCAAGTCATTGAACTGTTGTGTTACGTCGGTTTTGAAAGCATCAAGAGTTTGTTTATGCTGTTCAAATAATTCCTTTCGTGTATCCGTCTATTGTTTTGAAAACTCATTAAATTTTCATTTAGTTGTTTTGAAAAATCATTAAATTTTTCATCAATACTTTGCTTAAGTGTTCAATTTTGCTCATAAAATTTTTCGTTTTGTTGTTTTGAAAAATCATTGAAGCTTTGTTTAAATAACAGTTGTAACATTTGCACCGTGGTCTGGGATTTCGGTGTGAGCAGCGCACTCTGTCCAGTCACGTTTGCATTAGGCGTAAGTGTGGCAGGCAAAGAATGATTTTAGTAAGTCCGTGCTCTTGGGTGTTACATTTTCACCAGGGGAAAAAATACTCCCTGGACAAAATTATCACCCTCTCTCATCTATTGTCATGATTGTATCATTTCGAATGATAGTAACATTATCATGTGTCCATTTTAATTGAAAAAATGTAATTGGTCGTCACTGCGACCGACATTTTCAGTTTTGATTTAATTTGTTGCCACGTCCATTTCGGCGACAATGTGCCCATTGTGTGCACTCATTTGTTGATATTTATACGAAATGACAAAATAAATGAATATTTTTGAAAATGAAATATTCTGTTTGTAACAGTGATGATACCGAAACCTATTCAGTGGTGCCACGCTATCACGTATCAAATACATTGTTGGCGTAACACAATTGTACACATACATTTCTATCGCTAAAATTAATTTTCTGTTCAAATGTGTACATATTTTACGAGAAAACAGAAAAAGACAACAGTTAGTATAATAGAAAATGTACAAATTTATATAATTACTTTACGTTGTTACAAACGTACTAACTCTCTCCCTGTGGCGACGTCCTACTGTGGGTCGCTAGATATATTGGTTAGGGGGAGAGATAGTTTGGATTGTCCAGATGTGCATTAATTATGCTAATGAACGCCTAACCACACCAGGAATTGTTTGCCCAGAAACGCACACGGGTGCGTGCTAAAAACGTTGTGGCAATTCTGAAACACTACTTAAATGTTAGTTCCTTTAGTTTTTGTTGTACGGCTTTTCTCCCCAACGATGTACGCGTGGCTGTGGCGGCTTTTCTTTCTTTAAGTTGACAATGTTTCCGAAGAGCTGAATTTTAAAATGCAAGTCCTCGTCGCATCGGGAGAGGGGAATTAGGACGTAGCTCGGTAGTAAAATGAAAAATTTGTGACTTCCTTATATTAGAACTTGTTCTTAACACTGAGACAACTCGATCAAATACATCTTTCTCGCACCAGCTCAGATGACCAACAGACATATAGATTAGTGAAAAAAGACAAATGAGGTACATAGAAAAACTACTAAGTTTTACGCTTCAACTATCTTACCTAATCATAACTCCGTACAATATCTTTGCCACATGAGGATGGCTCGAATATTTATACTGTATGTGCAGGACATTTAAAGAAACTACACAACTGGTGCCTGGTTTGGCAGGCTTTTCGAATGGCTGTGAGCAGTTGTGGGACACAATGGGTGACGAGGTATGGTGTGTTGTGACCGTAGAAAATTTTAATTTTTGTTCTTGCTTTTGTGACCATAATAAGAGTCCAGGCTCTGTAGGCAAACAGCCAGCCGACATTAAGAAATAGTACACCAGGACGTAGGGACAAGATAAGCGGTGGAGGCTGCCAAGTATGGCTTGCCCTGATCAAATAACTTAGTGTCTGACTTCCTGCCAGAGGAAGCAGCACGAATCAAACTCGCGCAATGGAAGACGCAAACACCAGGGCGGTAATACAGCAAGAGAGAGTGTCAGTCACGTGCGGAAAAGATTCGTCTGGAACCAAATTAAGTTGTGTGCAGCTGGAAACGAAAGTGTCCTATGGGACCGAAGGCATTCTTGTGTAATCCGTTCACTTAGAAACGAAAGGGTCGTGTGAAACAAGTTAACTCGTGTGCACTCAAGTACATGAGAAACAAAATAAAAGGCCAGGCAGCGGAATAGCTAGAGGCAGAGATACAGGTGCAGATTCAGAGCCAGTGCCGGCAGTTTGGAGATCCCGCAGCGAGACTCCAGCAGCCGATACAGCTGATAAAGACTTCAAGACTGTCAGTCTTTGTCTCAGTTACTTAGAGAGATTTCAGTGCTAACCAAGAACAAGTGATTGCTTTGTACTTGTTTCTTATGTGTACCGGCAACTAGCTTTGAAGTAGCAAGTCCGAATAAATAGACTGAATCTTAGAAAGGGGTTTATGGTCCAACACCTCACATAAGTATATGCGAGAATAAACTTGATAGAAACTAACCAATCTTTCCTGCCTATTGCAATTCTGTAACCTATTTTCAGGAAACTTATTTGCTTCAAACCAAGGAGGTCCTCTCCCTCTCGTCTCCGATATGAAGGTTGACAGCGATTTATAACTAACCCACTGCCGTTAACGTCCCGACTGCGCTACGCAGTTCGCACTTCTGATACAGTGAGGCTGTGCCGGGACGCAACAGGTGTGGCACAATGTTCTCTTCCTAAGACTTCCGGCTCTTCAGAAAGATGGTCGGCCTCTTTATTATTGGTCGTTCAGACACAGCACAGTGGAAGTGTGTGCCCACTCCTGTCCGCTGTATCACATGCTAGTGCACTGTTGCCATACACTTCCACCAACTCAGCATAGATTATGGTGTCATTGTTCCCTTCAGACGCAGAAAATGAATTAGGACACAATGCTCCACTTCATAAAAAGGCTGCACAGTTTTGTTTAGGCTCTTGTAATGGCATGCAGTGGTACAGTGGCTTGAGGATTTCACTGTGAACCAGGGCTGCAAATGTGGTTCAAATGGCTCTGAGCACTATGGGACTTAACATACGAGGTCATCAGTCCCCTAGACTTAGAACTACTTAAACCTAACTAACCTAAGGACATCACACACAGCCGTGCCCGAGGCAGGATTCGAACCTACGACCGTAGCAGCAGCGCGCCTAGAACCGCTCGGCCACAGCGGCCGGCGCTGCAAATGAGCCTACAAAAAAAGTGTAAATTTATTTTGCCAAGGTGACAATCCTACCTTCGGCTACACTTCGTACAACGGTCGAAAAATTAATGATCTAATGTCAGTCGTACACGTCCGTGTTGTACAAGTGAACGTTTGAATTTTTTAATAGTAAAAGAGCAAGAGCTCAAAAGCAAGTGTAAGTAGTGTTTCGTGTTAGGTATTTCTACGCTTCACACATGTCTGTTATAGGTGACTGATTGCCTTTACCTTTGTTTACATACAGGAATTTCCGTTATTCTAATTCCTAGGTCTGATGGTAAGTGGCCTTCCAGACCTGCATATTCATAACACCTTCAAACATGTGTTGCAGTACAATTAATCATTGTCATTATATTCATTCAAAATAAAGGAGAGAATGCAGCTTTTGCAAAAGATAGATTACATTATTCGATCCTTTTCACCTTTGTAGATATGACTGCATACTACTGTATGAAATGAGTTCCGTATGTGAAAGAATAGTGACGTAGCTGTGCAGAAATAGAAATGTCTTCGTAAAAGTGATTGGTTATTACCTTCCTTGCAAGCCATTAAAGTGTAAAGTACGTACGAGCCTTGTGTTGACAACTATGAAAAGTGGGCTAGCGGGCACAAAACACAGCAAAAAAATCTTAAAGTGTGTGTGTTCTAAAATGTTATCTTAAGACTAACTTTTAGAATCAATGGAAATGAGATGAAATACCTATATACTAAAAGTATCAAATATTCTCACTCAACCCAGCAACATGTCTGTAAGAAAACTGGCCATACCTAACGCTGAGTGGATTGATTTTAAAGAAACAATCTGCAGGTTTAGGTGGGAAAACAATTGCAAGTCCGTACACCATAACACACAACTACTTGGTAATACAGTTTTCTTTCTCCACTATTGATATAAACGCTTCTTAAAACAAACTGCTATTCAAGGTGCAAGTTACTGACATTTTGTGACCTCTTTGAATACACACTGGACTCTGATTTGGGAGGACGGCAGAGTCCCGTCCAGCAGTCCTTACAGAGGTT
The DNA here is from genome assembly GCF_023864345.2 of Schistocerca serialis cubense. Taxonomy (NCBI): domain Eukaryota; kingdom Metazoa; phylum Arthropoda; class Insecta; order Orthoptera; family Acrididae; genus Schistocerca; species Schistocerca serialis. The sequence goes on along the minus strand of NC_064641.1, from coordinate 947,898,460 downwards.
TTCCGTGATGTCCCAAAGTCGATTAAGGCATATGCCGGAGTGGTTCCTTCGAAAGGGCACTGCCAGTTCCATCACCATCCTTCCTGAATCTGAGCTTGTGTTCTGTCCTAATGACATTGTTGTCGACGAGACATGTTCTAGGCAACGAGTAGAAAAAAGGATGTGGCACCTTATAAAGGAAAAAAGATTTTATCCTGTAGTGATACTGATATTCCATTACATCAAAGTACATCAGAGTGTAGTAATTTGATAAGTGTTGCATGAATAAATAACAAAGATACATTATTGGAACAAATTTTCACATTCGACAGAATGTTTGAAAACTACCGCAATGTACCTAACTGCTCATTGGTTATTTTTATAAAAAAAAATACTGGTTCAGTGATTGTTACACCAATTGGAGTTGTTCTACTCTTTTGTACAGCGTATTCTTTGTTGACCGTGTGAGACAGGTTAAGGCCGTGTGTTGGATGTGAAATCAGAATTCTATACCAGTAGCTGTCTGCTCCTGGCAGTGCCCACCGATGACGTAACCGGGCCTTGGAAAATTGGAGGTATTCTGGTTGGTGCCATTGTCTGGTTTAGAAACTTTTCTCATATAATTAATCACATCGGATGTTTGTAATTAAGTTTTGCACTCAAAATGGTGTCTCCTTTAGGCTGACCAGACATCCTAGTATTGCTGGGGCAGTCTCGTTTTTCACATAAATGTCCCAGTGGATCGAGAAAATCATTCGGAACTCATAACTTAATGAAATATTTGTCTAAACAAATTTCCTAGAAGAAGAATATTATAGAAATATATATTTTCACAACATATACTGCATTTGGTTTAACTCATCTTATGCCTAAAGAAAGCAGCTGTTACCTATCTCCCATCTTCCACCTAATGTCACTCAGATAAGTAAAACCAGAACCAGAGTAGGTGTAAAGGAGCATTACTTAAAGCATTGCTCCTAATGGGACTGCATCCGCATGTAAAGTTAATTTTGTGAAGAATGTGGGGAGACGGCGTGTGTTAGCAGTACTTATTGAATAAATTGTTTGGCGTGTATGCATGCTTATCCTAACAACCTGCAATCAAAAGAAAGGGAGGCGCATTGTTGGCAAAACTTCACTCACTCAAGGACAGTATTCCAACCCTACTGTTTCTTGGAACAACTGACAACAGTTCTGGCTCAAAAGTGAAAGGCGGCACATGATCAACTGTGTGGACAAAGTTAGTACATTCTATTGTTAAAGTTAGTACGTTCTACAGGGTGTACATAAAGTCCGGGAACACTTTCAATTATTTATTTCACAAGAACCAAACATTGTACAGACATCATACATGTGTCTTTTTTTTTTTTTCATGTATACCGCCACAGCGTAGTTTGGTAATTTGCCGATAGTCAGCGCTAGTCGCAAACATGGCGAGTTCAGGTGCGGAGTGAGCTTTCTGTGTGTTGGAGTTCGACAAAAACTAGTGTGGTACGGTTGTTCAACGGATGCTTAGAACCAAGTACGGTAAGAAGCCACCAACAAGGAAGGCCATTTACCAGTGGCACAACAAATTCGTTACGACGGGTTGTTTGTGCCCGTCAAAGAGGAGTGGACGTCCCAGTGTGAGTAAATGTGGAGCGCGTACAAGAGACATTCATGACTCCAAAGCAATCGATGCGTCGTGCATCCTGTGAACTCGAAATGGTTCCAATGACAGTGTGGAAAGTCTTGCGACAGAAGCTGTCTGTGAAACTATTCAAATTGGAGCTATGCAGAAGCTCAATGACGACAACAAAGACAAGCGTGTTGAGTTTTGTTCGCAGTTGCAACAACTGAATGAGGATGGCATCGTTGATCGCTTAATTTTTATCGACGAAGCCATTTTTCACACTAATGGGAAAGTGAACAGGCATAATTGTCAAATCTGAGGTACAAAGCATCCACACGAATGCACTGAATTTGAGCGTGGTTCCCCAAAGATGCCTTGTTACGTCGAAAACTGTACTGGCCGTTCTTCTTCGCCGAGAGCACTGTCACTGGACATTCCTACTTAGACATGTTGCAGCAATGGCTGAGGCTTCAAATGTAATCGTCCTGTTCACCTTTAAGCAGGATGGGTCTCCACCCCATTTTCATCGTGAAGTTCGTCGTTACCTGAACACGGAGCTGCCGCATCAGTGGATAGGCCGTGCTACAGAAGGGGACAGCTGTTCCATGAAATGGCCTCCCCAATCACCAGATCTCACTCCATGTGACTGAAAGTGTCTCAGGACTTCATGTACACGCTGTATTGGTTTGCTCTTCACGGGTACGCTGCCGGATATGATCGTCTTTACTACACGATATTTCGGCGATCTATCTGGCCACCATCTTCAGGTGCGATCGCTGAGTACACAGTCTGAATGAACATAATTTTTTTTTCTTTATTGAATTTCGATTCCTCCCCTGGCAGCAGCGTAATATGTGCTCTGCAGCTTACAGAAGAGTTGGAAACATAATGAAGAGATACCAAAACAATAAAAACAGGCATTAAATCGGTGACTGATACAACTGTAACATGGCGAAAAGTATGGTGATTAAAACACATAGTAATTAGACAGGCACAATTAAAAATCACAGACAGTGTGGTTTCTGTCCGCAAGACTTAAAAAAAACCCACCGAGCGAGAGTATGGTGTCTGTTCGCAACACTTGTAAAGGGGACGCACAACACTGAACTCTCACATAAACACTGCAGGACACGAATGCTGATGAGGGGGAAGGAAATTAACATCAGAGACGGCGGCTCCTTTGTACCCCGGATCCAGGCCACTGCTCCTGCGCGAGAAGCGGCAGAGCTGCCCCCTGCGAAGCCATTCCCGGCGGCGTCAGGGGTTTTCTCTGCCTCGTCATGACTGGCTGTTGTGTGGTGTCCTTGCCTTAGTTAGGTTTAAGTGGTTCTAAGTTCTAGGGGACTGATGACCACAGCAGTTAAGTCCCTTAGTGCTAAGAGCCATCTGAACCAAACTGCAGCGCCGCCGGCGGTAGAAACCAGCGAAAGTGATAAATCGCAAATTAAGATGTAGCGGGTCGAAAACCAGACCGTTGTTGCTTTATATCAGATAAAATAGGGTTCCATATCTTGCTCAAAGGAAAACCTTTATCTCTATAAATGTCATCAGATGTATTTCGATGGATTCCTTGAGCACACAATCCCAGTAACGAGAAGCAGGAGCAATAATCTGCGTCTCATTAAACGACATGTTATGCTCTTCATTGAGACAATGTTCGGCGACGGCTATAAGACGCCGGGAAAATGTACGGAATCACATATTATGTTACAGTGGCGACCGCTGAGGCATTCCATTGGCGGTGCCACAAAAACTTAGTTTGGTAGAATCGAGCGTATTACGGAATTCATGTATTTCATAAGATATTATATCAAACAAAACGTATAGGCAGTCAGAAATAAACACTTATTACAACAGCGCCCTTCTTATGCACAGTAAGAGTTTGATATGTTCCTGGAGAATATGATAGCAAGCGTTTGTATAAGAAAGAGAGAGAGAGAGAGAGAGTGGTTGCTTGAACTATCTTTTTCGCATGTCTGCGTGAGATATAAAAGGTAATACTAACTCCGAAATTCTTTCCCGCACACACAAATGCACGCGCGCTCACACCTATCAACGGCACAATTCTTCAATCCTCACAGGGTATGTGCGATCAGTTTTACGAAGCAGTACGTTTGCAAGAGATACCGGAGGAGATCGAGCCTGAACTACCACGATAACGACATTGCCAACCTCGGCTGACAATTGCGCTCTAGCCGTTACGGAATGATTTATGTGCCCCGCTTTGCTTTGAGTTGTGCTTGCTGATTGTTTCCTTTTCTTATTTTGTAAAGAGTGCTGAGAGCAATCTTGCTCTGTCACGGGGTTCGAATGCGACTCTCGCAACACCAGATGGAATCCATGTGTTCTACGTTCCCAGGACATAGGCTGCCAACCCTGTCACTTGTCCCCCCACTCCCCTCTTCTCTCGTTTGTTTTACGTTCGCGGCCGACTGCCAGAGAAGTGTTTACTACAAAATGAGTGCCAGTACGAGAAATAATAGAGCGTGTATAAAATATTCGAACTTGTAATCTGGATTTTGCGAAGAAAATTTAATTAAATTACCAATATTTAAAACTAAAAAGTCACCAAAAGTAGCAACTCCATGACTTTGGGAAGACAGCTTCAAAATAATTAATAGGAACGGTACTGGAAATCCATTCGTCGCTTCTTCTTGTTGACAGATAAATCTGTCACTCTCAAATTGAAATCTTCAATGTTACACACAAATGACTTTTCACAGGATAGCGTGCCTAAGGTGCTCAGTCGTTCGTCTTTCACGGTGTTTCGTAGTAACGTTTTAATTCTCTTGAGTGCTGAAAAGCACTACTCAGCTTCTGATGTCGAGATAGGACTCGTGATTAGCAGATTCAGAACTTTAACAGTCTCGTCGAATGTGTCGTGAAGTTCATCCTCTAGAATCAGTGAAAGAAACGGAACTGTGCCAGAAACTGCTCTCAACACATACCTAGCATAGAAGACTTGCAGCTTACTCTTCAACTTCCTTTTTTCTAGAAACGTATCTGTGTCTGTAATTTCAAGGTATTTGTCTGGAAAATTTGTGATGTATTTGTGAAACTGATTTACGTCAAACAAGTTGGCTGCAATGAGGTGTCCAGTGAAGTGAAAACAATTTTATTTCAGAAATCGCACACTTCCAGAGCATCTGCTTTTTTTTTATGTCCATCAAGATTCCGTGGCATCTTAGCGGGCATTTTTTCGTCGTTTTCGAAACTAATCTCGTTATGGATGGAGTCGATGTCATCTCTGATATTTAGAATTACCGCTTCAAAGTTCTGGATGTCTTGGTTTGTTTTGGTCGGTTCGGTTATCTCCTTCTGAAGCTGATTAAAAAGTACGTCTTTATGAGGCACTGTCTTATAGAAAAATGGTAGCCAAAAAATGAATTCGTTATGTTGCAGTTTTTGTTTGTATGAACCAGCCTTTTTAATAATAGTGTTTCAGTGTAATAAGATATTCCCTGTTTCCAAAAACGCCTTTTACTGCTCGCGAATGGTAATTCCATATCGTGACGCACACACAGGGCAAGCTTTTTTGAATAATGCTTTGCAACAATTGTGCCGAGTTAGAAAAGAAACATGACATACCTGATAGATGGGCAAAAAAGACGCGAGCTTTGCGCTTAACAGAGGCTGCCGTAGACGTAACAAGGTTGAACTGCTGCACATAACACTGAATGTAGTTTCCATCTGGGTACTTGTCTTTAATTAATTTCTGAACCCCGTTCGACTTGCCACTCATGACGTTTGCATCGTCGTAACTCTGAGCTATTAGTTTTGCTCGACCACTGCCGATTAATGGCTCAATTTCTTTCAGAATACTCTCAGCTGTAGTATGAGCATTCTGACTTTCTGGATTAACAACGTTCCACAATCTTTCAACAGCTTTTCCCTCAGCAACATAACGCAAAACAATAACCAATTGAAATTCGCAAGACACATAGTGGTTTCGTCTGCGATTATTTCAACATAATCGGCATGTTTTATTTCTCTACGAACTTCATCATGGTTCACTTCCAACATGCATTGCAATAGTTTGTTCTGAACAGTCTTAGAGATGCCTTTGAACACTGATGCTTGGTTGAAATTAATTAGCTCACGAAAAACCCCCTTACTTTGAGAGCCAGTTCCGAAGCACCACAAAACCGAATGTAGTTTACAATTAAATTCAGTATATACGCACATCAAAAAAAGTTTTGCACCTCCCCAGTTCACATAACGCCTGAAGATAGACGTTGACTGTGGATATTGTATCATGGACACAGTCCCTTTGACTGTCCAGGGATGTCACTAAACCCGCCCAAAGATGTAAACAACCATGCATGAGCAGCGCCTATTAGACGGAGGGAGTCCGACAGCCGATCAGTTCCAGTCATTCCACCAGGAAGGAGGTACACGGCTCGTGTTATCTGTAGTTCAACCATACCTAGACTGTCAATACCGCAGTTCAATCATGTCCGCATTGTTACTTTGTGCCAGGAAGGGCTTTCAACAAGGGAAGTGTCCAGGCGCCTCGGTGAACCAGAGCGATGTTGTTCGGACATGGGGGAGATAGACAGGAACTGTCGATGATATGCCTCGCTCAGGCCGCCCAAGGGCTACTACTGCAGGGAATGACCGCTATCTACGGATTATGGCTCGGAGGAACCCTGACAGCAACGCCACCATGTTGAATAATGCTTTTCGTGCAACCCCAGGACGTCGTGTTACGACTCAAACTGTGCGCAACAGGCTGCATGAAGCGCAACTTCACTCCTGAGGTCCATGGCGACGTCCATCTTTGCAATCACGACACCGTGCAGTGCGGTAGAGATTGGCCCACCAACATGCCGAATGGACCGCTCAGGATTGGCATCACGTTCTCTTCACCAATGAGTGTCGCATATGCCTTCAACCAGACAATCGTCGGAGATGTGATTGGAGGCAACCCACTCAGGCTGGACGCCTTAGACATACTGTCCAGCGAGTGCAGCAAAGTGGATGTTCCCTGCTGTTTTGGGGTGGCATTATGTGGGGCCGACGTACGCCGCTGGTGGTCATGGAAGGCACCATAACGGCTGTACGATACGTGAATGCCACCCTCAGACCGATAGTGCAACCATATCGGCAGCATATTGGCGAGACATTCGTCTTCATGGACAACAGTTAGCGCCCCCATCGTGCAAATCTTGTGAATGACTTCCTCCAGGATAACGACATCGCTCGACTAGAGTGGCCAGCATGTTCTCCAGACATGAACCCTATTGAACATGCCTGGGATAGATTGAAAAGGACTGTTAATGGAGAACGTGACCCACCAACCACTCTGAGGGATCTAAGCCGAATCGTCGTTGAGGAGTGGGTTGGGTTGTTTGGGGGAGGAGACCAGACAGCGAGGTCATCGGTCTCATTGGATTAGGGAGGGACGGGGAAGGAAGTCGGCCGTGCCCTTTCAAAGGAACCATCCCGGCATTTGCCTGGAGCGATTTAGGGAAATCACGGAAAACTTAAAGCAGGATGGCCGGACGCAGGATTGATCCGTCGTCCTCCCGAATGCGAGTCCAATGTGCTAGCCACTGCGCCACCTCGCTCGGTGAGGAGTGGGACTATCTGGACCAACAGTGCCTTGATGAACTTTTGGATGGTATGCCATGACAAATACAGGCATGCATCAATGCAAATGGACGTGGTACTGGGTATTAGAGGTATCAGGGTGTATAGCAATCTGGACCACCACCTCTGAAGGTCTCGCTGTATGGTGGTACCACATACAATGTGTAGTTTTCATGAGTAATAAAAAGGACGGAAATGATGTTTGTGTTGATCTCTATTCAAATTTTCTGTACAGGTTACGGAATTCCCGGAACCGAGCTGATGCAAAACTTTTTTTGACGTGTGTGTATATTCTTTTCTACATGTTTCTTGTAGATGTCAATTGTTTATATTGCGAATCTAATTTCTGCTGAATGTCGGTTTTCCTAGAAATGAAAGACCAAGTAAATTATTCATGTGTCACTTTGACATTTCATGTACTTTCATTTTAGACAATATATGCCCAATATGAGTTATTCTGGTCCTAAGCGATGAACATCTTCCCCAAATAACACACAAGGAAAAGAAAAAACAGCGTTGCTTTCTTCACAGCCACAAATCCATTTGTTCTTTTGGTAAATTTCTGTATTGAACTTACAGCATCGTTTTTTGTTTGCTGTTGCAAATTCAGATTTGGGAGGGGCCACCTAGTGTTTTTTCTCTGCATTTTTTCGCTGTGAATCACTGTGAAATAACTCATTTATTTTGTTCATGTTTGCTGCTTTCACAGTCAACTGAATGTTCCCTTACAAATAATACTGTGCACGCAGCTATATACGGTCAGTTACCTGATCTTACAATAACTACAACATGTTTGTACAGAACTGTATTACACGAACACAACGAATATAAACAGAAATACTATAATGTTGTTTGGAAAGCACATGTTCAAGAGGTGTTGAATATGTTAGTTTTTTTGTTCTGTACCAATAGCCCTGTTGTTGTGTTAGTTTCAAAATCTAAGGGCATAATTATATTCAAATTACATTCATCTATTTATAACAATATTTAAGTGTGTTATTTCTGTATTCGATTTAATTAGGCATTAATTTGCGTTTAGGAATGCAGAAAGATTGTAAAACTGGATTACAAGAAGTTTGCGCCCCCGTGTATTCTAACATGATCGCTAGATGGGAGATCATGCTTCTATAGGTTCTTCACTTTACTGCTCTCTGACGGAAGGGAGTAAAGCTCTGAGCCAGACCAGCTGCGGCTCCTTCCCTGCCACAGGAAGCATGTGGAAACCGGCAGCCGAGCCTTTCACACACGAGGCCAGGCGGTGCCAATCTGCAGTTGGCTCCAGGCTTCAGAAATCTACCACGAGAGGGCGCACGGCGAAACGCACCTCTTCAAACCAGAAACTGTATAACTTCAAAACAATGTTTTATGCGCAATTCGCATAGATTTCTCTTTTTTCCTGTTTCATAGACGTGGTGCCACGGCACTACCACAGAAGCCGTTCCCCGGTACGTTCTATTGTTAGTAGCAATAGCTCGCGTCATATTGGAAAGCGACCCTATTTTGAGCCGTTCTGCGCATCCCCCACCATTAACTGCTAGTAGCCAATAAGATTCATTCTCTTTCCGAGCGGCTAGACGCATTTCCAAATGAAAATGTCATGTGACAGCAATAAACGTGAAGTTCCTCACAAGCAACTTTAATTAAATTGCGTGCCTGTGGAGTATTATATGTCGTCTTGGTCATGCTACCGGTTTCGTGATTTCCTGTCAGAAAGATGTAGTAATGTAGCATGTAGTAATCGACGGAAAAAATGTGTGTGAAATCTTATGGGACTTAACTGCTAAGGTCATCAGTCCCTAAGCTTACACACAACTTAACCTAAATTATCCTAAGGACAAACACACACACCCATGCCCGAGGGAGGACTCGAACCTCCGCCGGGACCAGCCGCACAGTCCGTGACTGCAGCGCCCAGACTGCTCGGCTAATTCCGCGAGGCAATCGACGGAAAATCGTCGAGCAAAACAGAAGTGATAGAAGTGATATATCTGGCGTTTACGAGGAAGTGTTATAGGCGCTCCTCTGTTCCTGACCTAATCAACGATTTAGGAGACAAGCTGAGCAGCCCTCTTAGACTGTTTGCAGATGATACTGTGATTTACCATCTTATAAAGTCATTCGAGATCAAAACAAATTAGAAAATGACTTAGAGAAGATCTCTTTGGTGAGAAAAGTGGCAATTGACTCTAAATAATGAAAAGTTTGTAGTCATCCACATGCTTACTAAAAGCAATTCCTTAAATTCGATTTACAGGATAAAACACACGATTCTAAAGGCTGTAAATTCAACTAAACACTAGCAATTTCAATTAAGAATAACTTAAAATGCAACTATCACATGGATAACGTTGTATGGAAAGCAAACCAAAGACTGCAATTTATTGGAAGAACACTTAGAAAACGCAACAGGTCCTCTAGAGAGACGACTTACACTATATTTTGAATCTGAAACCGATACTTCTATTTTTGACATTTTCAAGACTCAAGAGCGAACTGCAGAAGCACGTGTTGGCAAGAGAACCGTACAGACAATAGTAAACAAAAGTGTCAGAGCTATATGGAAAATAGTAAACAGAACTGTCGAAAACTCAGGAAATTCTGTTTTCGTGTCTCCTGAAAATCAATCGCAAGAAACCTGTAACACGAGTAGATAGTTTTGACAACTATTTTTTAAATGTATATAAGAAGGCTCAAATGGCTCTGAGCACTATGGGACTCAACTGCTGAGGTCATTAGTCCCCTAGAACTTAGAACTAGTTAAACCTAACTAACCTAAGGACATCACAAACATCCATGCCCGAGGCAGGATTCGAACCTGCGACCGTAGCGGTCTTGCGGTTCCAGACTGCAGCGCCTTTAACCGCACGGCCACTTCGGCCGGCATATAAGAAGGGAATACCCCACATCACAAAAACTTGTTACAGTTTTGCCTGAGCAAATTGGTTTCAGACGTAGCGCTTCTTCGATGTAAATAATTTTAAAATACATTGGTTTTTATCATGTTAAGAAGAGAGTTTTTAATTGAAAGAAGTGGCACAGAAGCAAATGGTTCAAATGGCTCTGAGGAGTATGGGACTTAACATCCGAGGTCATCAGTCCCCTAGAACTTAGAACTACTTAAACCTAACTAACCTAAGGACATCACACACATCCATGCCCGAGGCAGGATTCGAACCTGCGATCGTAGCGGTCGCGCAGTTCCAGACTGTAGCGCCTAGAACCGCTCGACCACCCCGGCCGGCTGACACAAAAGCAGCATGAAGCACGTCAGTTATAAGATGCACAATGCAAGAGGAGGAGGTAGATCTACCGTGTATTACCTTGATGAAACATCGGTGAATCAGAGTCATTCCACGAATACCTGCTGGAAAATGAGTGATGGGACTGGCAATTTTAAGATTCCCTTAGGAAAAGGTTCTAGGATACTTACTCTGCATACTGGCTCTTCTTCTGATTTGGTTCCTGAGAGTAAACTTGTATTTAGATGTAAGTAAAACAGTAGTAACTACTATTCGGAAATCAGTGCTGTCACTTTCAAGAAGCGATTCACTGAACAATTCTTGCCATACCTAGCTTCGAGGTCGGTCTTTGTAATTAACGTGCCAATTAGCATTCAGCAGAGAAATGATCAAGTACGAGCACCAGAAAAGGGGATATTGTGCTCTGACTAAAAAATAAAAATATTCCGGACAATATAAGGCAGACTCGTGCTGAACTCTTGCACCTCGTTAATTTTAAACGTCACGCGACAGAATGTACAAATTTGACTTTCTTGCATGTGAATGTGGTCATACAGTTTTGCGTTTACGCACATATTACTGTCAGTATAATCTGTCAGAATTAATTTGTGCACAGGTTACAAGCTATGTGGGGAAAAAACAAAACATTCAAGATAACAGACAGTGAAAGGCTTGTGCTTGAAGCAATAGACAGCATCCGACTTCATCGTGGGCACACTGTGTGTATCACGCGAAAAAGTTTCAAAAATAAGACTTTCACAGGGAGGTGAAGATGGATAAAAACCATGAACGTATCATCCTAAATTTACAATCAGGTGGTTCGGACATGGACATAGATAGTAGATGGTATTACAATGTAGACTTTGAAACACAGGAATAATCTTTCTTGGCCGGCCTTTGTGACCGAGCGGTTCTAGGCGCTACAGTCTGGAACCGCGCGACCGTTACGATCGCGGGTTCGAATCCTGCCTCGGGCATGGATGTGTGTGATGGCCTTAAGTTAATTAGGTTTAAGTAGTTCTAAGTTCTAGGGGACTGATGACCCACAGATGTTAAGTCCCGTAGTGCTCAGAGCCGTTAGAACCATTTGATCTTTCTTAGTTTTAAAGTCTCGTGATTTAAAAACGTTTTTGTCAACATATCAATTGCATACACTGTACATGAGAACTTCCTAGCTTTTATTGGTTGGGAATATGTAGCCTGTGAAGTTCAGACTATAATGTTCAACACATTGACCAAGGAGAAGTTAAGCTTTTCCCAGCCTGTTGTGTTACTTGCGAGAATGCGTCTGGTTAAACTCGTCGAGAACTCCAGTATTTGGACATGTAAGCGCCTGTCATTTTCATGGCACGAATTGGAAAATACCTTAAAATGAAAGGGAGGGTTACCTTTCGAGATATCGGTGGTTTTCGACGTTAACGGTCAGCATTCCGGCGAGTTATTGACAGAAGACAGTTAATTGTCAGCTTGTTCAATGGATCATAAATGCGTACTCCCACTGTAATGTCGCAACTCATAATGCCTGTTGACACCGAAAAATATGATAACATACTGACAGTTTTTACGACAGTCTTTTCCACTAGTGTTTGTTACCAGTAATTCTTTTTTACACTTAGTGATTTACACTGAACAGCAGTGAAACACACCCACATACGAGGATTATAAACATGTAAAAAGTCACATGGAGTAAAAGCAGTTTTCAAACAAATATAATCATTTCGGTTTAAGTTTGAAGTTTATTTTGTTACGTACTACATTTTTACTCATAATACATTCCAAATCGCAATAAATGGCAATTATTGCAACTATTTTCGATAATCTTGTCTTTAGACAATCGTCGTTTTGAGAAAAATTGTTCTTGACGCCTTCACAAAGCTGTATCAGCTGTCCACGCCTTCCGACGTCACACAGATAATTGTTGTGGAGCAGCGGACACAAGCTCAACACTCAAAAGTCAGATTTCTCATGTAGACAAATGATCGAAATCGGTTTGAAAATGTGTTATTCCCTCATATCTGAACGTGTAAGACGATGTACCAAAGGCAAACGAACCAGATCGTTGTCCACAGGAACACAGTTGGACTACACGGACTTGGTTTGCCCGCTCTCTGCTGCCAAGTATGCGCGAACCTCAGCTCCTTCACGCCTCCCTCTCGCTCCGCCTCTATGCGCGGGAGCGCCGTCTTACGTGAAGCAGGCCATAGTGAATATGAATATTAAATTCAGAAAGTGTGGTGTCTGGTGACAATGCACAAGCAGAAGTGTTCATTTAATCAAACATTAAAGAATGAGTTTCCGTTTTTAAAAGTAAGTGCCATAAATGATAAAACTGAGCGTATAGTACGCAGATCAGTGTCTTCAATAGGTAGCAGCAGAAGTGACACAAACGATCACCTCCAAAAATGAAGTACAGGGAAGCGTTGTCGGCATCTAGAAGTAGCAAGAACATGAATTTTATAAAAGAAACAGTCCAGGAATGCCCGAATTAAAAATGGCTGCTGAAGATCGAACGTTTGCGTATCGTGCCATCTACCAAAATCGTAGCTTTCGATGAAATGACTTCTCTGATTCGCAAGCTTTTCAACAGGCCTAAATATTGTGTTAGAACTAAAAGTGAAGCAGTTGTTGTTAACTGTTTGCCACTCATGCTCTTCCAGTAATAGCAAACAAATTACAAAAAGCAAAATTTGTTTCCATAATGGCTGATGCATCAGATCACAAAGCAATGAAAATGGTGCCATAGTGGGTTGATAATACATTCCTGGTTTTGGCATAAAAGAAAAATTTTGAATATTAGCGATGTTCCAAGTGAAACAGATGATACGCAAATTCAGTGTATTGAGAAAATTTTGACCAAATGTAGTTTAATGGATAAATTGATTGCATTCTCTGCAGACAATGCAAATACCAATTTTAAAGGAGCCAACTGTAATGGAACACAGAATGTCTGGAAGAAACTTCAAGCAAAATTAGACAAAACACTTTTTGGTGTTGGCTGTGGTGCTCATGTTTTGCAGATGTGTGCCAACTGATGTTAAGGTGAGTTTATTCAAAATTTACAGATATATTGATACATAGATTTTTAGGACCCTTGCCTTAAACGAATTCTGTGAGTTCTGGTGTTAAATACCCATGTTAAGTAACAGAAAAACACGTTGGCTGCTTCTTCTTTCTGCCTTGCAGAGAGTCCTGAAAAAGGTCGTGCTAGTTTTGATACAATGATATATATATATATATATATATATATATATATATATATATATATATATATATATATATATGTGTGTGTGTGTGTGTGTGTGTGTGTGTGTCATTCTATCACAACTAGCACGACCTTTTTTAGGACTCTCTGCAAGGTAAATCTTAGGATGAAATGAATAATTTGCACATGATTACTGATTACTAATGTTACATGGTTTTTAGGATTAACAAATTTTACCTGTTTAAAATAGTGACTAAATGTTGGAGAAAATATATTCAGGCTATTTACAGGGTGTATGCATTCCAGGTAAACCAGGAAAAACACGGGAATTTTTTCATCCGGGAGAAAACTGGGAAAACCGCGGGAACCTTTTAGTCTTCTGGTACTCACATAGTAACACACTTTTCTGTCTGATGTCAGCAGGTGGAATGTGACACAAGATAGGTAACCAGTGTGTGGGAATAGTTCAAAATGACCTACTGACAGTGTGCATAGATTGGTTAAGTTGTGCATCCATGTTTTTCATATATGGACTACTAAGTCAGACACATGAACAGTAGACCTAATCTGCTGTTGAGTGTACCAGTCTGAGTGCAGTTACTCAGAGTTTCTGCTGACAATCCTCAACTAGGACACAGAGCTTATGGAGAATGTTGTTTCTGCTTTTGATCTTAGCAGATGTTCGTGTCAAGGGCAAATGCCCTGTGTGACACAATCGCAAGGCATTTTCAATCAATGTTATGATGAAGTCTGTATCCATCAAATAGACATAAAGAGTTCTGTGTGCCAGTCAATGGACAGATGAAAACTTGAAACTTCTGTTTTATTTGGGTTAGGACGTTAGGTTGTAACTGCCATTTATGGATGTATTGGCTTAAGATGTCAAGATCAGAAGTGGGATTTCTTCAGTTGTTTACAATTATTGTGTTGGGTGGCTATTACCCAGTCATCTACATAGCCAAATTTTAAGCACTGTATTGGAGAAATATTAGATACCTATAAATTAAACAAGGGAGGAGTGAGGGCAGAGTCATGTGTAAAGCCATTATTCAATACTTTTGGACATTAAATGTCTTTTCTTGTAGTTAAAGCAAATGCCTTTCAAAGCTAACATGTTGTTGATTAGTTTTGTTGTTCATCTGCATGAAATAAGTTGTAATACTTTGACACAAATATCTAAAGCCAAGAAGCAGAGGCAGGCAAATAAAGCCAAAGATCTCCTGGCTAAAGTGAATATCACAAGACATGAATAACCAGTGCTAGTTGAAGCATGGAATGTCAGGAGTCTGGAAGTGGTAGGGGAGCCAGAAAATCTGGAAAAAGAAATTTGAAGGCTCAGTCTAGATATAATTGCGGTCAGTGAAGTGAAACTGGAAGAAGGTAAATTCACGTGACCAGAAATGCTTGTCATGAGAAAAAAAGTAGAGCAGAGAAGTAGCTACTGTAAGGACAGCAGACACAAATATTTAAAGCCAACAAAAATAACTCAGTTATATCTGTCGATGTCACAACCAGAAGAGGAAGAGCTAAAGTATATGTGGATGTGCATATGTATGGGACATAAAAAGTCTATTAATCATGAATGATGGGAATGCTGTAGCTAGGGAAGTAATAGAAGGCAGAGTTACAGGAGAATATGAGCTTAGCGATAGAAATGACAGAGTAAACTGACAAATTCAGTTAGTCCGTAAAGTTTAGCTATTAACTGCGCAAAAATCACAAGACAACTTGAAAAGGCACGGGAACATGGGAAGATTCTAGCTCGTTTCTTTGTGGGGGGACAGATTCCAGAATCAAACATGGGATTGCAGAGTGTATTTAGGGGCAGATATAGACTCAAATCACGATTAATTAATCACATTTAAGTAATGATGAAGTGTAGACTGAAGTTTAAGAGAATTGCCTGGGGGAATCACTGTGAAAGGCCACAGGGATACTAAGAAGAAGAATGTGTATTTCAAGTTCTTTGAGGCAATAAATAGTGTGATAATGAATACCACAACAGGCATGTCACTTTAAGAGAGCTGGACATTTATGAAAAGAACAGTCACCGAAGTTGGACAAACAAATTTAGGTACAAGGGAGGTAGTTGTGAAGAAACCTTCAGCAATAGAAGAAATACAAAAAATGGTTCAAATGGCTCTGAGCACTACGGGACTCAACTGCTGTGGTCATAAGTCCCCTAGAACTTAGAACTACTTAAACCTAACTAACCTAAGGACAGCACACAACACCCAGCCATCACGAGGCAGAGAAAATCCCTGACCCCGCCGGGAATCGAACCCGGGAACCCGGGCGTGGGAAGCGAGAACGCTACCGCACGACCACGAGATGCGGGCAGAAGAAATACATCAATTGATCAGAAGGAAGTACAAAATGTGTAGGAAAAGATGTACATATGTCAATATCAGTCCCTTATATGTAAAATAAATAGTGTAGGCGCCCCGGTGGTCCCAGTCGCCTATGGTGGACTGGAGGCCGAGCGGTGACCTCTCTCCAGTTGTCAGGATGCTAGGAAATGACTGTGGACGCGTCAGAAACGCCAAAGAAACATTATTGGTTCGTAACACTTTTATTCCTGCCCAGTACAATGTGGCCCACGTAACACAGGCTGGCTGAGCTTGGTGATATCAACGACCTTCCCCGAGTCCTCGCTGACTCGTAGCGAAGACACCAGCTCCGGGCTGCACCAGTCTTGCTAGCGCAGCACCGCGTGCTGTGACGTAGCGGAGGAATGCCCTTACTTTGGCCGCGCATGGCTGGTGGCGCCCGTCTGGCCGGCCGTCTCGGCAGCGGACAGCAGACCGCTGCGCGTAGGAGGCTCCGGGCTGGAGTGCCGGCGCTGTCGGCACCAGAGGCGTTCTCGTAGTGCGGAGTGTACTCTATCCCACCCCGTCTTCTTCCCTGCTCCTCCTGGTGGCTCGTCCGCGGTGGACGGGCAGAACGTGCTGCAATACCCCAGCGTCGTCGGCTCACCCGGTTGTGACGGCGGATGCACAGGGCCTAGGCTCTGCACAATCTCGTCGACGGCTCACTGATGTGGTCAGCATTGGCTGCGAGCGAGTCTGCCGCGATGTCTGCTAATCCTGGGTTGATGATTGACAGCGGCAGCAGAGAGGACCAGAGCTGGTATAGTCCCCTCACGTCCGCTGCTGGATGGGCCGCCCTTACTGCAACATCTCCTTAATAAAGATTAGCATGTCGATCACCGAGCTGAGCGCTACGCAGCGTCCCAGTACACATCTAACTGCAAGTCTAACTGCGAGTGCCTATCAAAGCTGGCGTATTTAAAGGAAGCACGAGCGACGTCCTGACGTCATGCTCGTTTGTAATGAACGGATTCGTTCCACTTATACTGCTGATTTATCTGTCGTACTCGCCCCTTAGGTGTTCTTGCGACAGAGTTACGTGTTGTTACGGCAGACTTACGCGAAGTTGTGAAATGCAGTACAGCTGACGCTATACCTCTGTCTTGCACTCCACGAAAGTCTCTGTCTAACACAAACCCACGTGCCAAGCAATTCTCTCTCGCCTGTTGTGTGTAACGAGGCCATTGCTCTTGCGTGACAACACATTCCAATACATGTGCAATTCTCTTACCTCTTGGCTAGCCAACTGCCTCTGGCTCTCGGCATAGGCAACGAAACTTTGACAATATTCCATGTTTCCAACTCTTTACTATTCCGCGACACTACACATCCCCCTCCTTTAAGTAAATTCGTCCCGAATTTTACAATTCTGGACTTACTGGTTGTGCATGCCATACTTCCTTATACTCTACAGGTATCTTGCAACTACTCCTTCAACACTGTCAAACTTTCCTTATCCGCTAATAATCTATTTACACTTAATACTGATTCCAATCGTATCATTGGTTATCTATTTATATTACGTTCCACTATTCCCGATCCATCCCATAGGTATTTGATGTACGGTTGTTACTTCAGAATGAGACATCTTTTTCCGTATACAAAAGTAAGTAGCACAAATAAACACTAGAACTAAGATTATGCTAGTCGTTGACACACCAAATATAATTGTGTTTTGCTTACGTTTCTCCCGATATTGCTGCACGTGCTGCAGTAGTTGATTAACTGAGATCTGCTCTTTTTCTAAGATAATCAGGCTATCTAAAGATTGTAGCAATGTGGGATCCAAGAACTCGTTAACAAACGTTAGGTTCTGGCGAGGCAATACGTGGGGTGGGTCCTCTGGATAATACAAGATAGGCTGTGTCACGTTAATCATTGTTGTAACTGTGAAAGTAGCTGGTAGGTGAAAATGCTTCCCCACTATTTCACATCCAGCGCCATTAATCAATAACCCCCTGCCCTGCAATTCAAGCTTTGATCTGTCAATCTACCGTTTCTGTAACAAGTGGCAACTACAGTCTCTAGTTCGAACACAGAGTAAATACAATGTTCCACAACTTTCTGAAATTTCGGTCCCGGAAGTAACACTTTCTTATCGCATTCTAAGGTTCCCATATTCCCCAAAAACAACTGCATCTCACACGAATTATTGTGGGTTGCCACCTCCTTTGCTGGACAAATAAAAACACTTGCCCTGAAACAGTCTGTCTGTCCCGTAGACATTACCACATGAGCACTCCTCCGTCTTGACGCTAGCAACACTTCCCGAGTTTGCACTTGCACCCACTTCCCAAGTGCACCCCACCTAATTGGATACGGGTGTACTGTGTAACACTGGTACCGCGAATTGACTCCCATCACTGGTATTTGCACTTCTACGTGTGTACTCGGCTGATCCGTAATTTTTCTCACTTTAGACATGCGATAGAATAACGGTAAATTCCGCTTCGCCGGAGGCACGACATAACGAACTCCTTCCGAGAATTCTTTCTGCGCTCTCAGCAACGCCTTCAGCATCTGATCTGGACCTAAGTGGCACTCAATTGCCCATGCACTGCGTGATGCATAGCTTCATATAACGCCTCCAATTCGACACGCGCATCATCCACCCTGTCTGCTAATGCCCTCAATAAAGCTGCTACTTGTATTTTCCCGTCTATTCGGCTCAATCTCGCCTGTATAGCCTCTATATCCCCACTCAACACTTTCCTGGTATTTGCTGCATACCGTTCCAGGTCTGACGTCAACTCCTGCACTGTTCTAGTGACATTCAATATCCCCTGCTCCATGTTCCCTATACGTGTCGTGTGCCAATCCACTTTCGACTTTGTCTCCTCCGCCAACTCCTGCACCTCCCCCACCGAACAATTCAAGCTCCCTATATCTTCCTCGTCCGCGGTTCCAAACACTGTTTTCAGCTATTTTCCCCCTGCATCCAACCACCCTCGTTTCCTGCGAACGAGCGTTTGTGGGACGACTTCCGTTAATTGTTGCAGCTGCCTTCTCAGCTTTTCATATGAGAGCTTCAATTCCTGATACTCGCTCCGTATGTCTTGAAACAACCCCCCCTTCTCCGTGCCCGCCTGTAGCGCCGTAAACCTGTCCTGTAGTGTCCGCACAACATTCCTCACTCCCCATATATTATACATGAACACAATTGTCCACCTACGGCTTGACAATACCACATCTAATTGTCTTGCAAACAAAATTCCCTTGTCTAGTGGTTGCACCTGCACCACCTCTCCTCTGCAACAGTGTAGCAGTACCAGACTGACGAAAAGTTTCCCGGGCCACATCCTGACACGGCACCTGAAGAAAAAGGAAGCCATGTCAATCGCTCCCTTCCTTACCACGTCTAAAACACACAAATGACAAGTAAAAACTACACATACTCTACTACCTAATAACAATAAATACGACATGTTCCTCCCCGAGGACACTTAATCTACTTATCCCTAGACCTAAGTGCGTAAGGGGCGTTCCTCTGCTGTTCTTTTAGCTTCGGTACCCTCACACCCTTTGTTACTGCTGGAGGGATCTGCGGTAACGCATCCACTGCGCCCTTAAACGGCTTAATCCTACTAACATGAACTACTGACGACTTGGTTGGTAACTGCAATTTTACGTTCACTGGAGACACCATTTCATTATACCTGATACAGTCCTGAATATTTCGTGAAAAACTTCTTCGTTTTACCCTTCTGAACATAAGGATTAGCCAACAATACCCATTGAGCAATTCTGTATTGCGGCAGTTTACCTGTTCTTTACCCAATACTCTCATGTTTCTCCAAAGTTTTTAGTATTAGCACGCCGTACCCTCTGCCAAATCTCTCTCAATTTCTTGGCGAAATTCTTCACTGACTCATCCTGTGAACCTACCTGAGGTTTGAGGGCATCAAATGGTGATGGCATTTTCCGACCATAAATTACCTCATGCGGAGAGAGCCCCGTTCCTGTATGAACTTTCGCGTTATATGCGCTTGTCAACAGATTTAAATACACGTTCCAATCCGTGTTCTGAATTTACATAATGACTAATCATCTTAACTAACGTCCTATGAACCCGTTTTGTTCGTCCATTCGACTGAGGATGAAATGGGCTTGTCCGCAATTTCTTAACTTTCAATAAAAGACATAACTGCTTCATCAGCTCCGACGTAAAGTTCCTACCCTGATCTGTAATTATAGTATCAGGCACACCATACTTCAGCAACCAGTTATTTACTAAGGCTTGCGCAACAGTGCTTGCCTTCTGATCTGGAATAGCTACCATTACCAGGTATCGGGAAAAAATGATCTAATATTGTTAATACGTATCGATTACCCGCTTGGGTCTTGTTAAATGCTCCGATTACGTCTAATCCGATGAATGCGAACGGACAATCCGCTTCAGTCTCTGTAACTGAATTTTCTGATGACTTAAATCTGCTCTCTGCGCACACGGTATACAATTTTGCATATACTGCTCTACATAATTGCGACGTGTCTTCCACCAAAACCTTTCAGCTATCCGTCTATCAGTTGTTCTTTTACCACCATGACCCGACAATACATGGTCGTGCGCTTGTTTCAACACTTCTTCCCTCAGCGACTCCGGTACTACGACGCGTAGTCCACACTTCGTCTTCCTGCAAAGCAACCCACCCTACATTTCAAACTGCGGTTGCGTTCGGAACAATTGACACTCTCTGTCAGTGGCTTGCGCCTTTATCCACTCCTTCTCACTTATGCCCACAACTTGTACAGCTGCTATTTTTCTACTAAGCGCATCTGCATTAGTATGTTTTACCCGTGGTTTGTGAATTACCTCGTAGTCAAATTCACTTAGTTTCAGTGCCCATCTCGTTAAACGACTCGAAGAACCTTTCAACCCCAACAACCACTTCAATGCTGCGTGATCTGCAATCACCTTGAACTTACGCCCATACAAATGACAGCGAAAATACGAGATACCGTAAATCACTGCCAACATTTCTTTCTCTGTAGTTGAATAATTCTTCTCTGCCTTTTTCAGTTGCCTGGAAGCATAAGCCACTGGATGTTCCTGTCCATTAACCCTCTGAGAAAGAATACAACCTACAGCAATATTACTAGCATCACAAGGTAGTATGAACTCTTGTTCGAAATCAGGAAGTATCAACACTGGGTCTGATGTTCGTATCTGTTTCAGCTTCTCGAATGCCTCCTGACACTGTGCTGTCCATTCAAACTTAACAAATGGCTCTGAGCACTATGGGACTTAACATCTATGGTCATCAGTCCCCTCAAACTTAACACCTTTCTTTAACAATCTCGTTAATGGATGTGCAATTTCCGCGACCCCTTTACATATCGTCTGTTGTTATTACATAAACCGACATATTACTGAACTTGTTTAGTGGTCTGTGATACTGGAAAACCACGCACAGCCGACGTTAGACGAGGGTCCGTTCTTACCCCGTCCTGACTGATAATATGCCCAAGATAAGTCACTTGCGTCTGAGCAAACTGACATTTCTCGACATTAAGCGTAAGATTTGCCGCTCTTAGCCTACTAAATACTTCGTTCAGTCGTTTCACATGCTCTTCTATATTACACGAAAAACTAACAATATCATCGAGGTGTACCATAGCAATCTTCGGTTTCAGTCCCCGAAGCACACCATCTAACAGACGCTGGAAAGTAGCAGGAGTGTTCTTCAACCCAAATGGCATTCTGCGATACTGAAAGTGACCAAGGCTTGTTGTAAAGGCCGTCTTCGGTCTATCCTCGGGACTTACTTCTATCTGATGGTATCTACTCTTTAGATCTAGTGTCGAAAAATATTTACACCGACCTAGGTTATCCAATGTTTCCATGATGTTCGGTATTGGATACGCATCTGTTACAGTTCGTGCGTTCAAAAAACGATAGTCACAACAAAACCTATACTTTTTAGTACCGTCCAATGACTTCTTAGGAACTACCAATATGTTGGCAGACCATGGGCTTTCACTGTTCTCTATAATACCGTCCCTTAGCTGTTGATTAATACATTCTTCCACTAGTGGTTGTGGGTGTTTCGCTATCCTGTATGGTTTTCTATAGACCGGCGGACTATTGCCAGTCGGTATACGGTGCTGTGTAATAGGAGTTACTGGTAATGGACCTTCTGAATGAAACAAATCTAAATACTCTAATGACAAAGCTTCCGTAGCTTTCCGATCACCATTCTCCAAATGACGAATCTAATCACGTAGTACAGATGCCTTGACTGTTTGCTTGACGTTATAATCACCTTGGGATTCACTTATATCCTCATCGTCGAGTATTTCCAAACTTGCTACCACTAAACCATATCCACTTCATCTGCACCAAAATTATCTACACTGACCGGAATCATCAGTTCCCCATTTATACCCGTTACGCGCGCAACGCTCCCCCTAATAAAACAATGCATTTCATCCAATGCTTCATTGCTCTGCAGTGGCTCCACCACACGAAGTCTCTGCTGTGGTACATCGATACCTACTGACAACCAAACTAACTTCCTCGTACCCGAAGGCACTTTGACATGCGTAATCATTTTTAATGCCCTTGTACGCGGTTCAATTGGTACGCTGTGAAACACTAATTTTGGCGTGGTGTTTATCGAGGAAGTCCAGTCCGAGAATCACAGAATACCCTTGTCCCACAGTTGGCAACACTTCCATTTGCTCTACGAAATCTACAGTTCCAATCTTAAAAACGAGCTGTGTTGTACCCAATTATTGCAACTCATTATTCCCTACTCCACGTAATCTATACCTAGGAGTACCTAGTCTTCTCCTACCCACGAGGTCTAGACTAGCAACAGATACATGTGCTCCTGTATCAATCAAAAACTTACATCTGTTATTCCTTACAACACCCATCAAGCAACAATCCGTCTCTGTACTAGTTTTCACCGTACTCACCGTCTCACAATATACATAAATGCCCTTGTGGATGACATCGGAAGTTCACTGAGGCTTTTTGCGGATGATGCTGTGGTGTATCGAGAGGTTGTACCAATGGAAAATTGTACTGAAATGCAGGAGGATCTGCAGCGAATTGACGCATGGTGCAGGGAATGGCAATTGAATCTCAATGTAGACAAGTGTAATGTGCTGCGAATACACAGAAAGATAGATCCTTTATCATTTAGCTACAAAATAGCAGGTCAGCAACTGGAAGCAGTTAATACCATAAATTATCTGGGAGTACGCATTAGGAGTGATTTAAAATGGAATGATCATATAATGTTGATCGTCGGTAAAGCAGATGCCAGACTGAGATTCATTGGAAGAATCCTAAGGAAATGCAATCCGAAAACAAAGGAAGTAGGTTACAGTACGCTTGTTCGCCCACTGCTTGAATACTGCTCAGCAGTGTGGGATCCGTACCAGATAGGGTTGATAGAAGATATAGAGAAGATCCAACGGAGAGCAGCGCGCTTCGTTACAGGATCATTTGGTAATCGCGAAAGCGTTACGGAGATGATAGATAAACTCCAGTGGAAGACTCTGCAGGAGAGACGCTCAGTAGCTCGGTACGGGCTTTTGTCAAAGTTTCGAGAACATACCTTCACCGAAGAGTCAAGCAGTATATTGCTCCCTCCTACGTATATCTCGCGAAGAGACCATGAGGATAAAATCAGAGAGATTAGAGCCCACACAGAGGCATACCGACAATCCTTCTTTCCACGAACAATACGAGACTGAAATAGAAGGGAGAACCGATAGAGGTACTCAAGGTACCCTCCGCCACACACCGTCAGGCGGCTTGCGGAGTATGGATGTATATGTGGATGTAGATGTAGATGTACTTCTGCTTACCGGGAATGTCTTCCGACGGACGAAACACTCCCGTTCCCGTTTAACGCTTTTTGCTGTTTATTCCCGTTACCATTCTGCTCACTACGACACTCATTCGCCTTGTGACCGTAGCGTTCACAAGCATACCACTGCGGCTGTCTGCATTGAGCCCTCACGTGACCTTTCCTCCCACAACGGTAACAATTCCTCTCCGACGCAAAGATGCGTTTATCATTGCGAACGCTTGTTGCAATGTCTATCTCCTGCATATGCGTTGCAAGACGCAGTGCTGCAGCTAAATCCCCAGGATTCTCCATCCTAACCCTACGAGAAAATTCTGCAGGAATTCCCCTGAGGAATACATCGAGGGCTCTATTTTCTGCATCAGGATTACCCGATAATTCATAGGTCTGTGAATTAATTTTCCGTATCCTATATGAAAAAAACTCCACTGTCTCATTGACCTTCTGTGTCAAATTAGCTAACTTATCCCTAAAAAATCTTGCACTATTCTGCTTACGATATCTTTGTCGTAACCCATCTGCCAATTCTTCAAACGTGCTCGCCTTACTAAGCGTCTCATGGTACATCACGAAAGTCTTGGCTTCCCCTGCAAGTCGCGAATTTGCCATGTATAACGTAGTTACGTCCGACCAATTGCTCATTGCAGCTGCTGCCACAACATCGTTAATGAACGCTGTGACATCCTCTGTTGTTTTACCCGAGAAAGGCGTGATCAGGTTAGCTACTGAAGGATATATTGCAGGGTTGGACATTGCTACTGACTTGCACTCACTTAAACCCGTTTGCGACTCTTGCGCCGAACACAAGGTCTCCATTTGCGTCATTAATTCTACATGACGTAACTTATGCTGCGCATTCTCTTCTAACAATTTTGAGACTTGCCCCGTTAGAGCAGCTATACTCACTTCAGTACTAACGGATCTTGTTTCCGGCATGATTTGTGCAAATTACCAATAACTTACTCTATACTGAATTTACTCCTCAGAACAATAACTGCACTAGCTACTCAACTCCTTGTCATAGTTGAGCACTACACACAAGAGGACAAACAAGACTCACAATGCACAACTAAACAGAACTAATCCCTCCGCCTTGTTATTGCCCAGCAACACACTCTACAATTGTGCGCTGCGTGACCAAACCGTCTACAAATTGAACATTCTACTGGTACAAACTTCGTGCATGGCTCCCCATGCCCCGTTAAATTACACACAGTACATCTGACTGGTACCAAGTACGTTTCCCAACTGTTCCCCTTAAACTCAGATAAATCTGCTGTTTCCGCAGGTCTCACAAAGTGCACTCCCAACAAAGAACGTGCACCCATAGTTATTAACAAAAATCGCCTTGTGCACTTACCACAAGGCTGCGTAGAGTCGACAGTTCTGACTGCAACTCTGTGGTGTCAGTCCTGCAGTGGCGGTGTCGACGCCTCCAGATACCAGGTCTGCAGGCCAGTGCTGTAGTGGGCGGTTCGAAATACCAAATCTGTAGGCGGTGGGCGCGAGGACTTCTGACACCAAATCTATAGGCGCTCCGGTGGCCCCGGTCGCCGAGCGGTGACCTCTCTCCAGTTGTCAGGATGCTAGGAAATGACTGTAGACACGTGAGAAACGCCAAAGAAACATTATTAATTCATAACACTTTTATTCCTGCCGAGTACAATGTGGCCCATGTAACACAGGCTGACTGAGATTGGTGATATCAACGACCTTCCCCGAGTCCTCGCTGACTCGTAGCGATGACACCAGCTCCGGGCTGCACCAGCCTTGCTAGCGCAGCACTGCATGCTGTGACATAGCGGAGGAACGTCCTTACTTCAGCCGCGCGTGGCTGGCGGCACCGGCTGGCCAGCCGGCTTGGCAGCGGACAGCGGGCTGTCGGCACGAGAGGCGTTCTCGTAGTGCGGAGTGTACTCTGTCCCACCCCGTCTTCTTCCCTGCTCCTCCTGGTGGCTCGTCCGCGGTGGACGGGCAGAGCGTGCTGCAATACCCCAGCGTCGTCGGCTCACCCGGTTGTGACGGCGGATGCACAGGGCCTAGGCCCCGCACAATCTCGACGACGGCTCACTGGTGTGGTCAGCATTGGCTGCGAGCGAGTCTGCCGCGATATCTGCTAATCCTGGGTTGATGATTGACAGTGGCAGCTGAGAGGACCAGGGCTGGTACTGTCCCCTCACGTCCGCTGCTGGATGGGCCGCCCTTACTGCAACATCTCCTTAATAAAGATTAACATGTCGATCACCGAGCTGAGCGCTACACAGCGACCCAGTACACATCTAACTGCAAGTCTAACTGCGAGTGCCTATCAAAGCTGACGTATTTAAAGGAAGCACGAGCGACGTCCTGACGTCATGCTCGTTTGTAATGAACGGATTCGTTCCACTTATACTGCTGATTCATCTGTCGTATTCGCTCCTTAGGTGTTCTTGCGACAGAGTTACGTGTTGTTACGGCAGACTTACGCGAAGTTGTGAAATGCAGTACAGCTGAAGCTATACCTCTGTCTTGCACTCTACGAAAGTCTCTGTCTAACACAAACCCGCGTGCTAAGCAATTCTCTCTCGCCTGTTGTGTGTAACCAGGCAATTGCCCTTGCATGACGACACATTCCAATACATGTGCAATCCTCTTACCTCTTGGCTAGCCAACTGCCTCTGGCCTCGGCATAGGCAACGAAACTTTGACAATATTCCATGTTTCCAACTCTTTACTATTCTGCGAC
Organism: Schistocerca serialis cubense; assembly: GCF_023864345.2. Taxonomy (NCBI): domain Eukaryota; kingdom Metazoa; phylum Arthropoda; class Insecta; order Orthoptera; family Acrididae; genus Schistocerca; species Schistocerca serialis. The sequence goes on along the minus strand of NC_064641.1, from coordinate 947,871,919 downwards.
ACTACAGTAGGAAATCAGGGAAGCCAAGGCAAAACAACTACAGAGAAAATGTGAAATGGTTATCTCAAGGACTGATTCTGCATATTAAAAAATCCAAAGCAACCTTTGATGAAACTAAAAGCAAAGGCATCAACATGAAGAGTGCAAAATAAATCCCACTGTTGAACTCAGAGTCATGAGCTGATAGGTGTAAAGATTACAAGGCCTCTAGATGGGGTAGGATGTGTCTCATGACTTGATGAAAGAAGAGTTAGAAGACATACGTGATCCAGTGTTCAAGTAAGAGTTTATGAAAACTTCAGGAGACCTGCAATCAAATAAGGCTAGAGAAATAAATAACATTCCACTGTAAGTCTCAAACTCATGGGGTCGGGTTGACAACCAGACAGCTGTTACAGCTGCACCATAGAATATGAGTGCAGATACATACATTCAAATGCACACATTCTGAAGGTAGTAAGGGCTATTTGAGTACAAGAAGTATCACACTATCAGGTCTGCTTGCACAGTGTCATCTTGGAGCATAACAAAGTCGCATGAAGCAAGTTCCTTGTGGACGAACACAGGCGGGATGGTGTGGCGGCAGGGAAGGGGGGGTACGGAGGTATGCGATGTGTGTGCAAACCTGCTCGACCAGGGCGGAAAGATCCTCGGTTGCAGCTGATGATGAATCCTTGGCGAACTCAGTTGGAAGAAGGTGGGGTTCACCATATAGAATCTCAGTGAGCGAGGCATTCAAATCTTCTTTATGGGCCAAGCGAATACCCAGCATGACCTGCGGGAGGGCCTCTGACTATAGGCTGCCGTGGCACATTAGTGTGGCCTTGAGTGTGGTGTGCCACTGCTCGACCAGGCCATTCGCTTGCAGGTGGTAACCTGTGGTGTGAAATTTGGTTACGTCTCAAAGTTCGCAGAGTCGTGCAAAGAGGGCGGACTCAAACTGGCGTCCAGGTTGGTCATGAAAGACAGGGGACAGCCGAAGTGAGCAACTCATGCCGAAATGAAAGAACTGGCGACAGTCTCGGCTGATGTCAATAAGTGGGACCACCTCGACCCAGCAGGTCACACGGTCGATGATCGATTAGCTGTATCTGTAATCCTGGGAAGGGGGGTGGGGACCAACGACATTGATATAGATGTGCTGAAAACGCCCTTTGGAATGTCAAACTTGCTCAATGGGGGTTGAGTGTGCCTGCCGACCTTGCTGCACTGACACGGGATGCACACACAGCTCCAAGTGCGACAGTTGTGCTTCACGCCAGGCCAGAAGCGCTCTGTAACCAACCACGTCGTGTCTCACGTCCCAGGGTGGGCTAAGCCGTGCAAGGCAGTAAAGACCCTATGATGAAGAGCAGCAGGGGCCAGGGGGCGGAGTGTGCCCGTAGAGGTGTCGCAAAGGACAGGGATCGTTGACCCAGATAGCATAGGGGACTGGACAGAGAGCGATGATTGGTTGTGTGATATTATTCACTGTATATCATTGTTGTTGGCTTGTAGTCAGGCGAGTTCTTCTATATTCAGTGGCGTGGTTAGCACGCAGATGCGAGGATGGTAGTCTGCCTCAACGTTCTCCATGCTGCAGATATAGCACGCGTTGGAAGAGTGATGACAGATGTATTCCATATGGCTAAAATGCCTCAGCGGAAGGTCCTTAGCCAGATTACGAATAGCGTCCACGAGTGGCTTGTAATCTATATAGATCGTGAAAGGTCACACCTCGAGGGCACTATGGAAATGTTTAATCAGCTCTTTCACATCGAGGAGCTCACAGTCAAAAGCCGACCACTTGCACTGGATCTTAGTCAGTTTCTTGGAAAAAAAGCAGATGGATTGGGTGGAGTCGGCTGTGTGCGGTTGTAAAACGGCACCCACAACTGAGTCACTGGCATCAGTCGTGATCGAGACACGGGCCTCAGGCTCAGGGTGGGTGAGTGTGACGGCTTTGGCGAGGGCAGTTTTAAGGTTACCAAAAGCGTCGAGCATGGGTTTGGTCCACTCCAACTTCCGTTTCTCAATGGTGTTTGGACGGAGGCAGCTTGAGGAATAAGACCACGGTAAAAGTTTGCCATACCCAGAAAATGAGGGAGCTGAGCATAATCCTCAGGGAGAGGAAGATCAAGTAAGGTTTCGACACGAGAACTCATCTATCGGAGGCTGTCGGCAGAGACAGCATGGCCTAGGAAGGTAACTGATGTGGAACACAGTTGAGATTTATCATGGTTGATCACCACGCTGTTGGCAGCAAGTGTCGAACGGACTGCATCGAGGTGAACTTGATGCTCTTCAGCGAAGGAGGAAAAGATCAGTATATCATCTAAGTAAGCAGAGGGAGCAAAATGGAATCAATGAACCGCTGCCACGTCTGCGCAGCATTTTTCAATCCATAAGGAATGTAACAGTGTTCAAGTAGGCCGAAGTATGTGATGATGGCCGTCTTCGGAACATATGGTGGATGCATAGGGATCTGATGATGTGCCTTGGAACAATCTAAAACAGAGAAAAAATTAGAACCATGCAGTCATTGTGTGAAACCCTGGATATGTGGGATCGGGTAATTATCGATAATGGTGCGAGCATTAAGGGCCTGTAGTCCCCGCACATGCATAAGGTGCTGTCCTTTTTGGGAACAAGGTGAATAGGTGAACACCAGTTGCTGTCGGAGGGATGGAGGACATCCGAAGCCAACAGATCCTGAAAAAACCTCCTTCACGCACAGAAGTTTGGAAGTGTTAAGGCGCCTGGCCTTATAATAAACAGGTGGGCCATTGGTGGTGCGAATCCTATTACAAGTGCCATTACTGTTGGCTGATAATCGTGTAGGAGGGTGAACATTAGGGGTCGAGAAGCTATTCACAGACGATGTCGGTTCACTGACCTCGGTGAACTGGTGCGGCGTAGGCGGGGCGTCGGCTGAAGTCGGTGATGAAAGACGTAATGCAGGAGTGGAGCATACAGATGTGTCTTGTAGATTCGTCCACAGCGGTGAGAAAACAATAGCAGGTTGTGAAATGCACGATACAGGAGTAGACTGTGGAGAAGGCGCTGTAGAGGCAAGTGATGGACCACCTCGTTGCGGGTCTGCAGATAGGCGATGTACAGTGTGTTGTGCATGGAACAACTCAACTGAGAAAGAGGCAATGCGGGTGCATAAGGCATTGTTCTGGAAGCGGAGTTCGTCGATTTGTGAGCACACGTCCGGCAGGTCAGAGAGCCATGTAGTAATGTGCTCGATCAGGAATGCATCTGTGGTAAGTGTAGCCAAGAAGGTGGAGAGCTAAGTCGTGCTGAACTTGGAACTTTAGAGCCAGACGCATGAAGGAGCGCAGCGGCGTGCAGGTCTGGTGAAAGTTCTTAATGGTGTAGAAAATCCAACCCGATCACAGGTTCATCCACATCGGCAACGTGGAAGGTCCAAGACTAGGTGTGAACCAGTGAGAGATGAAGTGACATCTTGATAGAGCCACGGATCGCAATAGGAGAACAATCGGCAGCGATCGAGGCAAGGGTAGAAGGTGATAGTGCGTCGGCAGTGTGCTTGGCCAGGATTATTCTAATGTTGTCGCCAGTGCCGACGAGAAAGCAGATGCCCGTTGGTATGTCCGTGGCAGAGAGGCGTCACATTGCTGAAACAAGTGGTGCAATGTCGGATGATAGGCGCCGTGAAGGAACGTGGTGTGATGTGGCGCATAAACATGCCCACTGGTCTCATTTGGATAGGGGCAAGGCACACCGCAGTTGTGGGTGGCTTCTCCATAAGTAGTGTGGAACCAGCACAGTGGGTAGGCCGGCTGGTGGGGCAGTGTGGTGTGGGAGAGGTCCACAGCTGACTGCGTCGGTGTCGGTAGCTGATCGAGTTGCCGGTCGGGTGAAGTCGGCGGCTGTCGGGAGCCCGCTGGCAGTACCTCCTGTAGGTCACTGGGTGGCAGCTCCTGACTGGCAACTGAGGCACCTTGGCAAGCGCGCTTGCCTCTGCTGGGAGGACGCAGAACCCGAGGTGCAGGCATGCCAACTGAGGGTGATGGAGATGTCATTTGTGACAGGCAGTGTCGGTGATGAATGATAGCATGAGACTGATTTGCCATGCGTAAACAAACCTCTAGTGGGTCGGTGATGAGACAGTAGATGAAGTGGCAGATCCGAATGCATGTTGACCATCTGCGACATCCAAAGCGTGATGTCAGATAATGCTCGATTGTCGATTAATCCACGTAGGCACCGCCAAAGCTGCGAAGGGGTGTGGTCATCGAGGTGGTTGTTGTGAATAATGTGGTGGATAGCCTCCACCGGAGGGTGGGGAATGCGCTTAATAAGTTGTGCTTACACCGTCGAATATTTGTGCGAGGCAGGCGGTGAGAGAATCAAGTCACTGATGAGGTCCACATGAGCGTGGAGGTTGCTCACCAGCCAGACAAAATGGGTGTTGTCATTCGAAAGGCTGTGAATTTTCAGTAGGTTATCCACAAAGATGAACCAAGCCTGTGGGTTATCTTTTTGCAAAGCAGGTAGCTTAGGAAATCTGCCGGGTAACACATGTTGAGAGAGCACTGGCAGATGGAGATTGGTGCTAGCAGAGCAGGATGCCTCCGACACCAGAAGTGTGGTAGCAGGGAACGGTGCGTTGCCCGAGGTCTGTATGGGGCGGTGGCCGCATGCAGCACACAGTGCAGAGAGAGCGGGTGTAAAAGTTGGCATGGTGTGTCCAATCTGCAAGCCCAATGAAGAACACTGCAGAGGTGTAATAGCCGGTGCCATTGCAACAGTGGTAGCAGTGAAGTCACGGGGTGGCTGACCTGGTAACTGGTATAGGCAGAACGACCAGTGCCATTACGAAAGGGAACAAAAGGTGGTCATGGTTCAATCACGGTGTGACGGTCGTGGGAGCCAGCGCGGTCGAGGCGACAGACATCGCCGAGATGGCGTGCTGCAACACTATGCATATTAGAATGTGCTACCCCATGCATAGAAATGTTAGATTCACAGTTCTGGAACTTCGTCGGTATGTCAAACCATCCTGAAGGTAATGACGTAGACGAAGGATAAACCACAATGTCTTTAACTGGAAGGTCATCCATGTTGTCGTTAGGCGGCGTGCACTGTCCATGTTGTTGCTGTTGTTGTGCTGCCACGCTAACCACCTAGCTGGTTAAGGTTAGGTGGCTGCCGGTGTGGCTGTGCATAAATAATTGTTCAGTTTTAACCAAATTCAAAGTAGGTACACTTGTCCACTCATGGTTGCAAGCATAGTTAATGGGGCCCGTTATCCTTGCACCAAAAGACACCAGTATATCCATTGTGGTGTAAACAGTGTGGACTGGCACATGAAGTTCATAAATGATGTAAACAAGCACAAAATAACTCGTAATGAGACAATGACAGTGTCGGGGTCACCACTGTTGTTATCACGTAGGATCGGTTGGAAATAACCCACACTAAGTATCGAATAGGCATTTATTAATCACTGATACATAACAGACATGGCAGCACTACAAGTTACGCACCAAAAGGCAATACTAGAACAAAGCAGTCCAAAGAGCAAAAGTCACAAAGATAGGGCACTCTCTGCCAGAGATGCCACAAACCCAAGTGTAGTGCCATATCCCCTCACTACATGACCCAGTCCTTGTTGGTGATATTTTATTTCCTGTCATCAGAGAATATATCTGTAGAGTACAGAAGACTGTGAGCTCATTTGTGAATAAATTAATTGAAATTTAATAAGAAATGCTCATATGATGGAACACAAAAAATCTGAACAAAAGCTTTAATAACCTCATGTCAAAGAGATGCCCAAAGACAAACTTTACCTATGTACTATTGTTAAAATTTCCTCATATGATGCTCATCTCGTGTTCAGTGATGGTACCACTGAAAGAATCAGGATCCTTATAAGATCAGAATTTGATGTAGTTTGCTTCACTGAAAGCCTATTCAAGAAGATCAATGATGTGTGTATTGCTAATTTTGATATTTCAGTGAAAGATATTGCCAAAAGGGCACATGAAAAGGATCAGGCTAAAAGAAAAGAGCTAAGCAAAGACCAAATAAATCAAATGTACAGTTTGTGGCCAACATTAAGATACTTGATTCTGCATTTCCCAGAACTTACAATTTTCAATGCATAAGGAACTTTTTTGCCGAGTCTTGCAAATAAAAAGGTGATATTTGCTACAGCCTTTTCATATATTATAACAAAACTTCCTGTTGTATAAAAAATTTTAAAGTGTAGTACTGTCAAATTCATTTACATTTTTCTGAAATAAAAATTGTTGTGTATCATACACATAAATTTAATAAAATGCGGAAATTCTAAGACTTAAATTTAAAAAAAATGGATCACAGATTTGTTTAGCTAATTACTAGGAATAACCTACCACATATTGACAGTGATAAGTAAAGTAATCTTAGAGGATATGTTCCTGATGCAATAGTATGTGTTCTGAAACTATCCAACAACAACCTGATCAAATTATTTGACAAAAAAGTTGAAAGAAATCCATATCATAGCCACAATATTATGGGAAGGAAAGTTGCTACTCACCATATAGCAAAGATGCTGAGTCACAGATAGGCACAGCAAAGAGACTTTCACACTTAAAGCTTTCGGCCAATGGCCTTCGTCAAAATAGACACGCACGCACACACAAAAGCACACACGCACACATGCATACACACACACACACACACACACACACACACACACACACACACACACACACACACACACACACACACACACACACCCATCCACCCACCCACCCACCCATCCACCCACACACACACACAAACCACACTGTGAGTAGTGTGGTTTCAGTTTCTGTTGCCACTGGCCGAAAGCTTTAAGTGTGAAAGTCTTTTTGTTGTGCCTATCTGCAATTCAGCATGTCTGCTATATGGTGAGCAGCAACCTTCCTTCTCATTGTTATATTCCATACTGGATTTTCCACACTGTAGCCAATAACATGGCAACAACAAGTACAAAATTTGGCGTAATTTTCTCTCAAACAGTTAAAAATTAAATTACCTTATAGGTACTCATGCACTTCTGATAAGTCCTCCTTACAGAAGAAATATGGAGTGCAGATTTTGTTGTGTTGGCAGAAGAGCCAACACCGTGTTATGAGAGGAGGCCGAAATGCATGCGTTTTAGCTCACGCAGGCTGGTGTGAAGAGCGAAGGACTATACTGACGTGAGGTCTGGAACATGACAAGGAACTAGAAGTCAGAAAGTAGACATAATTAGTTTGATACTTAACTTTAATCCATTAATGATGAATGTCGCTCTTGATGTATATGATTCACAATATTGTCTGCTCAGAATTCATTCTGATTACTGAATATTGCACCTTGCTAGGTCATAGCAAATGACGTAGCTGAGGGCTATGCTAAACTATCGTCTCTGCAAATGAGAGCATATGTAGGCAGTGAACCATCGCTAGCAAAATCGGCTGTACAACTGGGGCAAGTGCTAGGGAGTCTCTCTAGGCCTGCCATGTGGCGGCGCTTTGTCTGCAATCACTGATAGTGGCAACACGCGGGTCCGACGTATACTAATGGACTGCGGCCGATTTAAAGGGTACCACCTAGCAAGTGTGGTGTCCAGTGGTGACACCACAGATTTATATGGAAGTGTCTGCCTCCGTAGCATAGCAGCAGTGTTACCGCCTATCACGGAGGTGGCCCGGGTTCGATTTCCGGCAGGGGACTGGGTGTTGTGTATCGTTCATCATAATCTTCATCGTCATTGACTCACAAGTTACTGAAATGGTGACAACTAAACAGGACTTGCAATATGGTGGCTGAACTCCCCCAAATTGTGGCCTCCTGGCCAACAATGCCATATGATCATTTCCATTTCCATTTTGTATGGGAGTGACTTATGTACTGTGGGAAAACCAGAAAAGAAGAGAATTGAAATGTTTGAGATAGAGTGCTATAGAAGAATATTGAAAATTAGGTGGACTAGTGTGATAAGAAATGAAGTTTCACCCCAGAAACATTGACAAAAAGGGACAGAATGATAGGACAAGTGTTAAGAGCAAGGAATAACTTCCACCATTCCAAAGGGAGCTATAGGGGGTAAAAACTTTGGGTGAAGACGGAGACTGGACTATGTCCAACTAACAATTCAATGTGTTGGCTGCAAGCGGTACACTGAGGTTGAAGAGGTTTCGACAAGAGAGGAATTGATGTTGGGCCACATTGAATCAATCAAAAGACTGACAGAAAGGCATTATTTCCAATGAAATCTCATCAGTTGCTTAGAACAAATTTTATGAGAGAAAATATGTGCTGTAATGCTTTATGTAAAATACCTAGCACCTTAATCAGTTGACTGCAAGATAATCCAGGGTGAACAGCATGTATTACAATAAAGACTTATTTTTGGTGTCTAATTCCCTCAGCACCAACTGATTTGGTTAAACTACGTTCCATAACATAATGTCTCTTCAAGATACTATCCACTCTGTTCAACTGCTCTGCAAAGTCCTTTGCCATCTATGACAGAATTACAAATCATTGGGAATGTTTTTATTTCCCCTCCTTGCACTTTGTCACTCTCCAAATCTACCTTTCATTTATTTTACTGATTGAATATATACAGAATGAATGGCATTGGAGATAAGCTACAATCCTGTCTCTCATTCCCCTCTCATCCACAACTTCCTTTTCTTGTCCTCAAACTTGTAACTGCACTGTGGTTTCTGTGCAGTTTTTAAATAACCTGTTGCTCCTCATATTTTATCACTGGTTCTGTGTGAGGTTCAATGACCATATTCAGATCAACATTGTCAAAAGATTTCTCTAAATCTACAAATGCTTTTATGGTTTAATTCAACAATGGAAAATCCAGGATCGAATGTGACAAGGTAACAATATCGTGAAAAATTTTCTGACAGTCTTTTCGTTGTGCCTATCTGCAACTCAACGTCTCTGTTATTATGGTGAGTAGCAAGAATCCTCTTCAGCCTAGATTCTAAGATAATTTCTAGGGTCAGTATTGTCTCTTGTGTTCCAACATCTCTGTGAAACCAAAACTGATCTTCCCTGAGGTCAGCCTCTTCCAGTTTTTACATTCTTTTGTAAATAATCTGTTCAGTATTTTGAAAGCATGACTTATTTGACTGATGGTTGGGTAATAATGACACATGCCAGCACCTGGCCTCTTTGGATTTGGGTTTATTATATTCTGCTTGAAGTCTGAGGGTATTTAACCTGTCTCATATATCTTAGACACGTCCCCCCCGGTAGCTAAGTGGTCAGCGCAACAGAATGTCAATCCTAAGGGCCCGGGTTCGATTGCCGGCTGGGTCAGAAATTTTCTCTGCTAAGGGACTTGGTGTTGTGTTGTCATAATCATCATCATTTCATCCCCAATTGATGTGCAAGTCGCCAAAGTGGGGTTAAATCGAACAACTTGCACCTGGCGAACAGTCTGCCCGACGGGAGGCCCTAGTCACATTACATTTTTTCTTAGACACTAGATGGAGTAGTTTTGTCATGGATGACACTCCCAAGAATATAATAAACTACAGGGGACTTAGTTCGACTTGGGTGCTTTTTGAACTATGCTGGAGCTTCTATTTTTGAATGAGTTTATTATTTCCTTGATTTGAAATTTGGGGAGGGAGGGGGTTGATGATGGGAGAGAGTACATCACTTAATTTTATGGGAGTTACTTTCTCAGTAAGTCTAATCTTAGTTCATACTCAAATTTTATTGTTACTAATTGGTTCAGAATTTGCATTTGCTCTGACTGTAACCACATTGTAATCAATTAATTTAAAGTTACTTGATAACTTTATTCAAACAATTCTTTCCCATTTAGAAAATGTGAGACCAAGACAAGAGACATGAAGACAATCACACAGTATTCTGCCCTTCATACAAAGCCTCTAATGGGGCCCATTACTAATCCAGTCTGAGACTTTAATTATATACAGGAAAATATAGATCTTTGATAAGGAAAGCACTGAAATACTTAATATGTCAGAGATACAAATTAGGCAAAATGCAAAGATTTATTCAAATAAGAAATGGGCTTAGCATGTTGGGATACTCTACAAAACCACTGACAAAATGAAGTGTTGAGTACTTTCAGTTATAAGACACTAGGGTGAAATAAAACTGTGGATTCTTTGCATACAAAAAAAAATTATTTCTGTAAAAGTATGTCCACACAGTGCCTATTTCCTCATGCAAACACACACACACACACACACACACACACACACACACACACACACACACACACACACTTGGTAATAAAAGTGCACGTTAAAAAATCAACAGAATTCCTATACTGTATGTATATATGCTCTTGTGTCCACATGTTGCCTCATTGGTAGAACAGTCTGCCTTGCAATCTCTCTTTGTGTGGCAGTTTGTGCTGAATTTGTTGGATAAAAGGGGGCAGAAAATGAGAACAGGAAGGTGACCAAGTGGAAAATAGTATCTAAGTAAGATAGATGCCATACGGCATGAAATATAAACTGACAGTAATATTCTGTTTGCAAATTTAAGAAGAATATCTTGGCAAGATTTTAATTTTCTGCTTTGGGAACTTACTGATAATACTTCCACACAAGATACTGTTATGTATAGTGAAATGTCTTAGTTTTAAGGCTGGCAAAAACACTATTGAGCAACTCCACAACTGTTTAAGCTATTTACTTTGCATTTTGAAACAAAGCATTGCAGTGATTAGTTCTATGAATTCGAAATAGTTGAGAGATGTTGTTAGCAGAATTGTCCACAACTGTTACAGGTTTGTCATCTTAATTATAGAGTCCTGGGAAGTTACTAAAATTACAGAAGTAGACATTTTATAATCTGATGTTTTAAAAAATGAGAAAAAGTACTGTTTACTTTTTGCTAATCATATGCTGCTATAATGTTTTGTAGATTTTAATGATTTTCTTCCTGAGTATGTAGTAAACCTGTCTACAAATGATTTGTTCACCATGCTTATTAAAGTCAATTATTCTGAGTGTTGACAAGTTGACAAAAAGTTTTTGTTCTGCACATATCAGCTTAAAGGATAGGGACAGAACTGCTTTCTAATCAAGTGACATCACAAGTTCAAGGCATTTGTCTATAAGCGGTTGCACTTTTTTTTTTAACCACGTGATGTCACAAGATACACAGTTCATCTGTTTATCCATACTTAAATAATCCACACCGTGTTGACATTTTTACAGTAATGGCTGTCTCCTTCAATTGTGCTGTGAGTAGATTGTTGTAGACCAATGAAATTTTTGGTTAATTTGTGACATTGGTAGTTTTATTCATATTCTTAGAATTAAAAAATGCTCTATGTATAGTGTTAACTGCTAAGGGTTTTTATTTGCTTTGTGAATAATGCAAGGAGTTAGACTTCTTTTGTTCCTTCAGCAACTGTTAATAATTCCATAAAAACAAGCCTGGTACAAATGATACTGTGAAATTGAACAGTGAAAATTATAACAGTAATATCAGCAGAGACTATTTACCTTATGTCTAGTCCAGCCCATTCTTTGTACTGGGGATATCACATCTCAAATTTACATTTGAATAATCGTTAAAAGTGGAGTTCCATATGGTTAGGCATTGTCTCTGTACATCTGTAAATTTCAGTGTGAGTTCTTCAGGGTCAGCAAACATCATTGTATATAAATCACCTTATAGTAAAACAAACAATGGAAAATACGGGATGGACTGTAATATTATGAAAAGGGTAATTCCTGTTTACCAATTAGTGGAGATGCTGAGTTGCGGATAGGCACAAGAAAAAGACTGTCAGAAATTAGCTTTCAGCTAACAAGACCTTCATTGAAAGTAGACAACATACATACATTCATACAGACACACACACACACACACACACACACACACACACACACACACACACACACAACACACACACACACACAAACAAACACGCTCACATAAATGCAACCCATAGACATATGGCCACAGTCTGTGGCAGCTGAAGTCAGACTTGTAGCGTAACAACAACAGTGTACAAAATAGAATCACAAGGAAGTGTCTTCTTGCAAACAATGCATCCCCCAAGGGGCTCATGGTTCTTTCATGAGTTTGTGTGCAGTGCACACGGAGCCCCAAGCAATTGCGGCCCAGTCTTCCTTTCCCGATTGCATTTCCTTCCCCGTGCTACTCCTTCTCTGCCCTCGATCCTCCCCTCTGCTGACCTCCTTCCTTTCTGTCAGTGGTCTTCCTTATGTTGACCTGGCTATCCACCTAGTTTCTTGTATATCTTCTGATTTTGTTGCACTTGGCTTTTCTTTTTCATTCTTCCCTTGTGGCATGTTTGGTTCCTTTTTGGGGTTTGGCCCCCACTACCAAATTTTCTCTCATGTGGCAAAGAACACCCTCATTAGCTTTTTTAGTGTGGATTCCTCTCGCCGTGTGGTTAGGTGCTACGTCATGGTCTGCACGGTCCCTCCGGCCGGAGGTTCGAGTCCTCACTCAGGCATGGGTGTGTGTGTTGTTCTTTGCATAAGTTAGTATAAGTAGTGCATAAGTTTAGGGACTGATGACCTCAGCAGTTTGGTCCCTTAGGAATTCACATACATTTGAACATTTGATTCCTCTCCTCTCCCACTCCCTTCTCCTCTTCCTTCCCCACTGTAGCTTCCCTCCAACCCACTAGGTCACCAGCATGTGTCGCCAGTCCATGTGGTGGGGCTTTTGTGCACCCATCTCACTGAACCCCCTGACAACACACAGGTCATATTTCTGATACCTGAGCTGTTACCTTCCCATGTGTGCCAAGAAATGCTTGCCTGTCATTCTGGAGCATCAGATTGTCTAGCAATGGCTGCTGTGCCAGACGGCCCTTGCTGTGGCTAGGTGGCGTCCTTGAGAAGAGGACCTGATCAGAGTGGGTGGTATCAGGGTAAATAATTCGCATATGAAACATATTAAGCTCCACAAAACTGGCTGTTATTCTACACTCATGTCTTTGGTTGATGAATCATTTAATGCTGCTTCTTATGAGCCTGCAGCCTTCCCTTCTCTGGCTACACCCTAGAATAAGGGGCAGGCTTGCCAGCTTGGGGTGAAACACGTTCCCCACTACCTGGTCTGGTCTGCACTAGGACTGGTGGAGACATGTTCACCACCATCACCAATCCATTATTTTTTGTGGAAAATATCAAAGACAGGTTTGGTGAAGTGAAGTCTTTCAGTAAGATCTGGTTAGGTGCGCTCTTGCTCAGAATTTCTTCCACCACCCAATCTGCAGGCCTTCATGCTTCTTATCATCTTGGCAACATCCTAATATCCATTACTCCTCACCAGTCTTTGAATATGGTTCACGGAGGTATTTTTCATAAGAACCTCATCCTTCAAACAAGTGACGAGCTTCAGACCAAACTCAACAAAAGATCTGTTCCCAAAGACTGGGAAGTGGCACAGGTCACACCAATATTCAAGAATGGTAGTTTGAGTAATCCACTATATTACAGGCCCATATCATTAATGTTGATATGCAGCAAGATTTTGGAACATATACTGTGTTTGAACATAATGAATTACCTCAAAGAAAATGGGCTATTGACACACAGTCAACATGGATTTAGAAAACACCATTCTTGGGAAACACAACTAGCTCTTTACTCACATGAAGTGTTGTGTGCTATTCACAAGGGATTTCAGATTGATTCCGCATTTCTGGATTTCTGGAAGGCTTTTGACACTGTACCACACAAGTGGCTTGTAGTGAAATTGTGTGGTTATGGAATATCTTCTCAATTATGTGACTGGATTCGTGATTCCTTGTCAGAGAGGTCACAGTTTGTAGTACTGATGGCAAGTCATCAAGTAAAATAGAAGTGATTTCTGGCATTCCCCAAGGTAGAGTTATAAGCCCTTTGCTGTTCCTTGTCTATATAAACGATTTGGGAGACAATCTGAGCACCCGTCTTAGGTTGTTTGCAGATGACACTGACAGTTATTGACTAATAAAGTCATCAGAAGATCAAAACAAATTGCAAAACGATTTAGAAAAGACATCTGTGGGGTGCAAAAATTGGCAATTGATGTTAAATAATGAAAAGTGTTAGGTCATCCATATGTGTGCTAAAAAGAATCTGTTAAACTTTGCTTACACAATAAATCAGTCAAATGTAAAGGCCATAAATTCAACTAAATACCTAGGAATTACAGTTATGAATAACTTAAATTGGAAGGAAGACATAAAAAAATTTTGTGGGGAAGGCTAACCAAAGACTGCATTTTATTGGCAGGACACTTAGGAAATGTAACAGATCTACTGAGGAGACTGCCTACACTATGCTTATCCATTTTCTTTTAGAATACTGCTGCATGGTGGGGGATCTGTACCAGGCAGGATTGATGGAGCACATCGCAAAAGTTCAAAGAAGGGCAGCATGTTTTGTTTTATCACAAAATAGGGGAGAGAGTGTCACTGAAATGATAGAGGATTTGGGGTGGACATAATTGAAACATAGGTGTTTTTGCTGCAGCAGATTCTTCTCATGAAATTCCAGTCACCAAGTTTCTCCTCCAAATGCAAAAATATTTTGTTGACACCGGCCTACATAGGGAGAAGCAATCACCATGACAATATGAGGGAAATCAGAGCTCGTATGGAAAGGTATAGGTGTTCATTCATTCCGCTCACTATATGAGATTGGAATAATAGAGAATTGCGAATTTGATTCAATGAATCCTCTGCCAGACACTTGAATGTGATTTGCGGAGTATCTATGTAGATGTTGACATAAATGTAGAAACTGGAATGTTGGCCACTTTATTCTGGCATTTGATGGTTGTACCCTCCTGGACGAGGCCAAGGTTGTGTGTTATCATCCTGCTATTCATGAGGTATTTTGGTGTTTGCATTTTAGGCACCTGTCTTCCTGGTGTACAGCAGACCACCTGTGTGATGAATGTGGACACTTACTCCATGAGGGGAGCCCTTTTTTCCCTCCACCTGTATGTGTTAGTTTTCATGAGCTCACTCTTGACACTCACCCGATTACCTGTTTTATAAGAAGGAAAAGAAGATACAGGAGTGTAAGTCCCTTGATCATTTATCCTACACTGAATCTTGTCAGAAATATGACCACCTAATTTTGCCTCTGTTACATCCTTTCCCCCTCCTCCCTCCTCCTTACCACATGCCCAACCTCTCTCATCTCCCCTCCCCCGCGGTTCCCATTCCTTCCGTGCCACTCCCCATCCCGGGCTGGAGAAATGTCCCACTTCTTCAGCTCCCATCAATGATGGGGCTCTGTCCTGGGACCTCTCCCTCCACCATCTCCCAGGCCAGAGACCTGCTACCACAAATTGGCCAGGGAAACCACAGTCTACACACCCCAAGGCCACCTGCTTTTACAGCTCAAGATCTTGTAGAAGTCTTCTCTCCCTCCTTGCCCTGTCTGCGTCGACCGATGAAAGAGAAAAAGAAGAAACATAAGCCCCAGAAAAGGCCACCCAGTTCCTCCAGAGGTGCCACCTCCACACCTCACAGAGTGAGTCTTACCCCTTATTCACGGATGTCGTCCCATCCTTGGTGGTGATGGATTGTGACTTGGTGGCATGATTGGCTCCAGCCTGTTTGCCTCCCATTTTTATCCCTGTTCCGTGCTTATTCAAGGGGACCAGAGTGGACACTACCATCACCTCGCAGTGTTGCAATCTCATGTTTCCTTTTGTCAGTAGCTTGTGTCATTCTCTAGGAATCTCATTGTTTTGAGACTCACTCATCAACTCTTCACAGGTTCCGTGCTTTCTGTCTGAACCGAATCGGCCCTTTTACGACTTCCGATGGTGTTTGCACAGTGGTCCTTATGGATGTTGTTATCACATGGATCTCCCTTCATCCTGTATTTGAAGCAGTTGCTGTTTGGGTCCAGTTGGAATCTTCCGTTGCAGTTTGGAATCTCTGTCTCCCTTCTGACAGGTCATCTACAGCTGCTGCTGTAACTGCTCTCATTCAGCAACTCCCCATCCCTTCTTCCTCCTTGGGGATTTTAATGCCCATCACCCTTTGTCAGGCAGTGCTTTTTCCTCTAGCCAGATGCTCCTCATTGACCAATTTCTTGTGGACCATGACATGTACTTTCTTAATGATGGTTTTCTACTTATTTTAGTGCTGTATATGGCACTTTTTCTGCCATTGATCTTTTGCTCACTTCCCATCCCTTTTTTCCACCCTTATACTGGTTGCCACATGATGACCCCTATGACGGTGGCTACCGTTGATTCTCTCATTCCCTTCCCACCTCCAGATGCTGGGCTTTCCATCATGCTGATTGGCCTTTGCATACCTCCCAGGTTGTATTGAGGAAGTCAGTTGTGATCTATGTGCTGCCGGCATTACTGTTCCCAACTCAACAGACCCTGTTTGCCATTGGCCAGTTCCATGGTGGAGTACAACCTTTGCCAGTGCCACCTGCAATCACTGTTGTACCTTGTGGCATCTGTCCTACATTACTTTCTCTCTTCCCTAGGTTTTTCTGTTCCTTCATCACTGGTGTGGGCTACACTCTGCACCTCTGAGGTCGTCAGCAGCAGTCTTCTGTTACGGGCTTTGCTTTTCCAGGTGGCCTTTGTCAGATCCATCAGTTCTCATAGAACACCTCGCAATCCATTTTGTGTCAGCATCAGCATCAGCCTCCTATCCAGCTGCCTTCCTCCTCTGGAGACAGTGGGCTCAAGCTTCCCACTTACACTTCACCCCTATAATGTGGAATCCTATGGTGAACCTTTTACTGAATGGAACTTCTTTTGACTGTCTTTTCCTCCCATGATTCAGCTCCTGATCCTGATTCCATCCATAACCAATTGATTCACCACCTCAGTCTTCCACAGTGACAATATCTCCTCCAGGTGTTTAATTGTATTTGGCTCCAAGATATTTTCCCCTCTCAATGGATAGAAAGTATTGTGGTTTCTGTCCTTAAGCCCAACGAGGATCTGTTGTCCCTGATAGTTACTGGGCCATTAGTCTGACCAGTGTACCCTGTGAGTTATGTGTTACTCAACGAGTTACTCAGTTGGGTCCTCAAATCTCAGGACCTTTTATCTCCTTAACGATGCAGCTTTCAGCAGGGACAGTCTCAAATTGATCATCTGCTTCAGTTGGAAACTGTAGTTCTGCAGACCTTTCCTCAGTGCTGCCATCTTGTCACAGTTTTCTTTGATTGTGGTAAGGCATATTATTCATCTTGGCATCATCACATCATACTTATGCTCCATGATTGAGGTCATAGGGGTCCCCTCCCAATTTTTATTCACAGAAATGTGCCACCCTCAACTTAAGTGGAGAGAATTGAAAACCATGCCAGTGTGTGCATGTGGAAGCATGCCAGACGACACCCAGGGACTGTTGTTCCACAGAGGTCACCGAATGGGAGCTAGCCCAAATACAGAAATCATCCACATACATAATCATATGGAACTCTATCTCAATGCCCAACTCCTAACCATGGTCCCTCAGTTCTGTTTCTTGGGTCTTCTTTTTGACAATAAGCTTACATGGTTGCTCTAGATTCACCTTCTGATGGTTGGCTGTTTTTGTAAACTGAATGTCCTTCCCTCCCTTGCTCACACCTCATGGGATGCAGATCATTCGACTCTTCTCTGCCTTTATCAGATATTAGTTGTGTCTCATCTGGACTATGGTTGTCAATTTTGTGGGTCAGCTGTCCCTTCCACACTGCTTATCTTGAACCCAATAAATCATTGTGGTATCTGTTTAGCCAATGGTGCCTTTCACACTAGCCCTGTTGATAGTCTTCCGGTTGATATGTACTTTTAAAAATAATTGAAATTACTAAATTTGTGGGATTCTTAAAATTCATATTATTAATTGTGCAATCTAATGCAAATTATTAAATTTGTTTCTGGATTTATTTATGAATTAATGATGTATTTTAATGATGATTCATCTTTTGTTTTGTAAATTCTTTTGCTTTGTAAAGTCTTTGGAATTGGGTGAGTACTGCAAAATGTAAGTAGTGGTGGGCATGCCTCAGATGGAGATGCACCTACACTCCTGGAAATTGAAATAAGAACACCGTGAATTCATTGTCCCAGGAAGGGGAAACTTTATTGACACATTCCTGGGGTCAGATACATCACATGATCACACTGACAGAACCACAGGCACATAGACACAGGCAACAGAGCATGCACAATGTCAGCACTAGTACAGTGTATATCCACCTTTCGCAGCAATGCAGGCTGCTATTCTCCCATGGAGACGATCGTAGAGATGCTGGATGTAGTCCTGTGGAACGGCTTGCCATGCCATTTCCACCTGGCGCCTCAGTTGGACCAGCGTTCGTGCTGGACGTGCAGACCGTGTGAGACGACGCTTCATTCAGTCCCAAACATGCTCAATGGGGGACAGATCCGGAGATCTTGCTGGCCAGGGTAGTTGACTTACACCTTCTAGAGCACGTTGGGTGGCACGGGATACATGCGGACGTGCATTGTCCTGTTGGAACAGCAAGTTCCCTTGCCGGTCTAGGAATGGTAGAACGATGGGTTCGATGACGGTTTGGATGTACCGTGCACTATTCAGTGTCCCCTCGACGATCACCAGTGGTGTACGGCCAGTGTAGGAGATCGCTCCCCACACCATGATGCCGGGTGTTGGCCCTGTGTGCCTCGGTCGTATGCAGTCCTGATTGTGGCGCTCACCTGCACGGCACCAAACACGCATTCGACCATCATTGGCACCAAGGCAGAAGCGACTCTCATCGCTGAAGACGACACGTCTCCATTCGTCCCTCCATTCACGCCTGTCGCGACACCACTGGAGGCGGGCTGCACGATGTTGGGGCATGAGTGGAAGACGGCATAACGGTGTGCGGGACCGTAGCCCAGCTTCATGGAGACGGTTGCGAATGGTCCTCGCTGATACCCCAGGAGCAACAGTGTCCCTAATTTGCTGGGAAGTGGCGGCGCGGTCCCCTACGGCACTGCGTAGGATCCTACGGTCTTGGCGTGCATCCGTGCGTCGCTGCGGTCCGGTCCCAGGTCGACGGGCACGTGCACCTTCCGCCGACCACTGGCGACAACATCGATGTACTGTGGAGACCTCACGCCCCATGTGTTGAGCAATTCGGCGGTACGTCCACCCGGCCTCCCGCATGCCCACTATACACCCTCGCTCAAAGTCCGTCAACTGCACATACGGTTCACGTCCACGCTGTCGCGGCATGCTACCAGTGTTAAAGACTGCGATGGAGCTCCGTATGCCACGGCAAACTGGCTGACACTGACGGCGGCAGTGCACAAATGCTGCGCAGCTAGCACCATTCGACGGCCAACACCGCGGTTCCTGGTGTGTCCGCTGTGCCGTGCGTGTGATCATTGCTTGTACAGCCCTCTCGCAGTGTCCGGAGCAAGTATGGTGGGTCTGACACACCGGTGTCAATGTGTTCTTTTTTCCATTTCCAGGAGTGTATTTTACTAAACTTGACAACAATGATGTAATTACTGGTTTTTTCGAATATGGAAATAATAAAGTTGGCATGATTTCATGTGAGCATCTACTGCTAGGATATGGGCCAGGTTGAAAGCAGGGGCAAGGAGGGTGCGTGGATGCTGATTTTCATGTCTATCGCCAGGTGGCAGCAGGTGGGAGGAGGTGGCCGATGTTAGGGTCTAATACCAGGACCTGGTCCAGGATGGTAGCAGTATCGTGGAGGTGTACCGTAACTGATGTGAGTGTCTATTGCCAGGACCTGAGCCACCGTGGCAGCAGGAGCAATTCAGTGGCACGGAAGCCGATGTGAGATTCTATTGGCATGACCTGGGCCAGGGTGGCAGCCGGTGTGGGGAGGTGGCACAGTAGCCGATGTGAGCACCTATTCCAAGGACCTGGGACAGGGCGGTAGCAGCTGTAAGGAGGTGGGGCGGTGGCCAATGGGAGCGTCTATTGCCAGGACCTGGCCCAGGATGGCAGCAGGTGTTGGGAGGTGGAGCGGTGGCCAATGTGAAAGTCTATTGACAGGAGCTGGGCCAGAGTAGCAGAATGCGTGAGAAGGTGGAGCAATGGGTGATGTAAGTGTCTATTGCCAGGCTTAGGTAGGATTTTCTTGGAAATAAATGATGAGGTAAGATAATGGAAAATAAATTATGAGGTAAGAAATATCTAAAGGTACAAATACAGAAATCATGCTTTAATAGGAATTTTCTTGTGTGTGAACAAATATTGATATAAGAGGAAAGATCTATGGAATGAAGTTTTGCTTTGGACTGCAGTACCAAATGTTACACTGAAAACAAACCCTGTCCTTTCCTTTTGTGTTATTTCGCTAGAATGTTTCTAATACTAACTTACATTCACAATGATGAGGAATACTGTTATCTTCAAATATAATTTGCATTAATAATATGTTATTTACTTTGGAAATATGGTTAGACTTTGTTTTCAGAAGCTATTCTGATCTTTTATGTATTTACTTATCTCATAATTACTGTAACACTGATGTGTATGTTTATTTCTATTCTTTTGTAAAGCCTGTATTACTACTAATGTTATCTGTGTTATTATGTCTTTAATGATATTTTCTGTACCTTTGTAATTATAATCTCATGTTATAAAATTGTAATTGACACCCGTTCATCAAATTAAGTAACTTATAAATATTCATTTCAGTGCACACATTTCTGTTGGTCATAGTATATGCACAATATGTGAGAAGTTGGGACTGTTAGTGTTTGCACATGTGTTAATATTTCAGCAAGGGACTGGTGAATAGCATTGCTGGTTCTAAGGACAATTCCAAAAACTTTGTGAGTGCATAAGTAGTGGTTTATGAACTTGCTATATTGTCCGCAAGACTCTTCGATGGTGATTGTGCACCTGCACAGCTGCAACAGATGCCTGCTGGCCATCTCTACCAGGACTACAGTGGGTCTGCTCTGTGATGACCTACCTACCAACATTCTTCAAAAATTCGAATGCCTCTGTTGTGGGTTTGCTCTGTTGTCACCCATTACCTGTCTGCATGTCAAGAGTAAGCAGTGTCATTCCGTTGGAAGTACGACACTACTTCTTTAAGACTGCAATGAAATCCACTACTTCCGTGTGCATTTTCTTTCACTGCTCAGACTTCGAGAAAAAAAAAAAATAGAGAAAACTGTAATTACTATTGTGATGAATGATCTGGACTGTCTTTATGAGAACAATTTTTGTTTTCGACCAACATTGCATCAATAAGTGTATGCATTTGGTATCTTTGTTATTGTAATTATGAAAAATTTTATCAAATCATCATTGGCCACTGCCCAAAACAATTTGTAAAATTTTTTGGGGGGGCATGGGGACTATGTATGTGGGCTGTTTAGGTTTTTATGTTGGAACACCACATAGCACTCTGTATGATAATTACTGATTGTGCTGAGTGCAGCCTGTGGCTGTTTTGTATTCTTGGAATATTTGCTATTGTAGTGTTGGTCAATGGAATGTGAACAGTGCGTAGCGTTGCACAGTTGAAGGTGAGCCACCAGCAGTGGTGGATGTGGGGAGAGAGATGGCAGAATTTTAAGAGCGGATGATCTGGACGTGTGTCCGCCAGAAAGAGTAAATTTGTAATACTGGATATTATAAAGTTATATATATATATCTTATGACTTTGGAAGATTATTACAGTAAATATATTGATTGTTCTCTATGAAAATCTTTCATTTGCTCACTATGCCTATCAGTAGTTAGTGCCTTCAGTAGCTTGAAGATTTTAATTAGCTGGCAGTAGTGGCACTTGCTGTATTCCAGTAGTTTGAGTAACGAAGATTTTTGTAAGGTAAGTGATTCATGAAAGGCATAGGTTATTGTTAGTCAGGGCCATTCTTTTTTTAATATTTTTGAAAGTCAGATTGCATTGTGCTAAAAACATTATGTGTCAGTTTATTGTTAACCAGAATAAGTAAATAGAGTAATGACTGTGTTTGTTCAGTTTTGTTGAGCTGTTTGAAAATCATATAACATAGAGGTTTATCAGCACAGTGATTAATTAATTTTTTAAAGGATATGTTTCAAGTTGTCTGGAGGAGGCTCAGTGGCTGATGTGGGCGTCTATTGCCAGGACTCGGGGCCAGGACGACAGCAGGCACAATGAGATGGAGTGGTAGCTGATGTGAGCGTCTATTGCCAGGACCTGGGCCAGGATGGCAGCAGTTGTGAGGAGGTGGAGCGGTGGCTGATGTGAGCGTCTATTGCCAGGACCTGGGTCAGGATGGCAGCAGTTGTGAGGAAGTGGAGCGGTGGCTGATGTGAGCGTCTATTGCAGGACTTGGGCCAACGTGTCAGCAGTAGTGAGGAGGTGGAGCGGTGGCTGATGTGAGCGTCTATTGCCAGGATCTGGGCCAGGGTGGCAGCAGTTGTGAGGAGGTGGAGCGCTGGCTGATGTGAGCATCTATTGCCAGGACTTGGGCCAGGGTGGCAGCAGTTGTGAGGAGGTGGAGCGGTGGCTGATGTGTGTGTCTATTGCCAGGACTTGGGCCAGGGTGGCAGCAGTTGTGAGGAGGTGGAGCGGTGGCTGATGTGTGTGTCTATTGCCAGGACCTGGGCCAGGGTGGCAGCAGTTGTGAGGAAGTGGAGCGGTGGCTGATGTGAGCGTCTATTGCCAGGACCTGGGCCAGGGTGGCAGCAGTTGTGAGGAAGTGGAGTTGTGGCTGATGTGAGCATCTATTGCCAGGACTTGGGCCAGGGTTGCAGCAGTTGTGAGGATGTGGAGCGTTGGCTGATGTGTGTGTCTATTGCCAAGACCTGGGCCAGGATGGCAGCAGTTGTGAGGAGGTGGAGCGGTGGCTGATGAGAGCATCTATTGCCAGGTCTTGGGCCAGGGTGGCAACAGTTGTGAGGAGTTGAAGCGGTGGCTGATGTGAGCGTCTATTGCCAGGACCTGGGCCAGAGTGGTAGTAGTTGTGAGGATTTGGGGCGGTGGCTGATGTGAGTATCTATTGCCAGTACTTGGGCCAGGGTGGCAGCAGTTGTGAGGAGGTGGAGCGATGGCTAATGTGAGCATGTAATGCCAGGTCTTGGGCCAGGGTGGCAGCAGTTACGAGGAGGTAGAGCAGTGGCTGATGTGTGTGTCTCTTGCCAGGACCTGGGCCAGGATGGCAGCAGTTGTGAGGAGGTGGAGCGGTGGCTGATGTGAGCGTCTATTGCCAGGACCTGGGCCAGGGTAGCAGCAGTTGTGAGGAGGTGGAGCGGTGGCTGATGTGAGCATCTATTGCCAGGACTTGGGCAAGGGTGGCAGCAGTTGTGAGGAGGTGGTGGGGTAGCTGATGTGAGCGACTATTGCCAGGACCTGGGATAGGGTGGCAGCAGTTGTGAGGAAGTGGAGCTGTGGCTGATGTGAGCATCTAATGCCAGGACATGGGCCAGGGTGGCAGCAGTTGTGAGCCGGTGGAGCGGTGGCTGATGTGAGCATCTATTGCCAGGACTTTGGCCAGGCTGGCAGCAGTGGTGAGGAGGTGGAGTGGTGGCTAATGTGAGCGTCTATTGCCAGGATCTGGGCCAGGGTGGCAGCAGTTGTGAGGAGGTGGAGCGGTGGCTGATGTGAGCATCTATTGCCAGGACTTGGGCCAGGGTGGCAGCAGTTGTGAGGAGGTGGAGCAGTGGCTGATGTGAGCATCTATTGCCAGGACTTGGGCCAGGGTGGCAGCAGTTGTAAGGAGGTGGAGCGGTGGCTGATATGAGCATCTATTGCCAGGTCTTGGGCCAGGGTGGCAGCAGTTGTGAGGAGGTGGAGCGGTGGCTGATGTGAGCGTCTATTGCCAGGACCTGGGCCAGGGTGGCATCAGTTGTGAGGAGGTGGAGCGGTGGCTGATGTGAGCATCTATTGCCAGGACTTGGGCAAGGGTGGCAGCAGTTGAGAGGAGGTGGATCGGTGGCTGATGTATGTTTCCATTGCCAGGATCTGAGCTAGGGTGGTAGCAGTTGTGATGAGGTTGAGCGGTAGCAGATGTGAGCATCTATTGCGAGGACTTGGGCCAGGGTGGCAGCAGTTGTGAAGAGGTGGAGGGGTAGCTGATGTGAGCGACTGTTGCCAGGACCTAGGCCAGGGTGGCAGCAGTTCTGAGGAAATGGAGCGGTGGCTGATGTGAGTGTCTATTGCCAGGTCTTGGGCCAGGATGGGAGCAGTTATGAGGAGCTGGAGTGTTGGCTGATGTGTGTGTCTATTGCCAGGACCTGGGCAACGGTGACAGCAGTTGTGAGGAAGTGGAGCAGTGCCTGATGTGAGGATATATTGCCAGGACTTGGGCCAGGCTGACAGCAGTTGTGAGGAGGTGGAGCGGTGGCTGATGTGAGCGTCTATTGCCAGGACCTGGGCCAGTGTGGCAGCAGTTGTGAGGAGGTGGTGTGGTGGCTGATGTGTGTGTCTATTGCCAGGACCTGGGCCAGGGTGGCAGCAGTTGTGAGGAGGTGGAGCGGTGGCGGCTGTGTGCGTCTATTGCCTGGACCTAGGCCAAGGAGGCAGCAGTTGTGAGGAGGTGGAGCGGTGGCTGATGTGTGTGTCTATTGCCAGGACCTGGGCCAGGGTGGGAGCAGTTGTGAGGAAGTGAAGCGGAGGCTGATGTGAGCATCTATTGCCAGCACTTGTGACAGGGTGGCAGCAGTTGTGAGGAGGTGGAACGGTGGCTGATGTGAGCATCTATTGCGAGGACTTGGGCCAGGGTGGCAGCAGTTGTGAAGAGGTGGAGGGGTAGCTGATGTGAGCGACTGTTGCCAGGACCTAGGCCAGGGTGGCAGCAGTTCTGAGGAAATGGAGCGGTGGCTGATGTGAGTGTCTATGGCCAGGTCTTGGGCCAGGATGGGAGCAGTTATGAGGAGCTGGAGTGTTGGCTGATGTGTGTGTCTATTGCCAGGACCTGGGCAAGGGTGACAGCAGTTGTGAGGAAGTGGAGCAGTGCCTGATGTGAGGATATATTGCCAGGACTTGGGCCAGGCTGACAGCAGTTGTGAGGAGGTGGAGCGGTGGCTGATGTGAGCGTCTATTGCCAGGACCTGGGCCAGTGTGGCAGCAGTTGTGAGGAGGTGGTGTGGTGGCTGATGTGTGTGTCTATTGCCAGGACCTGGGCCAGGGTGGCAGCAGTTGTGAGGAGGTGGAGCGGTGGCGGCTGTTTGCGTCTATTGCCAGGACCTAGGCCAAAGAGGCAGCAGTTGTGAGGAGGTGGAGCGGTGGCTGATGTGTGTGTCTATTGCCAGGACCTGGGCCAGTGTGGGAGCAGTTGTGAGGAAGTGAAGCGGAGGCTGATGTGAGCATCTATTGCCAGCACTTGTGACAGGGTGGCAGCAGTTGTGAGGAGGTGGAACGGTGGCTGATGTGTGTTTCTATTGCCAGAACCTGGGCTAGGGAGGTAGCAGTTGTAAGGTGGTTGAGCGGTGGCTGATGTGAGCGTCTATTGCCAGGACCTGGGCCAGTGTGGGAGCAGTTGTGAGGAGGTGGAGCGGTGGCTGATGTGATTGACTATTGCCAGGTCCTGCGCCAGGGTGGCAGCAGTTGTAAGGAAGTGGAGCGGTGGAAGATGTGATCATCTATTGCCAGGACTTGGGCCAGGGTGGGAAGAGTTGTGAGGAGGTGAAGCGGTGGCTGATGTGTGTGTCTATTGCCAGGATCTGGGCCAGGGTGACAGCAGTTGTGAGGAAGTGGAGCGGTGGCTGATGTGATGATCTATTGCCAGGACTTGGACCAAGGTGGCAGCAGTGGTGAGGAGGTGGAGCGGTGGCTGATGTGAGCGTCTATTGCCAGGACCTGGGCCAGGGTGGCATCAGTTGTGAGGAGGTGGAGCGGTGGCTGATGTGAGCATCTATTGCGAGGACTTGGGCCAGGGTGGCAGCAGTTGTGAAGAGGTGGAGGGGTAGCTGATGTGACCGACTATTGGCAGGACCTAGGCCAGGGTGGCAGCAGTTCTGAGGAAATGGAGCGGTGGCTGATGTGAGTGTCTATTGCCAGGTCTTGGGCCAGGATGGGAGCAGTTATGAGGAGCTGGAGCGTTGGCTGATGTGTGTGTCTATTGCCAGGACCTGGGCAAGGTTGACAGCAGTTGTGAGGAAGTGGAGCGGTGCCTGATGTGAGGATATATTGCCAGGACTTGGGCCAGGCTGGCAGCAGTTGTGTGGAGGTGGATCGGTGGCTGATGTGAGCGTCTATTGCCAGGAGCTGGGCCAGTGTGGCAGCAGTTGTGAGGAGGTGGTGCGGTGGCTGATGTGTGTGTCTATTGCCAGGACCCAGGCCAGGGTGGCAGCAGTTGTGAGGAGGTGGAGCGGTGGCGGCTGTGAGCGTCTATTGCCAGGACCTAGGCCAAGGAGGCAGCAGTTGTGAGTAGGTGGAGCGGTGGCTGATGTGTGTGTCTATTGCCAGGACCTGGGCCGGGGTGGGAGCAGTAGTGAGGAAGTGAAACGGAGGCTGATGTGAGCATCTATTGCCAGCACTTGTGACAGGGTGGCAGCAGTTGTGAGGAGGTGGAACGGTGGCTGATGTGTGTTTCTATTGCCAGGACCTGGGCTAGGGAGGTAGCAATTGTAAGGTGGTTGTGCGGTGGCTGATGTGAGCGTCTATTGCCAGGACCTGGGCCAGTGTGGGAGCAGTTGTGAGGAGGTCAAGCGGTAGCTGATGTGAATTACTATTGCCAGGTCCTGGGCCAGGGTGGCAGCAGTTGTAAGGAAGTGGAGCGGTGGCTGATGTGATGATCTATTGCCAGGACATGGACCAGGGTGGCAGCAGTGGTGAGGAGGTGGAGCGGTGGCTGATGTGAGCGTCTATTGCCAGGACCTGGGCCAGGGTGGCAGCAGTTGTGGGAGGTGGAGCGGTGGCTGATGTGAGCATCTATTGCCAGGATTTGGGCCAGGGTAGCAGCAGTTGTGAGGACGTGGACTGGTGGCTGATGTGTGTTTCTATTACCAGGAGGTGGGCTAGGGTGGTAGCAGTTGTGATGAGGTTGAGCAGTGGCTGATGTGACCATCTATTGCCAGGACTTGGGCCAGGGTGGCAGCAGTTGTGAGGAGGTGGAGCGGTGGCTGATGTGAGCGTCTATTGCCAGGACCTGGGCCAGGGTGGCATCAGTTGTGAGGAGGTGGAGCGGTGGCTGATGTGAGCATCTATTGCCAGGACTTGGGCCAGGGTGGCAGCAGTTGAGAGGAGGTGGATTGGTGGCTGATGTGTGTTTCCATTGCCTGGATCTGAGCTAGGGTGGTAGCAGTTGTGATGAGGTTGAGGGGTGGCAGATGTGAGCATCTATTGCGAGGACTTGGGCCAGGGCGGCAGCAGTTGTGAAGAGGTGGAGGGGTAGCTGATGTGAGCGACTATTGCCAGGACCTAGGCCAGGGTGGCAGCAGTTCTGAGGAAATGGAGCGGTGGCTGATGTGAGTGTCTATTGCCAGGTCTTGGGCCAGGATGGGAGCAGTTATGGGGAGCTGGAGCGTTGGCTGATGTGTGTGTCTATTGCCAGGACCTGGGCAAGGGTGACAGCAGTTGTGAGGAAGTGGAGCGGTGCCTGATGTGAGGATATATTGCCAGGACTTGGGCCAGGCTGGCAGCAGTTGTGAGGAGGTGGAGCGGTGGCTGATGTGAGCGTCTATTGCCAGGACCTGGGCCAGTGTGGCAGCAGTTGTGAGGAGGTGGTGCGGTGGCTGATGTGTGGGTCTATTGCCAGGACCTGGGCCAGGGTGGCAGCAGTTGTGAGGAGGTGGAGCAGTGGGTGATGTGACCATCAATTGCCAGGACTTGGGCCAGTGTGGCAGGAGTTATGAGGAGGTGGACCGGTGGCTGATGTGTGTGTCTATTGCCAGGACCTGGGCCAGGGTGGCAGCAGTTGTGAAGAGGGTGAGCGGTGGCTGATGTGAGCATCTATTGCCAGGCCTTTGGCCAGGCTGGCAGCAGTGGTGAGGAGGTGGAGTGGTGGCTGATGTGAGCGTTTAGTGCCAGGACCTGGGCCAGGGTGGCAGAAGTTGTGAGGAGGTGGAGCGGTGGCTGATGTGAGCATTATTGCCACGAATTGGGCCAGGGTGGGAGCAGTTGTGAGGAGGTGAAGCGGTGGCTGATGTGTGTGTCTTTTGGCAGGCCTGGGCCAGGGTGGGAGCAGTTGTGAGGAAGTGGAGCGGTGGCTGATGTGTGTGTCTATTGCCAGGACCTGGGCCAGGGTGGCAGCAGTTGTGAGGAGAAGGAGCGGTGGCTGATGTGAGCGTCTATTGCCAGGACCTGGGCCAGTGTGGTAGCAGTTGTGAGGAGGTGGTTCGGTGGCTGATGTGTGTGTCTATTGCCAGGAACTGGGCAAGGGTGGCAGCAGTTGTGAGGAGGTGGAGCGGTGGCGGCTGTGAGCGTCTATTGCCAGGACCTAGGCCAAGGAGGCAGCATTTGTGAGGAGGTGGAGCGGTGGCTGATGTGTGTGTCTATTGCCAGGACCTGGGCCAGGGTGGGAGAAGTTGTGAGGAAGTGAAGCGGAGGCTGATGTGGGCATCTATTGCCAGCACTTGTGACAGGGTGGCAGCAGTTGTGAGGAGTTGGAACGGTGGCTGATGTGTGTTTCTATTGCAAGGACCTGGGCTAGGGAGGTAGCAGTTGTAAGGTGGTTGAGCGGTGGCTGATGTGAGCATCTATTGCCAGGACTTGGGCCAGGGTAGCAGCAGTTGTGAGGAGTTGGACTGGTGGCTGATGTGTGTTTCTATTACCAGGAGCTGGGCTAGGGTGGTAGCAGTTGTGATGAGGTTGAGCAGTGGCTGATGTGACCATCTATTGCGAGGACTTGGGCCAGGGTGGCAGCAGTTGTGAGGAGGTGGAGGGCTGGCTGATGTGAGCGACTATTGCCAGGACCTGGGATAGGGTGGCAGCAATTGTGAGGAAGTGGAGCGGTGGCTGATGTGAGCATCTATTGCCAGTACCTGGGCCAGGGTGGCAGCAGTTGTGAGGAGGTGGAGTGGTGGCTGATGTGAGCATCTATTGCAGGACTTTGGCCAGCCTGGCAGCAGTGGTGAGGAGGTGGAGTGGTGGCTGAAGTGAGCGTCTATTGCCAGGACCTGGGCCAGGGTGGCAGCAGTTGTGAGGAGGTGGAGCGGTGGCTGATGTGAGCATCTATTGCCAGGACTTGGGCCAGGGTGGCAGCAGTTGTGAGGAGATGGAGCGGTGGCTGATGTGTGTTTCTATTGCCAGGACCTGGGCTAGGGTGGTAGCAGTTGTGAGATGGTTGAGCAGTGGCTGATGTGAGCATCTATTGACAGGAATTAGGCCAGGGTGGCAGCAGTTGTGAGGAGGTGGAGTGGTGGCTGATGTGAGCATCTATTTCATGACTTTGGCCAGGCTGGCAGCAGTGGTGAGGAGGTGGAGTGGTGGCTGATGTGAGCGTCTATTGCCACGACCTGGGCCAGGGTGGCAGCAGTTGTGAGGAGGTGGAGCGGTGCCTGATGTGAGCATCTATTGCCAGGCCTTGGGCCATGGTGGTAGCAGTTGTGAGGAGGTGGAGCGGTGGCTGATGTGAGCATCTATTGCCAGGACTTGGGCCAGGGTGGCAGCAGTTGTGAGGAGGTGGAGCGGTGGCAGAAGTGAGCCACTATTGCCAGGACCTGGGCCAGGGTGGCAGCAGTTGTGAGGAGATGGAGCAGTGGCTGATGTGAGCACCTATTGCCAGGACTTGGGCCAGGGTGGCAGCAGATGTGAGGAGGTGGTGGGATAGCTGATGTGAGCGACTATTGCCAGGACCTGGGATAGGGTGGCAGCAGTTGTGAGGAAGTGGAGCGGTGGCCGATGTGAGCATCTATTGCTAGGACTTGGGCCAGGGTGGCAGCAGTTGTGAGGAGGTGGATCGGTGGCTGATGTGTGTTTCTATTGCCAGGACCTGGGCTAGGGTGGTAGCAGTTGTGAGGTGGTTGAGCGGTGGCTGATGTGAGCATCTATTGCCACGATTTGGGCCAGGGTGGGAGCAGTTGTGAGGAGGTGAAGCGGTGGCTGATGTGTGTGTCTATTGGCAGGCCAGGGCCAGCGAGACAGCAGTTGTGAGGAAGTGGAGCGGTGGCTGATGTGAGGATCTATTGCCAGGATTAGGCCAGGGTGGCAGCGGTGGTGAGGAATTGGTGCGGTGGCTGATGTGAGCGTCTATTGCCCGGACCTGGGCCTGGGTGGCAGCAGTTGTGAGGAGGTGGAGCGATGGCTGATGTGAGCATCTATTGCCAGGACTTGGCCAGGGTGGCAGCAGTTGTGAGGAGGTGGAGCGGTGGCTGATGTGTGTGTCTCTTGCCAGGACCTGGGCCAGGGTGGCAGCAGTTGTGAGGAGGTGGAGCGGTGGCTGATGTGAGCGTCTATTGCCAGGACCTGGGCCAGGGTGGCAGCAGTTGTGAGGAGGTGGAGCAGTGGGTGATGTGACCATCAATTGCCAGGACTTGGGCCAGGGTGGCAGGAGTTATGAGGAGGTGGACCGGTGGCTGATGTGAGTGTCTATTGCCAGGACCTGGGCCAGGGTGGCAACAGTTGTGAAGAGGTGGAGCAGTGGCTGATGTGAGCATCTATTGCAATGGCTTTGGCCAGGCTGGCAGCAGTGGTGAGGAGGTGGAGTGGTGGCTCATGTGAGCGTCTAGTGCCAGGACCTGGGCCAGGGGGGCATCAGTTGTGAGGAGGTGGAGCGGTGGCTGATGTGAGCATTATTGCCACGAATTGGGCCAGGGTGGGAGCAGTTGTTAGGAGGTAAAGCGGTGGCTGATGTGTGTGTCTTTTGGCAGGCCTGGGCCAGGGTGGGAGCAGTTGTGAGGGAGTGCAGCGGTGGCTGATGTGAGCATCTATTGCCAGGACTTGGACCAGGGTGTCATCAGTTGTGAGGAGGTGGAGTGGTGGCTGATGTGAGCATCTATTGCCAGGACTTGGGCCAGGGTGGCAGCAGTGGTGAGGAGGTGGAGCGGAGGCTAATGTGAGCGTCTATTGCCAGGACATGGGCCAGGGTGGCAGCAGTTGTGAGGAGGTGGAGCGATGGCTGATGTGAGCATCTATTGCCAGGACTTGGGCCAGGGTGGCAGCAGTTGTGAGGTTGTGGAGCAGTGGCTGATGTGTCTGTCTCTTGCCAGGACCTGGGCCAGGGTGGCAGCAGTTGTGAGGAAGTGAAGCGGAGGCTAATGTGAGCATCTATTACTAGGACTTGGGCCAGGTTGGGAGCAGCTGTGAGGAGGTGGGGCGGCGGCTAATGTATGTTTCTATTGCCAGGACTTGGGCTAGGGTGGAGGAATTGTGAGGTGGTTGAGCGGTGGCTGATGTGAGCATCTATTGCCAGGACTTGGGCCAGGGTGGCAGCAGATGTGAGGTGGTGCAACGGTGGCTGATGTGAGCGACTATTGCCAGAACCTGGGCCAAGGTGGCAGCAGTTGTGAGGAAGTGGAGCGGTGGCTGATGTGAGGATCTATTGCCAGGACTTGGGCCAGGGTGGCAGCAGTGGTGAGGAGGTGCAGCGGTGGCTGATGTGAGCGTCTATTGCCGGGACCTGGGCCAGGGTGGCAGCAGTTGTAAGGAGGTGGAGCGATGGCTGATGTGAGCATGTATTGCCGGGCCTTGGGCCAGGGTGGCAGCAGTTGTGAGGAGGTAGAGCGGTGGCTGATGTGTGTGTCTGTTGCCAGGACCTGGGCCAGTGTGGCAGCAGTTGTGAGGAGGTGGAATGGTGGCTGATGTGAGCATCTATTGCCAGGACTTGATCCAGGGTGGCAGCAGTTGTGAGGAGGTGGATCAGTGGCTGATGTGTGTTTCTATTGCCAAGATCTGAGCTAGGGTGGTAGCAGTTGTGATGAGGTTGAGCGGTGGCAGATGTGAGCATCTATTGCGAGGACTTGGGCCAGGGTGGCAGCAGTTGTGAAGAGGTGGAGGGGTGGCTGATGTGAGCGACTATTGCCAGGAATTAGGCGAGGGTGGCAGCAGTTGTGAGGAAGTGGAGCGGTGGCTGATGTGAGCGTCTATTGCCAGGTCTTGGGCCAGAGTGGGAGCAGTTATGAGGAGTTGGAGCGGTGGCTGATGTGTGTGTCTATTGCCAGGACCTGGGCAAGGGTGACAGCAGTTGTGAGGAAGTGGAGCGGTGTCTGATGTGTGGATATATTGCCAGGGCTTGGGCCAGGCTGGCAGCAGTGGTGAGGAGGTGGAGGGGTGGCTGATGTGAGCATATATTTCCAGGACTTGGGCCAGGGTGGCAGCAGTTGCGAGAAGGTGGAGCAGTGGCTGATGTGAGCGTCTATTGCCAGGCCTTGGGCCATGGTGGCAGCAGTTGTGAGGAGGTGGAGCGGTGGCTGATGTGAGCGTCTATTGCCAGTTCCTGGGCCATGGTGGCAGCAGTTGTGAGGAGGTGGAGCGGTGGCTGATGTGAGCGTCTATCGCCCGGACTTGGGCCAGGGTGGCAGCAGTTGTGAGGAGGTGGAGCGGTGGCTGATTTGAGCGTCTATTGCCAGTTCCTGGGCCAGGGTGGCAGCAGTTGTGAGGAGGTGGAGGGCTGGCTGATGTGAGCGACTATTGCCAGGACCTGGGATAGGGTGGCAGCAGTTGTGAGGAAGTGGAGCGGTGGCTGATGTGAGCATCTATTACCAGTACCTGGGCCAGGGTGGCAGCAGTTGTGAGGAGGTGGAGTGGTGGCTGATGTGAGCATCTATTGCCAGGACTTTGGCCAGGCTGGCAGCAGTGGTGAGGAGTTGGAGTGTTGGTTGATGTGAGCGTCTATTGCCAGGTCCTGAGCCAGGGTGGCAGCAGTTGTGAGGAGGTGGAGCGGTGGCTGATGTGAGCATCTAGTGCCAGGACTTGGGCCAGGGTGGCAGGAGTTGTGAGGAGGTGGACCGGTGGCTGATGTGTGTCTCTATTGCCAGGATCTGAACTAAGGTGGTAGGAGTTGTGATGAAGTTGAGCGGTGGCTGATGTGAGCATCTATTGCGAGGATTTGGGCCAGGGAGGCAGCAGTTGTGAAGAGGTGGAGGGGTGGCTGATGTGAGCGACTATTGCGAGGACCTGGCCCAGGGTGGCAGCAGTTGTGAGGAAGGTGAGCGGTGGCTGATGTGAGTGTGTATTGCCAGGACCTGGGCCAGGGTATGAGCAGTTGTGAGGAGGTGGAGCGGTGGCTGATGTGAGCGACTATTGCCAGAACCTGGGCCAAGGTGGCAGCAGTTGTGAGGAAGTGGAGCGGTGGCCGATGTGAGCATCTATTGCCAGGACTTCGGCCAGGGTGGGAGCAGTTGTGAGGTGGAGAAACAGTGGTTGATGTGGGTGTCTATTGCCAGGACCTGAGCCAGGGTGACAGCAGTTGTGAGGAAGTGGAGCGGTGGCTGATGTGAGGATCTATTGCCAGGACTTTGGCCAGGGTGGCAGCAGTGGTGAGGAGGTGGAGCGGTGGCTGATGTGAGCGTTTATGCCAGGACCTGGGCCAGGGTGGCAGCAGTTGCAAGGAGGTGGAGCGATGGCTGATGTGAGCATGTATTGTAGGGCCTTGGGCCAGGGTGGCAGCAGTTGTGAGGAGGTAGAGCGGTGGCTGATATGTGTGTCTGTTGCCAGGACCTGGGCCAGGGTGGCAGCAGTTGTGAGGAGATGGAGCGGTGGCTGATATGAGCGTCTATTGTCAGGATCTGGGCCAGGGTTGCAGCAGTGGCGAGGAGGTGGAGCGGTGGCTGATGTGAGCATCTTTTGCCAGGACTTGGGCCAGGGTGATAGCAGTTGTGAGGAGGTGGTGGGATAGCTGATGTGAGCGACTGTTGCCAGGACCTGGGATAGGGTGGCAGCAGTTGTGAGGAAGTGGAGCGGTGGCTGTTGTGAGCATCTAATGCCAGGACATGGTCCAGGGTGGCAGCAGTTGTGAGGAGGTGGAGCGGAGGCTGATGTGAGCATCTAATGGCAGGACGCCGGCCAGGGTGGCAGCAGTTGTAAGGAGGTGGAACGGTGGCTGATGTGAGCATCTATTGCGAGGTCTTGGGCCAGGGTTGCAGCAGTTCTTAGGAGGTGGAGCAGTGGCTGATGTGAGGGTCTATTGCCAGGACCTGGGCCAGGGTGGCAGCAGTTGTGAGGAGGTGGAACGGTGGCTGATGTGAGCATCTATTGCCAGGACTTGATCCAGGGTGGCAGCAGTTGTGAGGAGGTGGATCAGTGGCTGATGTGTGTTTCTATTGCCAGGATCTGAGCTAGGGTGGTAACAGTTGTGATGAGGTTGAGCGGTGGCAGATGTGAGCATCTATTGCGAGGACTTGGGCCAGGGTGGCAGAAGTTGTGAAGAGGTGGAGGGGTGGCTGATGTGAGCGACTATTGCCAGGAATTAGGCCAGGGTGGCAGCAGTTGTGAGGAAGTGGAGCGGTGGCTGATGTGAGCGTTTATTGCCAGGTCTTGGGCCAGGGTGGGAGCAGTTATGAGGAGTTAGAGTGGTGGCTGATGTGTGTGTCTATTGCCAGGACCTGAGCAAGGCTGACAGCAGTTGTGAGGAAGTGGAGCGGTTACTGATGTGAGGATATATTGCCAGGGCTTGGGCCAGGCTGGCAGCAGTGGTGAGGAGGTGGAGTGTTGGCTGATGTGAGCGTCTATTGCTAGGACATGGGCCAGGGTGGCAGCAGTTGTGAGGAGGTGGAGCGGTGGCTGATGTGAGCATCTATTGCGAGGACTTGCGCCAGGGTGGCAGCAGTTTTGAGGAGGTGGAGCGGTGGCTGATGTGAGCGTCTATTGCCAGGCCTTGGGACATGGTGGCAGCAGTTGTGAGGAGGTGGAGCGGTGGCTGATGTGAGCGTCTATTGCCAGTTCCTGGGCCATGGTGGCAGCAGTTGTGAGGAGGTGGAGCGGTGGCTGATGTGAGCGTCTATTGCCCGGACTTGGGCCAGGGTGGCAGCAGTTGTGAGGAGGTGGAGCAGTGGCTGATTTGAGCGTCTATTGCCAGTTCCTGGGCCAGGGTGGCAGCAGTTGTGAGGAGGTGGAGGGCTGGCTGATGTGAGCGACTATTGCCAGGACCTGGGATAGGGTGGCAGCAGTTGTGAGGAAGTGGAGCGGTGGCTGATGTGAGCATCTATTACCAGTACATGGGCCAGGGTGGCAGCAGTTGAGAGGAGGTGGAGTGGTGGCTGATGTGTGCATCTATTGCCAGGACTTTGGCCAGGCTGGCAGCAGTGGTGAGGAGTTGGAGTGTTGGTTGATGTGAGCGTCCATTGCCAGGACCTGGGCCAGGGTGGCAGCAGTTGTGAGGAGGTGGAGCGGTTGCTGATGTGAGCATCTATTGCCAGGACTTGGGCCAGGGTGGCAGGAGTTGTGAGGAGGTGCACCAGTGGCTGATGTGTGTCTCTATTGCCAGGATCTGAACTAAGGTGGTAGCAGTTGTGATGAAGTTGAGTGGTGGCTGAGGTGAGCATCCATTGCGAGGCTTTGGGCCAGGGTGGCTGCAGTTGTGAAGAGGTGGAGGGGTAGCTGATGTGAGCGAATATTGCGAGGACCTGGCCCAGGGTGGCAGCAGTTGTGAGGAAGGTGAGCGGTGGCTGATGTGAGTGTCTATTGCCGGGACCTGGGCCAGGGTATGAGCAGTTGTGAGGAGGTGGAGCGGTGGCTGATGTGTGTGTCTATTGCCAGGACGTGGCCAGGGTGGCAGCAGTTGTGAGGAGGTGGAGCGGTGGCTTCTGTGAGCGTCAATTGCCAGGACCTTGGCCAAGGTGGCTGCAGTTGTGAGGAGGTGGAGCGGTGGCTGATGTGTGTGTCTATTGCCAGGACCTGGGCCAGGGTGGGAGCAGTTGTGAGGAAGTGAAGTGGAGGCTGATGTGAGCATCTATTGCCAGGATTTTGGCCAGGGTGGCTGCAGTTGTGAGGAGGTGGAACGGTGGCTGATGTGTGTTTCTATTGCCAGGACGTGGGCTAGGATGGTAGCAGTTGTGAGGTGGTTGAGCGGCGGCTGATGTGAGCGTCTATTGCCAGGACCTGGGCCAGTGTGGGAGTAGTTGTGAGGAGGTGGAGTGGTGGCTGATGTGAGCGTCCATTGCCAGGACCTGGGCCAGGGTGGCAGCAGTTGTGAGGAGGTGGAGCGGTGGATGATGTGAGCATCTATTGCGAGGACTTGGGCCAGGGTTGAGCAGTTGTGAGGAGGTGGAGCGGTGGCCGATGTGTGTGTCTATTGGTAGGACCTGGGCGAGGGTGACAGCAGTTGTGAGGAAGTGGAGCGGTGGCTGATGTGATGATCTATTGCTAGGACATGGACCAGGGTGGCAGCAGTGGTAAGGAGGTGGAGCGGTGGGTGATGTGTGTTTCTATTGCCAGGACCTTGGCTAGGGTGGTAGCAGTTGTGAGGAGGTGGAGCGGTGGCTGATGTGAGCGACTATTGCCAGGACCTGGGCCAGGATGGCAGCAGTTGTGAGGAAGTGGAGCGGTGGATGATGTGAGCATCTATTGCCAGGACTTGGGCCAGGGTGGCAGCAGTTGTGAGGAGGTGGAGGGCTGGCTGATGTGAGCGACTATTGCCAGGACCTGGGATAGGGTGGCAGCAGATGTGAGGCGGTGGAGCGGTGGCTGATGTGAGCATCTTTTGGCAGGACTTGGGCCAGGGTGGCAGCAGTTGTGAGGAGGTGGAGCGGTGGGTGATGTGTGTTTCTATTGCCAGGACCTGGGCTAGGGTGGTAGCAGTTGTGAGGAGGTGGAGCGGTGGCTGATGTGAGCGACTATTGCCAGGACCTGGGCCAAGGTGGCAGCAGTTGTGAGGAGGTGTAGCAGTGGCTGATGTGAGCGTCTATTGACAGGACCTGGGCCAGGGTGGCTCCAGTTGTGAGGAGGTGAAGCGGTGGCTGATGTGAGCATCCATTGCCAGGACTTGAGCCAGGGTGGCAGCAGTTGTGAGGAGGTGGAGCGGTGGCTGATGTGTGTTTCTATTGCCAGGACCTGGGCTAGGGTGGTAGCAGTTGTGAGGAGGTGGAGCGGTGGCTGATGTGAGCGACTATTGCCAGGACCTGGGCCAGGGTGGCAGCAGTTGTGAGGAAGTGGAGCGGTGGATGACGTGAGCATCTATTGCCAGGACTTGGGCCAGGGTGGGAACAGTTGTGAGGAGGTGAAGCGGTGGCCGATGTGTGTGTCCATTGCCAGGACCTGGGCCAGGGTGACAGCAGTTGTGAGGAAGTGGTGCGGTGGCTGATGTGATGATCTATTGCTAGCACTTGCACCAGGGTGGCAGCATTGGTGAGGAGGTGGAGCGGTGGCTGATGTGAGCTTCTATTGCCAGGACCTGGGCCAGGGTGGCAGCAGTTGTGAGGAGGTGGAGCGGTGGCTGATGTGAACGTCTATTGCCAGGACCTGGGATAGGGTGGCAGCAATTGTGTGGAGGTGGAGCGGTGGCTGACGTGAGCATCTGTTGCCACGACTTGTGCCAGGGTGGCAGCAGTTGTGAGGAGGTGGACTGGTGGCTGATGTGTGTTTGCATTGCTAGGAGCTGGGCTAGGGTGGTAGCAGTTGTGATGAGGTTGAGCGGTGGCTGATGTGAGCATCTATTGCCAGGACTTGGGCCAGGGTGGCAGCAGTTGTGAGGAGGTGGAGGGGTAGCTGATGTGAGCGACTATTGCCAGGACCTGGGATAGGGTGGCAGCAGATGTGAGGCGGTGGAGCGGTGGCTGATGTGAGCATCTATTGGCAGGACTTGGGCCAGGGTGGCAGCAGTTGTGAGGAGGTGGACCGGTGGCTGATGTGTGTTTCTATTGCCAGGATCTGAGCTAGGGTGGTAGCAGTTGTGATGAAGTTGAGCGGTGGCTGATGTGAGCATCTATTGCGAGGAGTTGGGCCAGGCGGCAGCAGTTGTGAAGAGGTGGAGGGGTAGCTGATGTGAGCGACTATTGCGAGGACCTGGCCCAGGGTGGCAGCAGTTGTGAGGAAGGTGAGCGGTGGCTGATGTGAGTGTCTATTGCCAGGACCTGGGCCAGGGTATGAGCAGTTGTGAGGAGGTGGAGCGGTGGCTGATGTGTGTGTCTATTGTCAGGACGTGGCCAGGGTGGCAGCAGTTGTGTGGAGTTGGAGCAGTGGCTGATGTGTGTGTCTATTGCCAGGATGTGGCCAGGGTCTCAGCAGTTGTTAGGAGATGGAGCGGTGACTGATGTGAGCGTCTATTGCCAGGACCTGGGACATGGTATGAGCAGTTTTGAGGAGGTGGAGCGGTGGCTGATGTGTGTGTCTATTGCCAGGACGTGGCCATGGTGGCAGCAGTTGTGAGGAGGTGGAGCGGTGGCTGCTGTGAGCGTCAATTGCCAGGACCTTGGCCAAGGTGGCAGCAGTTGTGAGGAGGTGGAGCGGTGGCTGATGTGCGTGTCTATTGCCAGGACCTGGGCCAGGGTGGGAGCAGTTGTGAGGAAGTGAAGTGGAGGCTGATGTGAGCATCTATTGCCAGGACTTGGGCCAGGGTGCAAGCAGTTGTGAGGAGGTGGACCGGTGGCTGATGTGTTTTTCTATTGCCAGGATCTTAGCTAGGGTGGTAGCAGTTGTGATGAAGTTGAGCGGTGGCTGATGTGAGCATCTATTGCGAGGAGTTGGGCCAGGGGGGCAGCAGTTGTGAAGAGGTGGAGGGGTAGCTGATGTGAGCGACTATTGCGAGGACCTGGCCCAGGGTGGCAGCAGTTGTGAGGAAGGTGAGCGGTGGCTGATGTGAGTGTCTATTGCCAGGACCTGGGCCAGGGTAAGAGCAGTTGTGAGGAGGTGGAGCGGTGGGCGATGTTTGTGTCTATTGGCAGGACCTGGGCGAGGTTGGCAGCAGTTGAGAGGAAGTGGAGCGGTGGCTGATGTGATGATCTATTGCTAGGAGTTGGACCAGGGTGGCAGCAGTGGTGAAGAGGTGGAGCGGTGGGTGATGTGTGTGTCTCTTGCCAGGACCTGGGACAGGGTGGCAGCAGTTGTGAGGAGGTGGAGCGGTGGCTGATGTGAGCGTCTATTGCCAGGACCTGGGCCAAGGTGGCAGCAGTTGTGAGGAGGTGGAGCGGTGGCTGATGTGAGCGTCTATTGACAGGACCTGGGCCAGGGTGGCACCAGTTGTGAGGAGGTGGAGCGGTGGCTAATGTGAGCATCTATTGCCAGGACTTGAGCCAGGGTGGCAGCAGTTGTGAGGAGGTGGAGCGGTGGCTGATGTGTGTTTCTATTCCCAGGAGCTGGGCTAGGGTGGTTGCAGTTGTGAGGAAGTGGAGCGGTGGCTGATGTTTGTGTCTATTGCCAGGACCTGGGCCAGGGTGGCAGCAGTTGTGAGGAAATGGACCGGTGGCTGATGTGCGGATCTATTGCCAGGACTTGGGCCAGGGTGGCAGCAGTTGTGAGGAGGTGGAGTGGTGGCTGATATGTGTGTCTATTGTTTGGACCTGGGCGAGGGTGGCAGCAGTTGTGAGGAGGTGGAGCGGTGGCTGGGCTAGGATGGCATCAGGTGATAGGCGGTGGTGCTGCTGTTGATGTGATCGTCTATCACCATGACCTGTGCCAGGGCTGCAGCAGGCGGGAGGAAGTGGCCCAGTAGCCGATGTCAGCATCTAATGCCAGGACCTGGTCCAGGGTGGCAGCAGGTGCGAGGAAGTGTAATGTAGCTGATGTGATTGTCTAATTCCAGGAACTGGAACAGGGTGGCAGCAGGAGCAAGGAGGTGCCACGGAGGCCGATGTGAGTGTCTATTGCCAGGCTAAGGTAGGATTTTCTTGAAAATAAAGGATGAGGTAAGGTATTGGAAAATAAATTATGAGGTAAGAAATATGTGAATATATAAATGCAGAAAGCATGCTTTAATAGGATTTTTTGTGTGTGAACAAATGTTGAAATAAGAGGAAAGATCTATGGAAGAAGTTTTGGTTTGGACTACTGTGCCAAATGTTACACTGGAAACGAACCCTCTCCTTTCCTTTTGTGTTATTCCGCTATGTGTTTGTGTACCCTTGTGTATTTGTGTTTTCCCTGTCTTTGTGTGTTCAGCTAACAAGATTTATGTCGTAGAAGTTTTCTAATACTAAGCTATATTCACAATGATGAGGAATACTGTTATCCTCAATTATAATTTGCATTAATAATATGTTATTTACTTTGTAACGATAGTTAAACATTATTTTCGAAAGCTATTCTGATTTTGTATGTATTTACTTATGTCATAATTCCTGTAATACTGATGTGTATGTTTATTTCTATTCTTCTGTAAACCTGTATTACTACAAATGTTATCTGTATCTTTATATTTTTATTGATGTTTTCTGTACCTTTGTAATTGTATTCTCATGTTATGAAATTCTAATTGACAACAGTTCATCAGAATAAGTAATTTGTAAGCATTCATTTCAGTGCACACATTTTTGCTGGTCATAGGATATGCACAATATGTGAGAAGTTGGGACTGTTAGTGTTTGCACATGTGTTAATAGTTCAGCAAGGGACTGGTTAACAGCCTTTCTGGTTCTAAGGACAGTTCCAAAAGCTTTGTGAGTGCATAAGTAGTGATTTATGGACTTGCTATATTGTCCGCAAGACTCTTTGATGGCGATTGTGGACCTGCACAGCCGCAACAGATGCCTGCTGGGCATCTCTACAAGGACTGCAGTGGGTCTGCACCTTTGATGGCCCATCAGTACCATACTCTCTACCAGGACTACAGTGGGTCTGCTCTGTGATGACCTACCTACCAACATTCTTCAAAAATTCGAATGACTCTGTTGTGGGTTTGCTCTGTTGTCACCCATTACCTGTCTGCATGTCAAGAGTCAGTAGTGTCATTCCGTTGGAAGTACAACACTACTTCTTTAAGACTGCATTGAAATCCACTACTTCCATGTTCATTTTCTTTCACTGCTCAGACTTTGAGAAAAAAAAAATAAAGAAAACTGTAATTACCATTGTGATGAATGATCTGGACTGCCTTTATGAGAACAATTTTTGTTTTCGACCAGCATTCCATCAATAACTGTTTGCATTTGGTATCTTTGTTTTTGTAATTATGAAAAATGTTATCAAATACTTGTAGGCCACTGACAAAAACAATTTGTAAAATTTTTTGTGGGGGGCATTGGGGCTATGTGTATAGGCTCTGCATGAAAATCACTGACTGTGCTGAATGCAGCCTGTGGCTGGTTTGTATTGTTGGAATACTTTCTATTGTAGTGTTGGACAGCGGAATGTGAACAGTGCATAGCATTGCGCAGTTGGAGGTGAGCCACCAGCAGTGGTGGATGTGGGGAGAGAGATGGCAGAATTTAAGAGTGGACATTCTGGACGTGTGTCCGCCAGAAAGAGTAAATTTGTAATACTGGATATTATAAAGTGATATATATATATATATATATATCTTATGACTTTTGAAGATTATTAAGGTAAATACATTGATTGTTCTCTATGAAAATCTTTCATTTGCTGACTATGCCTATCGTTAGTTAGCTCCTTCAGTAGCTAGAAGCTTTTATTTAGCTGGCAGTGTGCCACTAGGCACTCGCTGTATTCCAGTAGTTCGAGTAACGAAGATTTTTGTGAGGTAAGTGATTCATGAAAGGTATAGGTTATTGTTAGTCAGGGCCATTATTTTGTAGAGATTTTTGAAAGTCAGATTGTGTTGTGCTAAAAGTATTGTCTGTCAGTTTAGTGTTGATCAGAATAAGTAAAGAGAGTAATGACTGAGTACGTTCAGTTTTGCTCAGCTGTTTGAAAATCAAATAACATAGAGGTTTATCAGCACAGTAATACATAAATTTTTCAAATAGTATATTTCAGGTTGTGTGGAGGTGCCATGGTGGTCGATGTGAGTGTCTATTGCCAGGACTTGGGGCCAGGATGGCAGCAGGCACAACGAGATGGAGTGGTGGCTGATGTGAGCATCTAGTGCCAAGATCTGGACAGGGAGGCAGCAGTAGTGAGCATGTGTAGCATAGTTGATGTGACTGTCTATTGTCAGGACCTGGGCCAAGGTGGCAGCAGTTGTGAGGAGGTGGTGGGGTAGCTGATGTGAGCGACTATTGCGAGGACCTGGCCCAGGGTGGCAGCAGTTGTGAGGAAGGTGAGCGGTGGCTGATGTGAGCGTCTATTGCCAGGACCTGGGCCAGGGTGGCAGCAGTTGTGAGGAGGTGGAGCGGTGGCTGATGTG
This sequence comes from Schistocerca serialis cubense, assembly GCF_023864345.2. NCBI lineage: Eukaryota > Metazoa > Arthropoda > Insecta > Orthoptera > Acrididae > Schistocerca > Schistocerca serialis. Next base: position 947,829,916 of record NC_064641.1, on the reverse strand, counting down.
AGTGACTGTTGTGAGTACCTGGGCAGGTTTGCAGCAGTTGTGTGGAGGTGGCATGATGGCAGATGTGAGCGACCATTGCCAGGGCCTTCGCCTTGCGGGGCAACAGGTGTTGGGAGGTGTAGCAGTGGCCAATGTGATCGTCTATCGCTAGGACCTGGGCCAAGGTAGCAGTAGGCATGAGGAGGTGTAGTGGTGGGTTATGAGAGTGTCTATTGCCAGGACATGGGGCCAGGTTGGCAGCAATCATGACGAGGTGGAATGGTGGCTGATGTGAGCGTCTACAGCCAATATCTGGGCGAGTGTGGCAGCATTCTCGAGGAGGTAGATTGGAGGCCGATGGAGCATCTATTGCCAGGACCTGAGCCAGTGTGGCAGCAGGGGCAATGAGGTGGAGTAGTGTCTGCTGGGCCAGGGTGGCAGAGGGCTCGAGGAGGTTGCCTGTTTGCCGATGTTAGCGTCTATCGCCAAGTTCTAGGCCAGGGTGGCAGCACGCATGAAGAGGTGGTGCGGTGCCCGATGTGAGCGTTTATTACCAGGACCTGGGCCAGGGTGGCAGCAGGCGCTTGGAGGTTGCGTGGTTGCGAATGTGTGTGTGTGTATATCACCAGGTCCTTGGCCAGTGCAGCAGCAGGTGGGAGGAGGTGGCATTGTAGATGATGTGAGCGCCTATTCCGAGGACCGGGGCCAGGGTGGCAGCAGGAGTGGGGAGGTGGAGCTGTGGCCAATGTGAGCATCTATTGCCAGGATCTGGGCCAGGGTAGCAGAATGCACGAGGAGGTGGAGCAATGGCTGATGTGAGTTTCTATTGCCAGGCTTAGGTTGGATTTTCTTGGAAATAAATGATGAGGTTAGATAATCGAAAATAAATTATGAGGTAAGAAATATGTGGACATATAAATACAGAAAGCATTCTTTAATAGTATTTTTTTGTGTGTGAACAAATGTTGAAATAAGAGGAAAGATCTATGGAATGAAGTTTTGGTTTGGACTGCAGTACCAAATGTTACACTGAAAACAAACCCCAGCCTTTCCTTTTGTGTTATTCCTGCTATGTGTTTGTGTCCCCTTGTGAATTTGTGTTTTTCCTTTCTTTATGTGTTTAGCTAACAAGATTTATGTTGTGGAATTTTTCTAATACTAACAAGGGAATCTCCCCATTGCACCCTCCTCAGATTTGGTTATAAGTTGGTACAGTGGATATTCCTTGAAAAACTGAACACAGATCAATTGAGGAAACAGGAAGAAGTTGTGTGGAACTATGAAAAAAATAAGCAAAATATACAAACTTAGTAGTCCATGTGCAAGATAATCAACATCTAGGAGACTGTGAGCTCAGGAGTGCTGTGGTCCTATGGGTAGTGTGAGCAGCTGCAAAATAAGAGGTCCTTGGTTCAAGTCTTCCGTCGAGTGAAAAATTTAATTTTTTATTTTCAGACAATTATTATCTGTCCGTCCGTCCGTCCGATGCGAGGTAACTGCATCGAAACACATGACATCAGTCGACTACAGCGCTCGGAAGAGAGGCATTTCCTGCTAATGAGGCTCCCTGGCTGGCAGTTGACTGTTCGCTACTTTGGACGAAAGTGCATTAAATAAGTGAGTTGTATTCCGTGGGCAATATGAATCCAGAAAATATTGCTTGTGATGTCAATAACAAAGTCAATGAATATTTTCTGATCTGTAAGGAATCAGAGAGTTCCTTAAGGGATCGAACAATTGTCAAACATTTGTATGATTATTTCCTACATTTGTTGATAAACAGTACGTGTGGTAATGACGATACCTTGCTGATTGCTGTGGGGCTGTATGTACCAGATGATGAGATTTCTGATGATCTGTACAAAGAACATGAAGAGGAAATACTGCAACTTCAATCTGATGGTATTTCTTTGAGTTACATGAAGGAAATGTTCCAATACAGGTTCCTGTCCAAACCAATTAAAAGACGCAAATATAGATTATGGAGTGAAGTAACAAATAAATTTAAGAAATTTAAAGGGATGGAGGTAAAAAGCTTAAATATTCCAAAGAAGTCGTGGAACGAGGTGGAACCCGAAGACAGAAGTTCAGTGAACTAGAAAACCATGTATACCGACAATTTATTAAAGCCAGAAATGAATTAAGTGCAGTGCATGATACAGACCTACAGATTTGGGGATTGCATTACACTAAACAAATCGGCCCAGACTTCAAGGCTTCATCTCATTGGCTTGTCACGTTCAAAAGAAAATACAAAATTATGAGCAGGAAGATTCTGAAATATGTAAGCAAGAACTATGTGAATAAACTGGAAGAACTTTTAGAGTGTTCCAAGACGTTTGTTACAGAAACTAAAGTCAGATTCCAACAGTATGAAGACGCATATATCATCAGCACAGATCAGTCCAATTTTAACTATGAAATGAAATTGACCCACACATTATTGTTAGTTGGAGAAGGAATGTGCTGTAGACCAGCTGCATGCCACTTCATATAGTTATACCATACAATATGCTCTGAACAAAGCAGGATTTCGTTTACCTACATTTTATTTATGTTTGCAGGAAAAAAATGGTGTATTTGGACTGCAAGTTCAGCAACAGGTGAATAGGGTACTTGCACAAATGCCGAATGTCATTGTGAATTGCAGTGCATCAGGAAAAATGGAGAAAAGACTAGTGAAAGACTTTAATGAATGTGTGCTTGCTCCTCATGCAGACAAAGATTTTGCCTTACTCCTTGACAGCTATACAGGACAGAAGGATCAGGCATTGTACAGTTTTAGTGTGGGAATAGACGTGATTACCAATCCTCCAGGTTGTACACCTCTTGTGCAACCGTTAGAAGTGTTTGGTTTTCGGCAAGTGAAATACTTTGTGAAAAGATTCTATGATTTTGTGAAGCTGCACAGGTACACAGAGCAGTATTGTTTACATGATCGTGTGTCAGGCACTCGCACATAATCAACTTTGCTCTCCAAAATTCCAGGACATGTACAGATTTGCATGGACATATGCAGGATTTGATGGTCTACACATGGAAAAATTTGAAAACGTTAGAAACATATCTTTTGACAGAGCACAGGGAAAACTGTGCGATTGTGAAACTGTTGCATTCATTTGTTGCAGTTTATGTGACAAACTCTTATGTTTTCATCACTTTTTTGGGAGTGATTATCACATCAATTGTGTGTCAATTTAGTGTTGATCAGAATAAGTAAAGAGAGTAATGACTGGATACGCTCAGTTTTGCTCAGCTGTTTGAAAATCAAATAACGTAGAGGTTTATCAGCACAGTAATTAATTACTTTTTCAAAGGGTATGTTTCAAGTTGTGTGCAGGTGGCACTGTGGTCGATGTGAGCGTCTATTGCCAGGACTCGGGGCCAAGATGGCAGCAGGCACAACGAGATGGAACGGTGGCTGATGTGAGTGTCTATTGCCAGCAGGCTCGAGGAGGTAGAGTGGAGGCCGACATGAACGTCTATTGCTAGGACCTAGGCCATGGTAGCAGTAGGTGAGAGGAGATATAGTGGTTGCTGATGTGAGTGTCTATTGCCAGGACATGGCTTGGGGTGGCAGCAGGAGCGAGGAGGTTGCATGGTTACCAATGTGTGTGTCTATATCGATGTCCTGGACCTGGATGGCTGCAGGTATGAGGAGGTGGCACAGTGGGCAATGTGAGCATCTATTGCCTGGACCTGGGTTAGGGTGGCAGCTGGCATGAGCGGGTGGAGCAGTGTTGAATGTGAGCATCTATTATGAGAACATGCACAGGATGGCAGCAGTTGTGTGGAGATGGCATGGTGGCTGATGTGAACATCTATTGCCAGGACTCGGGGCCGGGTTGGCAGCAGGCACAGAGAGGTGGACTGGTCTCTGATGTTACTGTCTATTGACAGGACCTGGGCCAGAATGGCATCAGGCACTAGGAGGTGGAGCAGTGGTCAATCTGAGCGTCTATTGCCAGAATCTGGTCAAGGGTAACAACAGGTGTGAGGTGCTGGAGTGGTGGCTGGTGTGACTGTCTATTACCAGGATGTGGGCCAGGTTGAAAGAGAGATCGAAGAGGTGGCGCGGTAGCCGATGTGAGCGTCTATTGTCAGGCTTAGGTAGGATTTTCTTGGAAATTAGTGATGAGGTAAGATAATGGAAAATAAATTATGAGGTAAGAAATATGTGAACATATAAATACAGAAAGAATGGTTTAATAGGGTTTGTTTGTGAGTGAACAAATGTTGAAATAAGAGGAAAGATGTGTGGAATGAAGTTTTTGTTTGGTCTGCAGTACCAAATGTTACACGGCCTTACCTTTTGTGTTATTCCGCTATGTGTTTGTGTACCCTTGTGTATTTTGGTTTTTTCTGTCTTTATGTGTTTAGCTAGCAAGATTTATGTTGTGGAATTTTTCTAATACTAAGCTACATTCACAACGATGAGGAATACTGTTATCCTCAAATATAATTTACATTAATAATATGTTATTTATTTTGTAAAGATGGTTAGACACTGTTTTCGAAAGCTATTCTGATCTTTTATGTATTTACTTATGTCATAATTCCTGTAAAACTGATGTGTATGTTTATTTCTGTTCTCTTGTAAAGCCTGCATTACTACAAATGTTATCTGTATTATTATGTTTTTAATGATATTTTCTGTACCGTTGTAATTGTATTCTCATGTTATAAAATTCTAATTGACAACATTTCTCCAATTAAGCAACTTGTAAGCATTCATTTCAGTGCACACATTTACGTTGGTCATAGTATATGCACAATATGTGAGAAGTTGGGACTGTTAGTGTTTGCACATGTGTTAATAGTTCAGCAAGGGACTGGTTAACAGCCTTTCTGGTTCTAAGGACAATTCCAAAAATTTTGTGAGTGCATAAGTAGTGGTTTATGGACTTGCCATATTGTCCACAGGACTCTTCGATGGTGACTGTGCACCTGCACAACCGCAACAGATGGCTGGTGGCCATCTACACAAGGACTGCAGTGGGTCTGCACCTTTGATGGCCCACCAATACCATACTCTCTACCAGGACTACAGTGGGTATGCTCTGTGATGACCTACCTACCAATATTCTTCAAAAATATGAATGACTGTGTGGGTTTTCTCTGTTGTGGCCCATTACCTGTCTGCATGTCAAGAGTCAGAACTGTCTTTCCAGTGGAAGGACAACACTACTTCTTCAAGACTGTATGGAAATCCATACTTCCATGTGCATTTTCTTTTACTACTCAGACTTTGAGAAAAAAAAAGAAAACTGCAATTACTATTGTGATGGATGATCTGGACTGTCTTTTTGCTTTTGACCAACATTGCATCAATAAATGTGTGCATTTGATATCTTTGTTTTTGTAATTATGAAAAATTTTGTGAAATCATTATTGGTCACTGCCAAAAACAATATGTAAAATTTCTTGTGGGGAGCATGGGGGCTATGTAAGTAGGCTCTTTAGGTTTTTATGTTGGTAACACCACATAGTGCTCTGTATGAAAATCACTGACTGTGCTTTGTGCAGCCTGTGGCTGGTTTGTATTGTCGAAAAATTTGCTATTGTAGTGTTGGGCAGCAGAATGTGAACAATGCGTAGCATTGTGCAGTTGGAGGTGAGCCACCAGCAGTGGTGGATGTGGGAAGAGAGATGGCAGAATTTTAAGAGCGCACAATCTGGATGTGTGTCCGCCAGAAAGAGTAAATTTGTAATATTGGATATCATGAAGTAATATATATATTATGACTTTTGAACATTATTAAGGTAAATACATTGATTGTTCTCTATCAAAATATTTCATTTGCTGATTATGCCTTTCAGTAGTTAGTGCCTTTAGTAGCTAGGACCTTTTATTTAGCCGGCAGTAGTGGTGCTCAATGTATTGCAGTAGTTGGAGTATCGAAGATTTTTGTGAGGTAAGTGATTCATGAAAGGTATAGGTTATTGTTAGTCAGGGTCATTCGTTTGTAGGGATTTTTGAAAGTCAGATTGAGTTGCACTAAAAATATTGTGTGTCAGTTTCGTGTTGATCAGAATAAGTAAAGAGCGTAATGACTGACTACATTCAGTTTTTCTCACTGTTTGAAAATCAAATAACGTAGAGGTTTATCAGCATAGTATTCATTAATTTTTCAAAAGGTATGTTTCAAGTTGTGTGGAGGTGGCATGGTGGCCGATGTGAGCGTCTAGTGCCAGGTTCTTGGCCAGGGTAGCAACAGGCGTGAGGACGTGTAGCGGTGGCTGATGTGAGTGTCTTTAGCCAGGTCGTGGTACAGGGTGTCAGCCAGCGTGATGAGGTTGCGTTGTTGCCGATGTGTGTGTGAATTGCCAAGTCTTTGGCCAGGTGGAAGCAGGCAGGAGTCAGTTGCGCAGTGCCCGATGATAGAGTTTATATCCAGGACCTGGGTCTGGGCGGAAGCAGATGTGGGGAGGTGGCGTGGAGGCGGATGTGAGCGTCAATTGCCAGGGCATGGGCCAGGGTGGCAGCAGGTGTGGGAAGGTGCAGTGATGGTCAATGTGAGCATCTATTGTGAGGACCTCGGCAGGGTGGCAGCAGTTGCGTGGAGGTGGCACGGGTGCCGATGTGAGCATCTATTGCCAGGTCTCGGGGACAGGTTGGCAGCAGGTACGATGAGATGGAGCAGAGGCTGATGTGAGTGTCTTCTGCCAAGACCTGGGCCAGGGTAGCAGTAGGCGTGTGGAGGTGCAGCGGTAGCCTATGTTAGAGTCTATTGTCAGAACCTGTGCAAGGGTAGCAGAAGGAGCAAGGAGGTGGAGCGGTGGCTGATGCGAGTGTCTATTGCCTGGGCCTGGGCCAGGTTGGCAGCAGGAGCAAGGGGGTGGTACGTAGGCCGATGTGAATTTCTATTGCCATGACCTGGGCCAGGGTGGAATCCGGTATGTGGAGGTGGCACGTTAGCCAATGTGAGCACCTATTCCGAGGACCTGGGCTAGGGAAGCAGCAGGTGTGAGGAGGTTGGAGCTGTGGCCAATGTGAGTGTCTATTGCCATGACCTTGGCAAGGGTAGCAGCAGGCAGAAGGATGTGGCCCGGTGGCCGATGTGAGCATCTAATGCCAGGACCTGCTCCTGGATGGAGCAGGAGCAAGGAGGTAAGTGATTCGTGAAAGGTATAGGATATTGTCATTCAGGGCCATTCTTTTGTAGGGATTTTTGAAAGTCAGATTGTGTTGCGTTAAAGATATTGTGTGTCAGTTTAGTGTTGATCAGAATAAGTAAAGAGACTAATGACTGAGTTTGTTTCGTTTTTCTCAGCTGTTTGAAAATAAAATAATGTAGAGGTTTATCAGCACAGTAACTCATTAATTTTTCAAAGGTATGTTTCAAGTTGTGTGGAGGTAGCACAGCTGCTGATGTGAGCGTCTATTGTCAGGACTCAGGGTCAGGATGGGAGCAGGGGTGGGGAGGTGATGTGATGCCTGATGTTAGTGACTATAGCTAGGCCTCAGCCACGGAGGCAGCAGGTGTGGGGATGGGTAGCAGTGGCCATTGTGATCGTCTATTGGCAGGACGTGGGTGAGGATGGCAGCCGACACGAGGAGGTGGAGTAGTAGCCTATGTGAGTGCCTATTGCGAGGAGCTGGGTCAGGGTGACAGCAGGTGTGGGGTTGGGGGGGGGGTTGCGTGAAGGCAGATGTGAGCGACCATTGCCAGGGGATGGGCCAGGGTGGCAGCAGGTATGGGGAGTTGGAGCAATGGCGAATATCCGTGTCTATTGCCAGTACCTGGACCAGGGTACTAGAAGGTGCGAAGGGGTGGAGCAGTGGCTGATATGAGTGTTATCGCCAGGACCTGGGCCAGGGAAGCAGCAGGCATGAGGAGGTGAAGTGCAGGCAGATGTTAGCCCCTATTCCCAGGGCCTGAGCCACTGTGTTTGCAGGCGCAAAGAGGTGGCGTGGTGGCCGATGTAAAGGTCTCTTGCCATTACCTGGACCATGGTGGCATCAGACAGGACTACATGGGGTGGTGGCTGATGTGAGCATCTATCGCCAGGTCCTGGGCATCCTGCCAATCTATACCAGGTCCAGTAGATAAAGACTGTCACGGGCCCCCGCGCCACCTCCTCCCACCTGCTGCCTCCCTGGCCCAGATCACGGCTGTAGACGCTCACAACAGCCCATGCTCCACTTTGTCGTGACTGCTGCCAACCTGGCAGTTGCGACGGGGTGTATCGGTGCCCAATGGTAGTGTTTATTGCCAGGACATGGGCCAGGGTGGCAGCAGGTGTGGGGAGGTGGAGTGTTGGCAACTGTCATCATCTATTGCCATTACCTCGGCCAGCTTAGCAGAAGGCACAAGGAGGTGGAGCGGTGGCTGATGTGAGCGTCTACTGCCAGGATCTGGGCGAGGGTGTAGCAGTCTTGAGGATGTAGTGTGGAGGCCGATGTGAGCATCTATTGGCTGGACCTGGGCCACTATAGAAGCAGGGGTGACGAGGTGGAGTGGTGGCCGATGTGAGTGTTTATTGCCAGAATCTCGGCCAGGGTGGCAGCAGGCGCGAGGAGGTGTCCCCGGTGCCAAAGTGTGTGTCTATCGCCCGGTCCTGGGCCAGGGTGGCAGCAAGCGGGAAGAGGTGTCACGGTGGCTGATGAGAGTGTTTATTGCCAGGACCTGGAACAGGGTGGCAGGATGTGCGAGGAGGTTGCGTGGTCGCCTATGTATGTGTCTATTGCCAGATCCTTGGCTGAGGTGGCAGCAGCAAGAGGAAGTGTAGCGGTGTCTGTTGTGAGTGTCTATTGCCCGGACCAGGGCCTGCATGGAAGCGGGTGTGAGGAGGCTGCGTGGTTGAAGATGTGAGCAATTATTGCCAGGACCAGGGCCAGGGTGGCACCAGTCGCGAGGAGGTACTGTGGTTGCCGATGTGAGGGTCTATTCGCCAAGGCCAGGGCCAGGGTGGCAGCAGTAGCTAGGAGAAGGAGCTGAGACTGATGTGACTTTCTGTTGCCAAGACCTGGGTCAGGATGGCATCAGGCTCTAGAAGGTGGCCCTTTTGCCGATGTGAGTGTCTCTTGCAAGGACCTGATCCGGTGTGGCAGCACTCGGGACTAGGTGACCTGGTGGCCAATTTGATCCTCTATTGTTCGTACCTGGTCAAGGGTGGCAGCAGGAGTGAGGAGGTGCAGCGTGGCTGATGTGAGTGTCTATTGACAGGACCTGGGTCTGTGTGCAAGCAGGTGTCTGGAGGTGGCATGGTGGCAGATATCACTTGGGAGCAAGGAGGTGGAACAGCATCCGATGTGAGTTTCTATTGCCACTAAACTGGTAGGCGGTGTGGGGACGTGGCGTGGTACCCGTCGTGAGCAGCTATTCCGACGACCTAGGCCAGGGCGGCAGGAGGCAAAATGAGGTTGAATGGTGGCTGATGTAAGTGAATATTGCCAGGACCTGGCCCAGGGTGGGAGCAGGATGGTGGAGGTGGTGCGGTGGCAAGTGTTAGTGTCTATTGACATTATCTGGGCCAGTGGTGCAGCAGGTAGGAGGAGGTGATGTAGAAGCTGATGTGAGCCTCTATTGCCAGGACCTGGGCCAGGGTGGAAGCAGGCACAAAGAGTTGGTGTGGAGGCAAATTAGAGCGTCTAGTGCCAGGACCTGTGCCAGGGAGGCAGCAGGTGTAGGAAGGTCATATGTTGACCGATATCAGCATCTATTTCCCAGACTTGGGTGAGGGAATCAGCAGGTGTGGGGAGGTGGGGAGGTGGCAGATGTGAGCATTTAATGCTAGGGCCTGATACAGGGTAGCAACAGGCGTGAGGTGGTGGAGTTGTGGCTGATGAGAGTGTCTACTGCTAGGATCTGGGCCAGGGTGACAGCAGGCACGATAAGGGTCGAGTGGATACCGACGTGTGTGTGTATCGCCAGGTCTTTAGCCCGGGGGGCAGCAGGAGGGAGGAGGTGGCGCCGTGGCCAATGTTAGTCTATACAGAGTGTTACAAAAAGGTACGGCCAAACTTTCAGGAAACATTCTTCACACATAAATAAAGAAAAGATGTTTTGTGGACATGTTTCCGGAAATGCTTAATTTCCATGTTAGAGATCATTTTAGTTTCGCTAGTATGTAAGGTACTTCCTCGATTCACCACCAGTTGGCCCAATTGAAGTAAGGTAATGTTGACTTCGGTGCTTGTGTTGACATGCGACTCATTGCTCTACAGTACTAGCAGCAAGCACATCAGCACGTAGCATCAACAGGTTACTGTTCATCACGAACGTGGTTTTGCAGTCAGTGCAATCTTTACAAACGCGGAGTTGACAGATGCCCATTTGATGTACGGATTAGCACGGGGCAATAGCCGTGGCGCGGTACGTTTGTATCGAGACAGATTTCCAGAACGGAGGTGTCCCGACAGGGAGACGTTCTAAGCAATTGATCGGCATCTTAGGGAGCACGGAACATTCCAGCCTATGACTCGTGACTGGGGAAGACCTAGAACGATGAGGACACCTGAAGTGGACGAGGCAATTCTTCGTGCAGCTGACGATAACCCTAATGTCAGCGTCAGAGAAGTTGCTGCTGTACAAGGTAACGTTGACCACATCACTGTATGGAGAGTGCTACGGGAGAACCAGTTGTTTCCGTACCGTGTACAGCATGTGCAGGCACTATCAGCAGCTGATTGGCTTCCATGGGTACACTTCTGTGAATGGTTCATCCAACATTGTGTCAATCCTCATTTCAGTGCAAATGTTCTCTTTACGGATGAGGCTTCATTACAACGTGATCAAATTGTAAATTTGCACAATCAACATGTGTGGGCTGACGAGAATCCGCACGCAATTGTGCAATCACGTCATCAGCACAGATTTTCTGTGAACGTTTCGGCAGGCATTGTTGGTGATGTCTCGATTGAGCCCCATGTTCTTCCACCTACGCTCAATGGAGCATGTTATCATGATTTCATACGGGATACGCTACCCGTGCTGCTAGAACATGTGCCTTCACAAGTACAACACAACATGTGGTTCATGCACGATGGAGCTCCTGCACATTTCAGTCGAAGTGTTCATACACTTCTCAACAACAGATTCGGTGACCGATGGATTGGTAGAGGCGGACCAATTCCATGACCTCCACGCTTCCTCACCTCAACCCTCTTGACTTTCATTTATGGGGGCATTTGAAAGCTCTTGTCTACCACATGTAGAAACTCTTCGTGCTCGAATTGTGTATGGCTGTGATACAATACGCCATTCTCCAGGGCTGCATCAGCGCATCAGGGATTCCATGCGATGGAGGGTGGATGCATGTATCCTCGCTAACGGAGGACATTTTGAACATTTCCTGTAACAAAGTGTTTTAAGTCACGCTGGTACGTTCTGTTGCTGTGTGTTTCCATTCCATGATTAATGTGATTTAAAGAGAAGTAATAAAATGAGTTCTAACATGGAAAGTAAGAATTTCTGGACACATGTCCACATAACATATTTTCTTTCTTTGTGTGTGAGGAATGTTTCCTGAAAGTTTGGCCATACCATTTTGTAACACCCTGTATTGCCAGGACCTGGGCCTGGGTTGAAGCAGGTATCGAGAGGTGGCGTGGTGGCAGATGTGAGCGTCAATTGCTAGGTCCTGGGCCAGTGTGGCAGCAGTTGTAGGGAGGTGTAGCGGTGGCCAATGTCAGCGTCTATTGCCATGACATGGGCCAGGGCAGAAGTAGGTGTGAAGAGGTGTAGCGGTTTCTGATGTGAGTGTCTTTGGCCTGGACCTTGGTCTGTGTGGAAGAAGGTGTGGGGAGGTGGCGTGGTGGCAGATGTGAGCGTTTATTGCCAGGATCTGGGCCAGGATGTTTGCAGGAGCAAGGAGCTGGCACGATGGGCATTGGGAGGTTCTACTGCCCTGACCTGGGCCAGGGTGGCAGCCGAAGTTGGGAGGTGGCGCAGTAGCTGATGTGAGTGCGTATTCCGAGAACCTGGGTCAGAGTGGTAGCAGGCAAGATAAGGTCGAGAGGTGGCTTATGTGAGTAAATATTGCCGGAACCTGGGCCAGGGTGGCAGCAGGCGCGATGAGTTTGTGTGCTCTATCATGAGGTCCTCGGCCAGGGTGGGAGATGGCGTGAGGAGGTGGCACGGTGGCCGAAGTGAGTATCTATTGTCAGGTCCTGGGTTAGGGTGGCACCAGGCATGAGCAGGTGGATCAGTGGCAGATGTGAGCGTCTATTGCGAGGACCCTGGCAGGATGGTAGCAGTTGTGTGGCGGTGGCATAGTGGCCGATGTGAGCGTCTACAGCCAGGACTCGGGACCCGGGTAGCAGCAGGCGTGAGGAGGTGTAGTGGTGGCTGATGTGAGTGTCTATTGCCAGGACCTGTGCCGGCGTGGATGCAGGTGTGGGGTGATGGCATGGTGGCAGATTTGAGTGTCTATTGCGAGGACGTGTCCAAGGTGGCAGCAGGAGCAAGAACATTTCATGGTGGCCAATGCGAGTGTCTATTGCCAAGACCTAGGCCAGGATAGCAGAAGGTTTGTTGAAGTGGCACAGTGGACAATCTGTGTCTCTATTGCCAGGACTCAGGGCGAGGATAGCAGCAAATACAACGAGGTCGAGTGTTCGCTGATGTGAGCTTCTACTGCCAGGATCTGGGCCAGGGGCGGCAGCAGGAGTGAGGAGGTGTAGCGGTGGCTGATGTGAGTGTCTATAGCCATGACCTGGGCCAGGGTGGCAGCATCTGCGAAGAGGTTGCATGGTTGCCAATTTGTGTGTCTATCGCCAGTTCCTTGGCCAAGGTCGCAGCAGGCGGGAGGAGGTGTCGTGGTGGCTGATGTTAGTGTTTATTGCCAGGACCTAGGCCTAGATGGAAGCAGGTGTGGGGAGGTGGCGTGGTGGTAGATGTGAGCATTTATTGCCAGGACGTGAGCCAGGGTAGCAGCAGGCACAGCGAGGTGCAGGGGTGGCTGATGTGAGCATCTACTGCCGAGGATCTGGGCCGGGTTGGCAGCAGGTGTGGGGAGAGGAGGTGCAGCGGTGGCCAGTGTCAGCTTCTATTGACAGGACCTGGGCCAGGGTAGCAGAAGGTGCAAGGAGGTGGAGCGGTGGCTGATGTGTGTGTCTATTGCCAGAGCCTCGACCAAAGTGGCAGCTGGTATGGGGAGCTGGCATGGTAGCCGATGTTAGTGTCTATTCTGAGGACCTGGGCCAGGGCGCCAGCAGGTGTGGGGAAGTGGCGCAGTGGCTGATGTGAGCAGTTATTGCCAGGACCTGGGCCAAGGTGGCAGAATGCGGGAGGAGTTGGCACAATGGTTGATATGATCATCTATTGCCAAGACCTTGGCTAGGGCTGCGGCATGTCTGAGGAGGTGGCGTTGTAACCGTTGTAAACGTCTCTTGCTATTACCTGGGCCAGGGTGGCAGCAGTCATGATTAGGTGGAGTGCTGGCTGATGTTTGTGTCTACCGCCAGGTCCTGGGATTGGGTGGCAGGAGGCGTGACGAGTTGGGCGGTGGCCAATGTGAGCGTTAACTGCCAGTCCCTTTGCCCGCATGGAAGCAGGTGTGGGGAGGTGGCGTGTTGGCAGATGTGTGCATCAATTGTCAGGGCCTGGACCTGTGTGGCAGCAGATGTGGGGAGGTTTAGCAGTGGCTAATGTGATCGTCTATTGCCAGGACCTGGGCCAGGATAGCAGTAGGCGTGAGGAGATGTAGCGGTGGCTGATGAGGGTGTCTAGTGCCAGGAATCGGCCAGGGTGGCAGCAGGTGCGAGGAGGTTGCGTGGTTGCCGATGTGTGTGTGAATCGCCAGGTTCTTGGCCAGGGTGGAAACAGGCACGAGTAGTTGGCGTGTTTATTGCAATGACCTGCGTCTGTTTGGAAGCAGTTGTGGGGAGGTGGCGTGGTGGCAGAATGAAAGAGAGATAAAACCTCATCAGGAAGGAACAAGCAACATAAAATATCGCCACTTGTGGTGTCTCCAAACCGCTGTAAAGTACTGCAGCGACAGAAATTATAAATGAGTGGAGCACAAGCATGAGGCAAGAATGTGATAACTTGACTAGTTAGAAAGGAGAAAATACTATCACTGCTACAAACCTAAAATCAAACATTATTCAATAAGTTAGTCTCGCTTCGCCGGCCGTGGTAGCCGTGCGGTTCTAGGCACTGCAGTCCGGAACCGCGGGACTACTACGGTCGCAGGTTCGAATCTTGTCTCGGGCATGGATGTGTGTGATGTCCTTAGCTTAGTTAGGTTTAAGTAGTTCTAAGTTCTAGGGGACTGATGACCTAAGATGTAAAGTCCCATAGTGCTCAGAGCCATTTTTTTGAGTCTCGCTTCAAATTCTAATTTGTGATACAGAAATTCATATAGAAAACAAGAACTGCCACAAAAAACGCCAAAAACTTGAAGCAACGCGCTCATCCCGCTGCATACGAGAATGAACAGGACAGTGCACCGCAAAAAGAAACTTAAACATTTTATCATTGTGAGCAAATGATCATGAGACGCAGGCACACTGTTGTTGTCTTCAGTCCTGAGACTGGTTTGATGCAGCTCTCCATGCTTCTCTATCCTGTGCAAGCTTCTTCATCTCCCAGTACCTACTGCAGCCTACATCCTTCTGAATCTGCTTAGTGTATTCATCTCTTGGTCTCCCCCTACGATTTTTTACCCTCCACGTTGCCCTCCAATACTAAATTGGTGATCCCTTGATGCCTCAGAACATGTCCTACCAACCGATCCCTTCTTCTGGTCAAGTTGTGCCACAAACTTCTCTTCTCCCCAATCCTACTCAGTACTTCCTCATTAGTTATGTGATCTACCCATCTAATATTCAGCATTCTTCTGTAGCACCACATTTCGAAAGCTTCTATTCTCTTCTTGTCCAAACTATTTCAAGACACTGTCCATTCCATTCAACTGCTCTTCCAAGTCCTTTGCTGTCTCTGACAGAATTACAATGTCATCGGCGAACCTCAAAGTTTTTATTTCTTCTCCATGGATTTTAATACCTACTCCGAATTTTTCTTTTGTTTCCTTTACTGCTTGCTCAATATACAGAGTGAATAACATCGGGGAGAGGCTACAACCCTGTCTTATTCCCTTCCCAACCACTGCTTCCCTTTCATGTCCCTCGACTCTTATAACTGCCATCTGGTTTCTGTACAAATTGTAAATAGCCTTTCGCTCCCTGTATTTTACCCCTGCCACCTTAAGAATTTGAAAGAGAGTATTCCAGTCAACATTGTCAAAAGCTTTCTCTAAATCTACAAATGCTAGAAACGTAGGTTTGCCTTTCCTTAATCTTTCTTCTAAGATAAGTAGTAAGGTCAGTATTGCCTCACGTATTCCAGTATTTCTATGGAATCCAAACTGATCTTCCCCGAGGTCGGCTTCTACTAGTTTTTCCATTCGTCTGTAAAGAATTCGTGTTAGTATTTTGCAGATGTGGCTTATTTAGGTTAACTAAAATTTTAAATTGTTGGCAATGATAATCTGGAAAACATTGGAACAATTCATGCTCCAATTTGCTTAAATGTAAAGGAAAGAAATGAAAAGCTTGTGACAGTACTAGAAAGCCACGAAAGTGCCAATCTTGGGAACAAAAATATATATAAAACAAAAGTATTAATATGATACGTTATTACGTATGGGCCGCCAATATTGTGTGAGCATCCTAACGGCTGAGAGAGAAAGATATAAACACAGACGAATTCTGGTATATCCAGAAACGTAGACATACACACACACACACACACACACACACACACACACACACACATACATACATACACACACACACACACACACACACAGAGAGAGAGAGAGAGAGAGAGAGAGAGAGAGAGAGAGATTTAGAAAGTCTCAAATCACTTTATCTGACGAAAATTTGCGTCTACATGCTTCATAAGTTACAGTCCAAGACCCACTTGCAGTAAGAAAAGCAGTTCAGCGCATCAAATAGTGACGTAGTAGGAATCGTTTATTTGCCAGGAACTGGGCCAGGGTAGCAGCAGGTGTGTGGAGGTGGAATTGTGGCCAATGTCAGCGTCGATTTCCAGGGTCTGGGCGAGAGTGGTAGCAGGTGTGGGTAGGTGGAGTGGTGTCAAATGTCAGCGTCTATTGCCAGGATTTGGGCTAGGTTAGCAGCAGATGTGGGGAGGTGGAGTAGTGGCCAATGTTAGCGTCAATTGTCAGGGTCTGGGTTAGGGTGGTAGCATGTTTGGGTAGGTGGAGTGGTGGTCAAGGTCAGAGTCTATTGCCAGAACTGGGCCAAGACAGCAGCAGGTGTGGGGAGGAGGAGTGTTGGCCAATGTCAGCGTCTTATGCCAGGAACTGGACCAGAGTAGCAGTAGGTGTGGGGAGGTGGCCAATGTCAGCGTCTTTTGCCAGAGTCTGGGCCAGGGTGATAGCAGGTGTGGGGAGGTAGAATTGTGACCAATTTCAGCGTCTTTTGCCATGAACAGGGCCAGTGTGGTCAAGGTGTGGGGAGGTGAAGTGGTGGCCACTGTCAGTGGCTATTGCCAGCAAATAGGCAAGGTTAGCTGCAGGTGTGGGGAGGTGGAGTGGTGGCGAATGTCAGCGTCTATTGCCAGTGTCTGGGCCAATGTGGTAGCAGGAGTGGGGAGGTGGAGTGGTGGCCAATGTCAGCGTCTATTGGCAGGAACTGGGCCAGGGTGGTAGCAGGTGTTGGGAGGTGGAGTGGTGGCCACTGTCAGCGTCTATTGACAGGAACTCGGCCCGGGTAAGAGCAGGTGTGGGGAGGTGGAGTGGCAGACAAAGGTCAGCGTCTATTGCCAGGGTCTGGGCCAATGTGGTAGCAGGTGTGAGGAGGTGGAGTGGTCGCCAATGTCATCGTCTATTGCCGGGAACTGGGCAAGGGTAGCAGCAGGTGTGGGGAGGTGGAGTGGTGGCCAATGCCTGCGCCTATTGCCAGGAACTGGGCCAGGGTAACAGCAGGAATGGGGAGGTGAAGTGGTGGTCAATGTCAGAGTCTATTGCCAGAACTGTGCCAGGGCAGCAGCTGGTGTGGGGAGGTGGGGTGGTGGCCAATATCAGCTTCTTATGCCAGGAACTGGGCCAGGGTAGCAGTAGGTGTGGGAAGGTGGCCAATGTCAGCGTCTAGTGCCAGGGTCTTGGCCAGGGTAATAGCAGGTGAGGGGAGGTAGAATGTTGGCCAATGTCTACGTCTTTTGCCATGAACTGGGCCAGGGTGGTCAAAGGTGTGGGGAGGTGGAGTGGTGGCCACCATCAGCGTCTATTGCCAGGAAATATGCCAGGGTAGCAGCAGGTGTGGGGAGGGGGAGTGGTGACCAATGTCAGCGTCTATTGGTAGGAACTGGGCCAGTGTATCAGCAGGTGTGAGTTGGTGGAGTGGTGGGCATTGTCGGCGTCTATTAGCTAGGACAGGGACAGGGCAGCAGCATGTGTGGGGAGGTGGAATGGTGGTCAATATCAGCTTCTATTGCCACGGTGTGGGCGACTGTGGTGGCAGGTGTGGGTAGGTGGAGTGGTGGCCAGTGTCAGCGTCCATTTCAGAAACTGGGCCAGGGCAGCAGCAGGTGTGGGGAGGTGGAGTGGTTGCCAAAGTCAGCGTCTACTGCCAAAAACTGAGCCAGGGCTACAGCAGGTGTGGGGAGGTGGAGTGGTGGCCAATGTCAGCGTCTATTGCCAGGAACTGAGCCAGGTTACCAGCAGGTGTGGGGAGGTGGAGTGATGGCCACTGGCAGCGTCTATTGCAGGAATTAGGCCAGGGTAGCAGCAGGTGTGGGTAGGTGGAGTGTTGGCCAATGTCAGCGTCTATTGCCAGGAACTGGCCCAGGGTAGCAGCAGGTGTGGGAAGGTGGAGTGGAGGCCAATGTCAGCGTCTATTGCCAGGAACTGGCCCGGGGTAGCAGCAGGTGTGGGGAGATGGAGTGGTGGCCAATGTCAGTGTCTATTGCCAGGAACTGGGCTAGTGTAGCAGCAGGTGTGAGGGGGTTGAGTGGTGGCCAATGTCACCGTCTATTGCCAGGGTCTGGGCCAGGGTGGTAGGAAGTGTGGGGAGGTGGAGTGGTGGCCAATGTCAGAGTCTATCGGTAGGAATTGGTCCAGTGTAGCAGCAGGTGTGAGTAGGTGGAGTGGTAGGCAATGTTGGCATCTATTTCCAGGGACAGGGCCAAGGCAGCAGCAGGTGTGGGGAAGTGGAATGGTGGCCACTGTCAGCATCTATTGCCAGGGTCTGGGCGAGAGTGGTTGCAGGTGTGGGTAGGTGCAGTGGTGGCCAATGTCAGCGTCTATTGCCAGGAACTGGGCCACGGCAACAGCAGGTGTGTGGAGGTCGAGTGGTGGCCAATGTGAGCGTCTATTGCCAGGGTCTAGGCCAGGGTGGTAGCAGCTGTGGGGAGGTGGAGTGGTGGCCTATGTCAGCGTCTATTGCCAGGAACTGGGCTAGGGTAGCAGCAGGTGTGGGGACGTGGAGTGGTGGCCAATGTCAGCGTATATTGCCAGAGACTGGGCGAGGTTTCCAGCATGTGTGGGGAGGTGGAGTGGTGGCCAATGTCAGCGTCTATTGCCAGGAACTGGGCCACGGCAACAGCAGGTGTGTGGAGGTCGAGTGGTGGCCAATGTCAGCGTCTATTGCCAGGAACTGGGCCAGGGTAGAAGCGGGTGTAGAGTGGTGGAGTGGCGGCCAATGTCTGTTTCTATTGCCACGGTCTGGGCCAGGGTGTTAGCAGGTGTGGGTAGGTGGAGTGGTGCCCAATGTGTGCGTCTATTGCCAGGAACTGGGCCGGGGCAGCAGTAGGTGTGGGGAGGTGGAGTGGTGGCCGAAGTCAGCGTCTATTGAAAGGTTCTCGCCAGTGTGGTAGTAGGTGTGGCTAGGTGGAATGGTGGCTCATGTCAGCGTCTATTGCCAAGAACTGGGCCATGGTAGCAGCAGGTGTGGAGAGGTGGAGTGGTGGCCAATGTCAGCGTCTATTATCAGGGTCTGGGCGAGGGTGGTAGCAGGTGTGGGGAGGTGGAGTGGTGGCCAATGTCAGCGTCTATTGCCAGGAACAGGGCCAGGATAGCAGGAGCTGTGCGTATTAGGAGTGGTGGCCAATGTCCGCATGTATTGCCACGAACTGGTCCAGGGTAGCAGCAGGTGTGGGGAGGTGGACTGGTGGCCAATGTCAGCGTCTATTGCCAGGAACAGGGCCAGGATAGCAGGAGGTGTGGGGATGAGGAGTGGTGGCCAATGTCACCGTCTATTGTCAGGACCTGGCCAGGGTAGCAGCAGGTGTGGGGAGGTGGTGTGGTGGCTAATTTCAGCGTCTATTGCCAGCGTCTGGGCCAGGGTGGTAGCAGGTGTGGGGAGGTGGAGTGGTGGCCAATGTCAGCGTCTATTGCCAGGAACAGGGCCAGGATAGCAGGAGCTGTGCGGATTAGGAGTGGTGGCCAATGTCCGCATCTATTGCCACGAACTGGTCCAGGGTAGCAGCAGGTGTGGGGAGGTGGACTGGTGGCCAATGTCAGCGTCTATTGCCAGGAACTGATCCAGGGCAACAGCAGGTGTGGGGAGGTGGAGTGGTGCCCAATGTCAGCCTCTTATGGCAGGAACTGGGCCAGGGTAGCGGCAGATGTGGGGACATGGAGTGGTGGCCAGTGTCAGCGTCTATTGCCAGGAACTGGGGCAGTGTAGCAGAAGGCGGGGGGAGGTGGAGCAATGGTTGAAGTGAGTGTTTTTTGCCATGATCTCTGCTAGTGTTGCAGCAGGTGGACGGAGGTTGTTTTTTTGCCGATGTTAGCGACTGTCGCCCTGTCCTGGGCCAAGGTGGCAGGAGACATGAGGAGGAGGTGTGGTGGCCGATGTGACCATCTATTGTCAGGACGTGGGTTAGCGTGGCAGCCAGCACGAACAGGTGGAGCAGTGGCCAATGTGGGTTTGTACTGCGAGGACATGGGCATGGTTGAAGCAGTTGTGTGGAGGTGGCACAATGGCAGATGTGAATGTCTACTACCAGGACCCGGGGCCCTTGTAGCAATAAGTGTGGGGAGGTGTAGCGGTGCCTGATTTGCATGTCTATTGCCAGGGCCTGGGACGGTGTGGAAGCAGGTGAGGGGAGGTGGCACGGTGGCAGATATGAGCGTCTATTGCCAGGACCTGGGCCAGCGTGGCAGCAGGAGCAAGGAGATGGCACTGTGGGTGATGTGAGTTTCAATTGCTGTGAACTGATCCAGGGTGGCAACCGGCGATAGGAGGTGGCGTGGTGGCAGATGTGAGTGTCGATTGCCAGGGCCTTGGCCAGGGTGGCAGCAGGCGTGAACTGGTGGTGTGGTTGCCAATGTGAGCCTCTATTGCCAGGACTCGGCGCCAGGGTGGCTTGAGGCACGAAGAGGTGGCGCATTGACTGATGTGTGCATCTACAGCCACTATCTGGGCAAGGTTGGCAGAATTTTTGAGGAGGTAGATTGGAGACCGATTTGAGTGTCCATTTTAGGGACCTTGTCCAGGGTAGCAGTAGGCAAGATTCAGTGTAGCGGGTGCTGATGTGAGTGTCTATTGCCAGGACCTGGGCCAGGGTGGCAGCACGAGTGAGGAGATTGCGTTGTTGATTATGTGTGTGTCTATATCGAGGTCCTGGACCAGGAAAGCAGCAGGTGTGAGGAGGTGGCGCAGTGGCCGAAGTGAGCATCTATTTCTTGGACCTGGGTTAGGATGGCAGCCAGCATGAGCAGGTGGAGCAGTGGCCAATATGAGCATCTATTGTTAGGATCTGTGCAGCGTGGCACCAGTTGTGTGAAGAGGCATGGTGGCTGATGTGAGCATTTATTGCTAGGACTCAGGGTCAGGTTGGCAATAGGCACGAAGAGGTGGAGTGGTCTCTGATGTGACTGTCTATTGCCAGGACCAGGGTCAAGACGACATCAGGTGCTAGGAGGTGGAGCAGCGGCCAATGTGAGAGTGCATTGTCAGGAACTTGTCTAGGGTAGCAGTAGGCATGAAGAGGTGCCACGGTAGCTGATGTGAGCATTAATTGCCAGGACCTGGGCCAGGGTGGCACCATGTGTAAGGAAGTGGCACAGTGGTTGATTTGATCCCCTATTGCCAGAATCTGGGCCAGGGAGAGAGCAGGCTCAACGGGTGGAATGGCTGCTGAGGTGGGCATCTATTGTCAGGGCCTGGACCACGGTAAAAGCAGAAACGAAGAGTTGGAGGACAATTTGTGTGTCTATTGCCACGACATGGCGTAGGGTGGCAGCAGGTGAGAGGAGTTGCAGTGGTGGCCAATGTCAGCGTCTATTGGCAGGAACTGAGCTAGGGTAGCAGCAGGTGTGGTGAGGTGGAGTGGTGGCCAATGTCAGCGTCTATTGCCGGGTCTGGGCCAAGGTGGTAGGAGGTGTGGGAAGGTGGAGTGGTGGACAATGTCAGCGTCTATTGCCAGGAAATGGACCAGGGTAGCAGCAGGTGTGGGGAGGTGGAGTGGTGGCCAACGTCAGCATCTATTGCCAAGAACAGGGCCAGGGTAGCAGCAGGTGTGAGAAGGTGGAGTGGTGGCCAATGTCAGCGTCCATTACCAGGATCTGGGCCAGGGTAGCAGCAGGTGTGGGGAGATGGAGTGGTGGCCAAAGTCAGCGTGTATTGCCAGGCTCTGGGCCAGGGTGGTAGCAGGTGTGGGGAGGTGGAGTGGTGGCCAATGTCTGCGTCTATTGCCAGGAACTGGGCCAGGGTGGTAGCAGGTGTGGGGAGGTGGAGTGGAGGCAACTGTTAGCGTCTATTGACAGGAACTAGGCCAACGTAGCAGCAGGTGTGAGGAGGTGGAGTGGTGGCCAATGTGAGCGTCTATTGCCAGGGTCTAGGCCAGGGTGGTAGCAGCTGTGGGGAGGTGGAGTGGTGGCCTATGTCAGCGTCTATTGCCAGGAACTGGGCTAGGGTAGCAGCAGGTGTGGGGACGTGGAGTGGTGGCCAATGTCAGCGTCTATTGCCAGATACTGGGCGAGGTTTCCAGCATGTGTGGGGAGGTGGAGTGGTGGCCAATGTCCGCGTCTATAGCCTGGAACTGGGCGAGGGTAGCAGGAGGTGTGGGGAGGAGGAGTGGTGGCCAATGTCAGTGTCTATTGCCAGGAACTGGGCTAGGTTAGAAGCAGGTGTGGGGAGGTGGAGTTGTGCCAAAGTCCGCATCTATTGGCAGGAACTGGGCCAGGGTAGCAGGAGGTGTGGGGAGGTGGAGTGGTGGCCAATGTCAGTGTCTATTGCCAGGAATGGGCCAGTGTAGCAGCAGATGTGGGAAGCCGGAGTGGTGGCCAATGTCAGCGTCTATTGCCAAGACCTAGGATAGGGTAACAGCAGGTGTGGGGATGCGGAGTGGTGGCCAATATCAGCGTCTATTGCCAGAAACTGGGCCACGGTTGCAGGAGGTGTGGGGAGGTGGAGTGGTGGCCAATGTCAGCGTCTATTGCCAGAAACTGGGCCACAGTTGCAGAAGGCATGGGGAGGTGGAGTGGGGCCAATGTCAGCGTCTATTGCCAGGAACTGGCCCAGTGTAGCAGCAGGTGTGAGGAGGTGGAGTGGTGGCCAATGTCAGCGTCCGTTACCAGGAACTGGGCCAGGGTAGCAGCAGGTGTGGGGAGGTGGTGTGTTGGACAATGTCAACGTCTATTGCCAGGAACTGGGCCAGGTTAGGAGCAGCTGTGGGGCGGTAGAATGGTGGCCAATGTCTGCGTGTATTGCCAGGGTCTGGACCAGGGTGGTAGCAGGTGTGGGGAGGTGGAGTGGTGGCCAATGTCAGCGACTATTGCCTGGAACTGGGCCAGGATAGCAGCAGATGTGGGGAGGTGGAGTGACGGCCAATGTCTGTGTCTATTGCCAGGGTCTGGGCCAGGGTGGTAGCAGGTGTGGGGAGGTGGAGTGGTGGCCAATGTCAGCGTCTATTGGCAGGAACTGGGCTAGGGTAGCAGGAGGTGTGGAGAGGTGGAGAGGTGGCCAATTTCAGCGTCTATTGCCAGAAACTGGGCCAGTGTAGCAGCAGATGTGGGGAGGTGGTGTGGTGGACAATGTCAACGTCTATTGCCAGGAACTGGGCCAGGTTAGAAGCAGCTGTGGGGCGGTAGAATGGTGGCCAATGTCTGCGTCTATTGCCAGGAACTGGGCCTGCGTAGCAGCAGGTGTTGGGAGCTGAAGTGGTAGCCAATGTCAGCGTCTATTGCCAGGGTCTGGGCCAGGGTGGTAGCAGGTGTGGGGAGATGGAGTGGTAGCCAATGTCAGCGTCTATTGCCAGGAACTGGGCCAGGGCAGCAGCAGGTGTGGGGAGGTGGAGTGGTGGCCAATGTCAGTGTCTATGGCCAGGAACTGGGCCAAGGTGGTAGTAGGTGAGGGGTTGGTGGTGTGGTGGCCAATGTCAGCGTCTATTGCCAGGAACTGGGCCAGGGTAGCAGGAAGTGTGGGGAGGTGGAGTGGTGACCAATGTCAGCGTCTATTGCTAGGAACTGGGCCAGGGTAGCAGCAGGTGTGGGGAGGCGGATTGGTGGCCAATATCAGCGTCTACTGCCAGGAACTGGGCCAGTGTAGCAGCAGGTGTGGGGAGGTGGAGTGGTGGCCAATGTCAGCGTCTATTGCCAAGAACTGGGATAGGGTAGCAGCAGGTGTGGGGAGGCGGAGTGGTGGCCAATATCAGCGTCTATTTCCAGAAACTGGGCCACGGTTGCAGAAGGTATGGGGAGGTGGAGTGGGGCCAATGTTAGCGTCTATTGCCAGGAATTGGGCCAGTGTAGCAGCAGGTGTGAGGAGGCGGAGTGGTGGCCAATGTCAGCGTCCATTGCCAGGAACTGGCCCAGGGTAGCAGCAGGTGTGGGGAGGTGGTGTGGTGGACAATGTCAACGTCTATTGCCAGGAACTGGGCCAGGTTAGGATCAGCTGTGGGGCGGTAGAATGGTTGGCCAATGTCTGCGTCTATTGCCAGGAACTGGGCCAGCGTAGCAGCAGGTGTTGGGAGCTGAAGTGGTGGCCAATGTCTGCGTCTATTGCCAGGGTCTGGGCCAGGGTGGTAGCAGGTGTGGGGAGATGGAGTGGTGGCCAATGTCAGCGTCTATTGCCAGGAACTGGGCCAGGGCAGCAGCAGGTGTGGGGTGGTGGAGTGGTGGCCAATGTTAGTGTCTATGGCCAGGAACTGGGCCAGTGTGGTAGCAGGTGTGGGGAGGTGGAGTGGTGGCCACTATCAGCGTCTATTGACAGGGACTAAGCCAGGGTAGCAGCAGGTGTGGGGAGGTGGAGTGGTGGCCAATGTCAGCATTTATTGCCAGGGTCTGGGCCAAGGTGGTAGCAGGTGAGGGGTTGGTGGTGTGGTGGCCAATGTCAGCGTCTATTGCCAGGAACTGGCCCAGGGTAGCGGCAGGTGTGCGGAGATGGAGTGGTGGCCAGTGTCAGCATCTAGTGTCAGGGACTGGGCTGTGGTAGGAGCAGGTGTGGGGATGTGGAGTGGTGGCCAATGTCAGCGTCTATTGCCAGAAACTATGCCAGGGTGGCAGCAGGTTCGAGGATGTGGCGCAGTGGCCAATTTGAGCCTGTATTGTGAGGACCTGTACAGGATTGTGAGGCGTTGGCTAGGGTGGCAGAAGGCGCGAGGAGGTTGCGTGGCTGTCGATGTGAGCGTCTATCACCAGGTCCTGGGCCAGGGTGGTAGCAGGTGTGGGGATGTGTAGGGGTGGCCAATGTCAGCGTCTATTGCCAGGACCTGGGCGAGAGTTGCAGAAGGTGCAATGAGGTGGAGTGGTGGCTGATGTGTGTCTATTGCCAGGACTTGTGTTATAGGATAACTGGATTGGGTGACGTGGTCAGTATTGTAAGGCGTGGCTGGGTAGAAGAAGGTGGCTGTTTTTAGCAATCTTCCTCTTTATTGTTGGTTCTCCCAATACATTTTCTGGTGACTCGGCCCCACCGCTCCTGTCTTGGTGGAGACGTGCTGATGCACTAAGTCCGGGGTACATGACGCCTTGCTGGGTCAGCGGCTGCACAGGCGGTAGGTGGTTAGCAGCATGAGGCCCGGCTCAGCTCACCTCCTGCAATCACTGCGGTCGTGATGACGCTGTGAGTCGCCAGTGCAGCAGCGGGCAACGCCCAACGCCAGCCAGTCCTCGGAGACAGTGTCACTGATGACGACGACGTGACAGCGACCAGACGCCCAATCGGTTGAACCGAATGCCGATGCCCACCTCTGATGCCATTAAATAGTGCGTAATTCTGCTAATGCTGCGTTCTGACTGTTGATGGCTGCCACGCATGTACACACATACCGACGCTCTTTGCAAAACTGTCACCTGCATATCGTGCTGGCCAGCCTTCGTCCGCCGTTTTCCATGAGGCTGGTGCATCACGCATTGAAATACACTAAATCACAATTTCGCACCGTATTTCCTAAAAATAACCCCTTGTCCTCCACAATTCCTCCCTCGTACGAAAAGAATTTGTCCCCGAATTCGACCAAAAAGTCGAAACAACTATAGTTCACTTCACAAACACCACAAAATGCGCTTAATTCACTATTTACACTGTGTTCATTCACTTCTATCCTCAGTCAAATCTTTGTCCATAAACACTACTGTGTTTTGCTGCAGTGCCTCACAACTGTTCAGTCATTTTGTGTGGACCCTTAGGTTAAAGGTTGGAAGGGGCGGGATTTAGGCTACCTTCCTCTTGAGCCGATAGTACACTAATCGTATGACATAGATAAAAATACAGGTGGCAGTGGTTGATGATCCAATAACTAGTAAGCGTTGCTTATGCTCATTACGGTACTCATGCACTCATTGAAAAAGATGTTCCATAGTTATATGTCCATCCTGAGCTGGTAGCATCCAGTCCAAAGAGGCGAGAAAATCCGGGTCTAATCTGCTATTCAAAAGAGTGAGATTTTTGATACGTCGTGGTGTGGGAAAACTTAACCAAAACGTAAAGTAAGCAGAGCTCAAAGGCTGCAGGGAGTGAAAGCGTAGACCCAAATGATGTTACAGTTTCAGACACAATTTAATTTTATTAAACATTAAAAAACACTTGTTCACTGGTATATATATATATATATATATATATATATATATATATATATATATATATATATATATATATATATATATATATATATATATATATATATCACAAAAAGTTTGTAAATAGTTTGTACCCTGGACAATGTCTATTTCCAGAAACTGGGCCACGGTTGCAGAAGGTATGGGGAGGTGGAGTGGGGCCAATGTCAGCGTCTAAAAACAAAGATGAGGTGACTTACCGAACAAAAGCGCTGGCAGGTCGATAGACACACAAACAAACACAAACATACACACAAAATTCAAGCTTTCGCAACAAACTGTTGCCTCATCAGGAAAGAGGGAAGGAGAGGGGAAGACGAAAGGAAGTGGGTTTTAAGGGAAAGGGTAAGGAGTCATTCCAATCCCGGGAGCGGAAAGACTTACCTTAGGGGGAAAAAAGGACAGGTATACACTCGTACACACGCACATATCCATCCACACATACAGACACAAGCAGACATATTTAATTATTAATTTCCACAGCCTCGGCCAGGGTGGCAGCAGGTGTGGTGAGTTGGACTGGTGGTCAATGTCAGCATCTATTGCCAGAACCTGTGTCAGGGTAGCAGGAGGCAAAAGGAGGTGGAGCAGTGGCTGATGTGAGCGTCTATTGCCAGGACCTGGGCCAGGGTGGCAGCAGGTGTGTTGAGGTGCAGTGGTGGCCAATGTCAGCGTCTATTGCCAGGACACGAGCAGTGGTGGCAGCAGGGTTGAGGAGGTGGAGCGGTGGCTCGTGTGCATCTATCTAATGTGAGGACCTGGGCCAGGGTGGAAGGAGGCACGAAGAGTTGGAGGCCAATTTGAGCGTCTATTGCCAGGACATGGGCCAGGGCAGCAGCAGGTGAGAGGACGTGGAATGGTGGTTGATTTAAGTGTATACTGCCAACACCTGGGCTAGGGCAACAGCACTTGTGAGGATGTGGTGCTGTGTCTGATGTGAACGTCTCTTGCCATTACCTGGGACAGGGTGGCAGCAGTCATGATTAGGTGGAGTTGTGGCTGATGTGAGCGTCTATTGCCAGGTCTTGGGCCAGGGTGGCAGCAGTAGTGAGGAGATGGAGCGGTGGCTGATGTGACTGTCTATTGAAAGGACATAGGCCAGGATAAAATCAGGTGCTAGGAGGTGGCACTGTTCCCGATGTGAGCATCTATCGCCATGACCTGGGCCAGGGTGGTGGCAGGCAGGAGGATGTGGCCCGGTTGCCGATGTGAGCATTAGTTGCCAGTCCCTGGGCCTGGGAGGAAGCAGGTGTGGGGATGTGGCATGGTTGAAAGTGTGAGCATCAATTATCAGGGCCTGGGCCTGTTTAGCACAAGGTGTGGTGAAATGGAGCACTGGCCAAAGTGAGCGTCTATTGCCATGACCTGGGCCTGGTTGGCAACAGGTGGGAGTATGTGGCCCTGTTGCCGACGTCAGCATCTAATGCCCGGACCTAGTCCAGGAAGGCAGCAGGAACGAGGAGGTGTAGCGTAGCTGATATGTTTGTCTATTGCCGGGACCTGGGCCAGGGTGGAAGCAGGAGCTAGAAGGTGGCACAGTGGTTGGATTCATTGCCTATTGCCAGGAACTGGGCCAGGTTGGCAGCAGGCACAAAGAGGTGGAGTGGTGGCTGATGCGAGAATCTTTTGTCAGGATCTGGGCCACGATGGAATCAGGCACGAAGAAATGGAGTGGAGGCCAAGTTGAGCGTCTATTGCCAGGACATGGGGCAGGGTGGCAGCAGGAGCAAGGAGGTGGCACAGAGGCCGATTCGAGTTTCTATTGCCATGACCTGGGCCAGGGTGGCAGCCTCCACTAGCAGGTGAAGCAGCGGCCAATGTCAGCATCTATTGTGAGGACCTCGGCATGGTGGGATCAGTTGTGTGGAGGTGGCACGTGTGCCGATGTGAGCGTCTATTGCTAGGACTCGGGGCCATGTTGGCAATAGGTGCGACGAGGTGGAGCGGTGGCTGATGTGAAAGTCTACTGCCAGGATCTGGACCAGGGTGGCAGCAGGAGAGAGGAGGTATAGTGGAGGCCGATGCGAGCGTCTATTGTCAGTGCCTTGGCCAGTGAGGTAGGAGGGGCGATGCAGTGGATCGTTGGCCGATGTGAGAGTTTTTTCCCAGCAATTGGGTCAGGGTGAGAGTAGTTGTGGGGTGGTTGCGTGATGGCAGAAGTGAGGGACCATTGCTAGGGTTTGGGCCAGGGTGGCTGCAGGTGTGGGGAGGTGCAGCGGTGGCCAATGTGAGCGTCTATTGCCTGGCCCTGGGATAAGGTGGCAGCAGGCGTGAAGAGGTGGTGCGGTGGCCGATGTGAGCATCTAGTGCCAGGAACTGGGATAGGGTGGCAGCCTTCACTATCACTAGGGATAAAATA
This sequence comes from Schistocerca serialis cubense, assembly GCF_023864345.2. Lineage (NCBI taxonomy): Eukaryota > Metazoa > Arthropoda > Insecta > Orthoptera > Acrididae > Schistocerca > Schistocerca serialis. Next base: position 947,801,598 of record NC_064641.1, on the reverse strand, counting down.
AAAAGATATTTACAGCAACAGGCAAATCTTCAACAGTTATTTAGTGCAATAAGAACCAGTAATGTTAAATCAAAATTTTTAGCAACAAGAATGTACCCTGTACCCTTCTTTGAGCCATTGACAATAACAATGAGATAATGAAGATAAGTAAAATAAAATATTATTTTGTAATCTTACTCCTCCCAAAGCTTTTGTAAATAGTGAAGATATTAAGACAGTGAATTAAATAGTGATGTGTGGGAGGTTAAGATTACACACCTTAGATCATGGTACCACAGACATCACTGTTTAGTCCCACCCCCAATCAACCAAACAACCATCTAAACAGTTCTACAGATTCCCATGAAACATGCTCTTCATTTTGAACAAAATTTGCATGCCTGCTTGGGCTGTTGGAAATGTGAAGCACACTTGCAAAGTTGAACAGGAAAAAGGCATTGCGTGGATGCATGTTAATAGTGCTGGTAGTATGTGTTGGAAAGGGAAAGGAGTGGAAAAGGGGGGCCTCATGCCAGACCAAATGACTTTGGTTTTTTATGACAGTCAGATTTATTTTAGATATAACAACTTGCTAAGAGATAACTCTCCTAGTTTTGTTCTCAAACAATCTTTCACAATATTTTACACAAACACCAAAATTTTATGTCAGTATTCATGGATCAGTCTAAGCTGGGGAGGAGCTCTACTGGCTGGTCAGTAGTTCTTCCCAACCAATTTGAAAATTATACCTGCCATAACATACAGTTAATAAAATTTGTCTGTTCATTAGTTTCTCCTGACCAAATTGAAAATTGTACCACTCTTAGCAGACCATTAATAAACTATATTGAAGCTTCGGGCCTTCAAGCAAACAAAATTATCATGTTAATAGTGTTTGCCTTCCACCTGAGTTAACAGTTTATGGTGCAGTCCTGAGACCATAGGGTTAGATGAGCCATGACAGAATTAAGATCTGCCTCATCTGCTCTAGTTTCCTCGGTGGCCTGCAAGTGCATTTTGTAGATATATCCTACAAAGAAATGGAACCTTATTCAACTACACATTTGTGATAAAAAAGTGGTCTTCTGCTGTATACTGAGACATTCTGAAATAGAGGGAAATGAGGAAGCTGATGTAGCAACTGAGGAAGCCTGCCATAAAGACAATGCAAAAAATGTCTTTTCCTGTCAGCTGATTTGTTGCACCTGACATTTATAAACCTTTGGGGGGGGGGGGGGGGGGGAAGAGAGTCTGGAGATAGCAGAAATAAAGCAAAAGCAGTGAAACCAGCTGTGTGGCTGTGCTGATCTTGTCTCTGGCCATTGAGACAAGATGAGATGACATTCATTAGTCTCTCTGTTGCCCACTGTCATCAGATTCATGGTTTTCTACACCAACAGGGGTTGTGAAATTTGTGGCATGTGCATTTCAATGAATCAGATTTTAACTGGGTGTGCTTTACATTCTCACAAGAGGGCAGCCCTCTATTTTAGCCAATGGGAAGTCAAATATGGCATTGACCAGACTCCAGCTTGAACTACTGGGTTGGATGTAAAATGGCACACAGTATGTATTTATATATAGTCTCACTTTATCAAAATGCAGGCTTCACCGAGATAGTATTCATAGTCATAATTAATACTTTATAATTGGAGTTATCCAAAAACAAAAAACATAAAATTATAATTGTGGGTGATATTAGCATAGATATAAAAGGAAAAAAGAAAAAAATGTGATTCATGTGGTTAATTCTATCACTGTCTTGAGCCTAACAAATGGAACTTGTGTCTTAATAACTTAATTATAACAAAAAATCAATTTTTGAGAAAATAATGTAATTGGATAGATAAATAAAAAAATCTACTCGCCAAGCGGCGATAGAACACACACATAAAAAAAGGTTATAATTGGGCAATCTTTCGGAGCCAGTGGCTCCTTCTTCAGGAAGAAGGGTTGAAGGGGAAGGAAGAGGGGTGAAGGAAAAGAGTGGAGAGATGTAGGAAAAGGGGTAGATTTTGGGAAAGTCACCCAGAACTGCGGTATGTCTCTCTTGAACCACGGTTCTGGGTGACTTTCCCAAAATCTACCACTTTTCCTACATCTCTCCATCCTTTTACTTCACCCCTATTCCTTCCCCTTCAACCCTCCTGCCTGAAGAAGGAGCCAATGGCTCCAAAAGCTTGCCTATTATAATCTTCTTTTGTGCGTGTCTTCTGCCACCGCTTGGAGAGTAGAATTTTTATTTATCCATCCAGTTAAATTATTAATAACATAATTAGTAATTTAAACAAAGGCTTTCTTGAATGTGATGTTATAGATTTGGGAAAACCAAACCATGAAGGGCTGTGACTTCAAATGGAAAATTCAGCTCTCAATACTGGAGAAAGGTAAATGACATATAAACTTACAGAAGAATTCATTATAAACAATATTACAGACCAGTCAAAGGAAATGGATTGGTCTCATGTAACAGATAATAATAAATAACTGATAAATGCTTTTTCATTTTCCTGATGGAGATAAAGCTCATAGTAGATAAGATATGTCTTTCTGTAACCAAAAGATATTGTGCTAATACTACACTTAAGCAGCGTCATACTAATAAATGGTACACTCCACAACTTAACAAACACAAGAAACTCCAGATAGTACTACTAATATTGAAAAGAATATCTCATAAAATTCACAAGGACAAGGAAAATTATATTACATGAGAAACACTACAGATCCAAAACAAAAAATGTTATGTGCAGTGAAAATGGCGAGTGTATTTTAAATTCCAAAAATAATTGAAAAGCTTGTAAATAGTGCAAGTACCACTATTCTACTCAATAGTTCTACTTTAGATATAGAGGCCCTGCACATTTATGCAAAACAAACAATTGAGAAATTTACCTGCATCCAAACCATTTAAATGAGGTTCATAAACTGATATACAAACTAAGCAATTCCAAAACAGAAGGCTATTTTGCACTCAGTAATTTCATCACAAAGTGTACAGCTAAGGAAATAAAAATTTCACCACTCTCACTGTCGGAGTGCTAGATGAAAGAAATTTTCCCAAAATGTCTTAAGCTCACAGTTAGATTACCTATGTATGAAAAAGGTCATAAAAACCTCCCAAATAACTACAGATCCGTTTCTGTAGTATTAGTCATATCCAAGTTAATAGAAAAATGTATGCATGAACAGATATCCAGCTATTTTGAGCCCAGCAAAATTTTAAATGTGCAATAGTTTGAGTTCTGGTATCATCCATCAACTATAAAGGTAATTGAATTTTTGGTGAACAATGTTTATGAAGGGAATGAAAAAAGGTTATCCATATGTGAAACACTTATTAGTTTAAACAAAGCATCCGACTTGGTGTCTTATGACATACCTATCAAAAAGTTAGAATGTCAAGGTAAACCACCCAGATTATTCAAATCTTATTTAAGCAATAAGTTATGCTTGTGCATGCAATTAAGGAGAGATCAACAATGCTCCCCACTCAAAACAGAAATACACCAAGTCTCTACTCTTGTGCCTTTCACATTTATTCTCTACATTAATTTTTCAAATTATATATCGTTTAAGAATATACTGTATGTTTATGACGTGACCCTAATAACTTGTTGTTGTTGTTGTTGTGGTCTTAAGTCCTGAGACTGGTTTCATGCAGCTCTCCATGCTACTCTATCCTGTGCAAGCTTCTTCATCTCCCAGTACTTACTGCAACCTACATCCTTCTGAATCTGCTAAATGTATTCATCTCTTGGTCTCCCTCTACGATTTTTACCCTCCATGCTGCCCTCCAATGCTAAATTTGTGATCCCTTGATGCCTCAGAACATGTCCTACAAACCGGTCCCATCTTCTTGTCAAGTTGTGCCACAAACTCCTCTTCTCCCCAATCCTAATCAATACCTCCTCATTGGTTATGTCATCTACCCATCTAATCTTCAGCATTCTTCTGTAGCACCACATTTCAAAAGCTTCTATTCTCTTCTTGTCCAAACTATTTATCGTCCATGTTTCACTTCCATACATGGCTACACTCCATACAAATACTTTCAGAAACGACTTCCTGACACTTAAATCTATACTCAATGTTAACAAATTTCTCTTCTTCAGAAACGCTTTCCTTGCCATTGCCAGTTGACATTTTATATCCTCTCTACTTCGGCCATGATGAGTTATTTTGCTCCCCAAATAGCAAAACACCTTTACTACTTTAACTGCCTCATTTCCTAATCTAATTCCCTCGGCATCACTCGACTTAATTAGACTACATTCCATTATCCTCGTTTTGCTTTTGTTGATGCTCATCTTATATCCTCCTTTCAACACACTATCCATTCCGTTCAACTGCTCTTCCAAGTCCTTTGCTGTCTCTGACAGAATTAAAATGTCATCGGTGAACCTCAAAGTTTTTATTTCTTCTCCATGGATTTTAATTCCTACTCTGAATTTTTATTTTTTTTACTTTACTGCTTGCTCAATATACAGATTGAATAACATCAAGGAGAGGCTACAACCCTGTCTCACTCCCTTCCCAACCACTGCTTCCCTTTCATGTCCCTCGACTCTTATAACTGCCATCTGGTTTCTGTACAAATTGTAAATAGCCTTTTGCTCCCTGTATTTTACCCCTGCCACCTTTAGAATTTGAAAGAGAGTATTCCAATCAACATTGTCAAAAGCTTTCTCTAAGTCTACAAATGCTAGAAATGTTGGATTGCCTTTCCTTAATCTTTCTTCTAAGGTAAGTCGTAGGGTCAGTATTGCCTCACGTGTTCCAATATTTCTATGGAATCCAAACTGATCTTCCCCAAGGTTGGCTTCTACTAGTTTTTCCATTCGTCAGTTTGTATTTTGCAGCTGTGGTTTATTAAACTGATTGTTCGGTAATTTTCACATCTGTCAACACCTGCTTTCTTTGGGATTGAAATTATTATATTCTTCTTGAAGTCTGAGGGTGTTTCGCCTGTCTCATATATCTTGCTCACCAGATGGTAGAGTTTTGTCAGGACTGGTTCTCCCAAGGCCGTCAGTAGTTCTAAAGGAATGTTGTCTACTCCCGGGGCCTTGTTTCGATTCAGGTCTTTCAGTGCTCTGTCAAAATCTCCACGCAGTATTGTATCTCCCATTTCGTCTTCATCTACATTCTCTTCCATTTCCATAATATTGTCCTCAAGTATGTCGCTCTTGTATAGACCCTCTATATACTCCTTCCACCTTTCTGCTTTCCCTTCTTTGCTTACGACAGGGTTTCCATCTGAGCTCTTGATATTCATACAAGTGGTTCTTTTTTCTCCAAAGGTCTCTTTAAATTTCCTGTAGGCAGTATCTATCTTACCCCTAGTGAGATAAGCCTCTACATCCTTACATTTGTCCTCTAGCCATCCCTGCTTAGCCATTTGGCACTTCCTGTTAATCTCATTTTTGAGATGTTTGTATTCCTTTTTGCCTGCTTCATTTACTGCATTTTTATATTTTCTCTTCATCAATTAAATTTAATATTTCTTCTGTTACCCAAGGATTTCTATTAGCCCTCGTCTTTTTTCCTACTTGATCCTCTGCTGCCTTCACTACTTCATCCCTCAGAGCTACCCATTCTTCTTCTACTGTATTTTTCCCCCTCATTTCTGTCAATTGTTCCCTTATGCTCTCCCTGAAACTCTGTACAACCTCAGGTTTTATCAGTTTGTCCAGGTCCCATCTCCTTAAATTCCCACCTTTTTGCAGTTTCTTCAGTTTTAATCTACAGCTCATAACCGATAGATTGTGGTCAGAGTCAACATCTGGCCCTGGAAATGTCTTACAATTTAATACCTGGTTCCTAAATCTCTGTCTTACCATTATATAATCTATCTGACACCTTCTAGTATTTCCAGGATTCTTCCATGTGTACAACCTTCTTTTATGATTCTTGAACCAATGATTAAGTTATGCTCTGTGCAAAATTCTACCAAACGAGTTCCTCTTTCATTTCTTTCCTCCAATCCATATTAACCTACTATGTTTCTTTCTCTCCCTTTTCCTACTCTCGAATTCTAGTCACCCATGACTATTAAATTTTTGTCTCCCTTCACTACCTGAATAATTTCTTTTATCTCATCATACATTTCATCAATTTCTTCATCATCTGCAGAGTTAGTTGGCATATAAACTTGTACTACTGTAGTAGGTGTGGGCTTCATGTCTATCTTGGCCACAATAATGCGTTCACTATGCTGTTTGTAGTAGCTTACCTGCACTCCTATTTTTTTTATTCATTATTAAACCTACTCTTGCAATACCCCTATTTGATTTTGTATTTATAACCCTGTATACACCTGACCAAAAGTCTTGTTCCTCCTGCCATCAAACTTCACTAATTCCCACTATACCTAACTTTAACCTATCCATTTCAATTTTTAAGTTTTCTAACCTACCTGCCTGATTAAGGGATCTGACATTCCACGCTCCAATCCGCAGAACGCCAGTTTTCTTTCTCCTGATAATGCCGTCCTCTTGAGTAGTCCCCGCCCGGAGATCTGAATGGGGGACTATTTTACCTCTGGAATATTTTACCCAAGGGGATGCCATCATCATTTAATCATACAGTAAAGCTGCATGCCCTCGGGAAAAATTACGGCCGTAGTTTCCCCTTGCTTTCAGCCGTTCGCAGTACCAGCACAGCAAGGCCGTTTTGGTTAATGTTGCAAGGCCAGGTCAGTCAATCATCCAGACTGTTGCCCCTGCAACTAGTTGAAAGGCTGCTGCCCCTCTTCAGGAACCACATGTTTGTCTGGCCTCTCAACAGATACCCCTCCGTTGTGGTTGCACCTACGGTACAGCCATCTGTATCGCTGAAGCACGGCAAGGTCCACGGTTCATGGGGGGGCCTAATAACTACAAGTGATAACTTACAATAACTACAAGTTATAATTTAGAAAGTATACTAGCTAACAACAGAGTAGTGATGCAAGTGACTAGTCACTGGTGCCAGGCTAGTCACCTGTACAAAACACTGACAAAAAAAGGAAAATATGTTTTTAATCTGTAGGTAACCCAAAATGAAAATAAAGCAGTAAAACTACTCGGTCCATTCATAGACCGAAACTCTTTTGGAAGTCATACTAATTATCAGTGCAGCAAACTAGCTCAGGTACTTCCTTAATTGTATAAATTAAGGAACAGTATGAGCAATTACTTGTTACTCCACTCATATTTTGCTTTCTTCCATTCCCATCTGTAGTACTGAATACTGGTCTGGGGCCCTTCACTGAGAGCGAAATGTATTTTCAAATGGCAGAAGAAGACAGTCAAATGTTTAGTAGGATTACCACACATCCTGGAGGAATCACACTGATCTGCCACAACATTATGACCACCTACCTAGTAGCTGGTTTGTCCATCTTTGGCAGGGATGGCAGCACTGACGCACTGTGGCACGGAAGCAGTGAGGCTTCAGCAGGTCACTGGAGGGTGTTGGCACCACAGTGTTTGATTGGATTCAGGTCTGGTGAGTTAGGGGGCCAGCACATCAACTGGAACTCGTCACTGTGTTCTTTGAACCACACTCTTGGCCTTGTGACATGGAGTATTATCTTGCTGAAAAATACCACTGCCATCAGGAAACATGACTGTCATACACAGTGTGCAACCAGTGTACAATACTCCTTGGCCATCATGATGCCTTGCACGAGCTCCACTGGACCAATGGGTACCAACATGAATGTATTCCAGGGAATAATGGAGCCACTGCCAGCTTGTCTCCATTCTGCAGTACGGGTGTCAAGGAGCTGATCGCCTGGAAGACAGATTCGTGCCCTCCCGTCGGCACAATTAAGAATGTATTGGAATTCGTCAGACTATGTAACATTCTCTCATTGCACCAACATCCAGTGCTGATGATCGAGTGCCCATTCTAGTCGTAGTTACCGATGTCATAGTGTTAACTTTGGGATGTGCGTGGGTTGTCAGTTGCGAAGGTGCACTGTTAGGAGTGTTTGGTCTGCTCTGTGTTCAGACACATTTATACTCTGCCCAGCATTAAAGTCTGGTGTTAGTTCCACAACATTTTGCCTCCTGTCCTCTTTTACCAGTGTGCCCAGTTAACGATATCTGACATCTGTATTGAAGGGTGGTTGCTTAGCCTCATGACATCTGGACACAGTTTCACCACGATTTTCTCAGATGTTGAAGACACTCACCACAGTAATCCTCAAACACCCAACAAGTTATGTAGTTTCCAAAATGCTTGTGCTAAGCTATCCTCGGTCAAACTCAGATAGATCATGCACCGTCCCCATTCTACATGCTTGCTGATACTACACGGAGCGTGTGTGTGTGACTTGCAGACATTCCTAGCCAGGTGACACAGCGAGCACCTCGATGGATTTATATTGACAGCAGGTTGGTGGTCATAATGTTCTGGCTGATCAGAAAAATGCTGGAAATATTCACTCGTTGGATTTGTGTTCCTCAAAACTTGTTGTGGTGCATATAGCTGTAGTTTGAACATAATTTTTTTTCAATTTGTTAACATACTCAGTTTGTACCATACCATTAAATAAAAATAAGAATGTGTTAGAAACTCGGTTAAAATGCAGTTAATTCTGTTCCGTAGAAGAATATCTAGAAACTAATCATTATAATATATGTTCTGGGTAAGTGATCATTGCTTTATTTTTTAAATAAGCTAGTTAATTTATGTGTTGTTGTCTGTATATGTAACTGATTATTATACAAAACTTGACTCCACTGTAAACTTTGGTGAAGTCAATCATATGAAAAAATACTTAAAGGCAAATATTGTATTCTGTTCTGTTCTGTTCTGTTCTATTTACATCAGTGGTCATAACTGTGCACAAACACAAATGATTTTTGGTTTGCCATATGAAATCACTCTGAACAGCACAGTGGTGGGTTCTCTGGTTCACTCCTGGAGGAGATTGAGCAGGACTATAATGCCTAAAATATTAGTTCAACTTATTATAACATGAGTATGAAGATTTACTTAACTTTGTACAATCCTTTTCCACAGGAATGTTCTTAGTATTTACAATTGTCTCTATATATTGAAGTATTGATTGATACAGACAAATTTACAAGATTCTTCACTTGGAGAATAACTGACAATGTTCACATTAATCTTTTGGTGACCTACCTAAGATGATGCTGTCATCTCAGTCACCGACTGTGAACTGCGTAGAGCATTTGTCTGCTTGGCCGTAAGTAGACAAGTGGTTATGGTGGGGTGGAGAAGCTCTGGGAGGCGTGGCTACACTGGAGTTTCTCATTTGTCGGTGTGGTATGTAGTGACTAGTGACTACTTACTCCTCTGTGATTTTAGTGCAAGGTGCCTATCTTGCTTTGGCACCCCACTCTTTGGATGATACCACAGTCCTCTCCACAAACCACTGCACCATTGTCATCTAGGGTGGCTGCAGGTGATAACGGTGGGGGAGGATGAATACGGACACAGATAAGGAGACAGCGAGTGTCACTACAGTCGCCGGCAGATACCTGCCTGCAGCCCAGTATCCACCTTGTGAGTGACTGGGAACACCGGCTGAAAGACCACTCACAGGGTACACACCTGCCTCCAGGTCATTTGAACAACAGAGTGACCTTGTGGGGAAGCTTGGTGACCTTCTGGGGGAGCATGATGACCTTCTGAGGGCTGTGCATCCTCAAACATCAGTTCAGGCTGCAGGGAGGGCGCTGGTGGCAGTGGTCACGAGCGTCACGTGCCAGCTGTGACTGGTGGTGATACGGGAGTGACAGTTGGCGTGGATCCCAGCAGTGTGCTGGGTCTGTTGACAAACGTTCTGTAGCAGAATCACAGAAGGTGACACTGCAGTCCAACAGAACCTCAGGTGACATAAGAAGAATGTCCAACAGCTTTAGTAATGACTTTGTGCTCTCTGACACTGTTGCTCAGTGACGACTTTGTAAAAGACTTCATCCTGTGGCTGAAACTATTTAGGACCTGGTGGAATGAAGTGTTTCCATCGTGGCTGCGGGAGATGTAACAGAGTATGATGCCCACAACTGTGTGACAGTTCTGTCAGGGGTATCCAGTCTTGTGGCAAGAAGTAGTAGGACAGAAAAATCTTCATAGCTTGCTCCCATGTGTGGGAGGAATGGAGTTTCCCCACGTGACTTTTGTGCATTCAAATTAAATGTTCAGCTTCACTATTAGACTGAGGGTGTAGAGTTGCAAATATCACATGATGTATGCCATTAGTGGCACAAAACTGTTGGAAATTGGTCGGTTGATGTGAATTGTGGTTGACTGTGTGAGACAATGATCTCTGGAGGACCTTTGAGGTAAAAAATAGAAGACAAAGCCAATACTGTAGTTGCAGTAGTTCTGGATGTTGTGGGACAACAAAAGGCAACTTACTGTAAGTGTCTACCAACAACAACTGTTGTGTGTTCTGGAATGGACCTCCAAAATCAGTATAACTGTGCTACCATAGACTGGAGAGATGTGGCCACTCAGAAAAGTGTTGTGCCAGAGCTGACTGATTTTCCACACAAACTTTGCAATGAGCAGTCATTTGCTCAGTCTGAGTGTCTGTGCCCTGCCAAATGCAATGATGTTAGGTGAGTTGCTTCTTGGGGACTATTCCGCAATAACCTTGTTGCAATAAAGACAAAACTTCCTCCTGAAGGGAGTGAGGAATCGCAATGTGCACATCGGCATTCTCTGTATGCAACAGCAGAACACTTGATCTTGCAGATAGCGTGTGACAGTGCGAAAAATAGTGATGAGACACTGGGCGAGAAATTTATCTCAAACTGTGCAGACACCCATGGTGCATATATTGCAAAACAGCCAGTAGAGCTAAGTCAGAAGCAGTTTCCAAGGTGGCACACTGAAAATTGAGTGGAAAGTTTTGAAGACATTAAAAATCCTGAGAATTGATTTTAAAACATGATTCTTGTGATGAATCAAATGCTGTGTTGGCACTGACTGGTAACCAAGACAACAAGTCAGCACCTGAGTTTTGGGCCTGTACAACAACTCGTACTGATAATTAGATAATATCAGAGCCCATCATTGGAATTTTTGCACTATATGAGATGGGGCACGATTAAACAAGGCCATCAAGGCTGACAATCTGTCAGCAAATAGAACTGCTGACCAACAAATATTGGTGGAACTTTGTAACACCAGAGATCATGGTGAGTGTTTCATTTTCAAGCTAACTGCAGTTATACTGCGCTTTGTTAAGAGTTTTCAAGTCAAAAGCAACAGGTCTATCAAAAGAACCAATTTTATTGAGGAGCACTGTCTTGATTCTGTAAGATGGTGGATCAACAGCTAATGTGACAGGCTTAGCTGGGTCAAAATAACTCAAACATTAAAGTCGTAACATGTCCTCTTATTACTGAAATATCTTCTGACATTCATTGGACACACAAAAGAAACATTTTTCCAGTGCAGCCAGTTGTATGGTGCAACAACATGTGCATTAAAAATATATTTTGTAGTCGGCAAGCTTCCCCATGACTGAATGGAGCTCCTTAAGGGGACTTGGAATGCCCTATCCCGACGATGTTAAATTTAGTGACTTGGCTTCACTGTATTTCACTGTATTTCAGGAACAGGACATTAAACTGTATGTTCTGAGTCTGCTGAACTACAATAATTGCATTTAAGCTATTTCTTTCGGAAATACAAATTTTTAATTACACAATTAAAATTTTTTGTATTTTTTTGTATGTTATCCTAAATAATTTTAGTTATTCATAACATTATGTTCTTCTTTTAGTTCAGTAGGCTCGGGATATGTATGTTATTACTCCTTGAAAATCTGGATACTCTACTCAAAATGGTTTCTGATATTTAGGGAAAAATGCAACAGAAAAATGTAAATTTTCAGGAACGGCTTCTAAAGTTTCAAAAGACTGTAACTCACTTTTTAGTCACTCAGAAGCATCCTGCACCATACTGTATATCATTGTCTTGATTGTTTTCAAATTTTTTTCTTCTTTTCTTTTTTCTGGACTCCTTAGTGGCCAAGTGTGCTGTATACTCTGCTTTATCAATGTGAATCTTGTCCATCCATTCAAGTTCTCTTATGCAGTTTGCTCCAGGATTAATTCCCATATGCCATAGCACTTTCACCCTACCAATGTTGTCATCATTAAAGGCAATAACAGCATCACTGCCCCCCCCCCCCCCACACACACACACTTTAGTGTCTTCATTCCAACAAAAACATTTTTATTGGAGTGAGTCCATTATGATTATTGAACGACTCATTGAGTCTGACCGTGCAGACACTTCTTCAGTAATTCAGTATTTGCCAGGTCTGTGTAAATAGATTTTATGACATCCATGACTGTTGCTGGGATGGAATGTTTATGGCTGTATGAACTGTTTGAGTACTGGGCATTGCAGTAATTGCATCATGAATTGGGTCCAGGATGGCAAATGTGGTGTACTGGGTTTTCATCAGTTGACAGTCTGTGGAAGAAGGTAGCCCCCCACTGCCTGCTTCATTTTCAACAAATCCTCAGTATTATTTCTAATGGTCATCCCATAATACTGCTGTAGTTCATCAATCATTTTGTGTGTCAGCCTGCCTCTTACGGTTTTACCATCAGAAAGTTTCTTGTCTCTCAAAGTTTATTTCAGCTTCCTCAACTTGGTGCCCATCCTCTTCTGGACATGACCAGCACATTCCAGCTTTGTGATAATCTTCTCACCATAAGGCTGAGTGGCTACTACACTGTTATATGCTTTTGAGTCTCCATCACCCTTTCATTCACAGATTGACTAAAAATTTCAATAGCTGCAGAGGCCTCCATACCACCACTTGTTCCCTCATAATTTCTGTCACATATATGCCCTTCTTCATTCCCTGATTTACAATTATAACAATGTTTGGTTAAAATCTGGAATTCTATTACTTTTCCAGTATTCACAATGGTCACCACAGCAACAGAATTCTTAGAAATGTAGACGCACTTCTGCCAAGTGCCATCAAAAGCTACTGATATGTTGGTCATACCATTATAAAAACTACTGTGCTATATTAAGAAAAGTTATTAAAAAATCCTGAAGTATGTGTATCATGTCTGAAATCAGCAACTCTGATAATAAAATTAAAACAATTTGGAATATTATCAAAAGAGAAACAGGTCAACCAAGAGCACAGGAAGACAGTATTACCATCAAATTGAATGAAAACTTTACGAACAAAAAGTCAGAAGTTGAAAATATTTTTAATAATCATTTTCTAAATGTTGTGGATACAGTAGGATCCAGGTGTTCATTAGAAGATGCTAGGCAGTTAATTGAAGGGGCCATACCTATGCAATTTGATACAATTGAAATCTCACCCACTTCTCCCTCTGAAATTAGGAAAATAATAAACTTCCTTAAAAGCAAAAACTCACATGGAATTGATGGCATTTCCAGCAAAATACTAAAAGCTTGTTCTCAACAGATAAGTAAGATTCTCAGCCACCTGTGTAATAGCTCTCTGGAACAGGGCATTTTCCCTAATAGCCTGAAATATGCTATTGTTATACCTTTGCATAAAAAAGGGGATAGATCTGATGTCAACAATTACCGTCCAATCTTCCTTCTAACAGCTTTATCCAAAATTTATGAGAAAGTAATGTATTCAAGAGTAGCTTCACATATCTGTAAAAATGAAGTACTAACAAAATGTCAGTTTGGTTTCCAGAAAGGTTTTTCAACAGAAAATGCCATGTATGCTTTCACCAATCAAATTTTGAATGATCTGAATAACCGAACACTACCCATTGGGATTTTTTGTGGTCTCTCAAAGGCTTTTGATGGTGTAAATCATGAAATTCTGCTAGACAAGCTCAAGTATTGTGGCATGAGTGGGACAGTGCACAAATGGTTTAATTCGTACCTAACTGGAAGAGTGCAGAAAGTTGAAATAAGCAGTTCTCATAATACGCAAAGATCAGCACATTCCTCAAACTGGGGAACTATCAAGAATGGGGTTCCACAAGGGTCAGTCTTGGGTCCTTTGTTGTTCTTAATATATATTAATGACTTGCCATTCTATATTCATGAAGAGGCAAAGTTAGTTCTCTTTGCTCATGATACAAGTATAGTAATCACACCTGACAAACAAGAATTAACTGATGAAATTGTCAATAATGTCTTTCAGAAAATTAATAAGTGGTTCCTTGTAAATGGACTCTCACTGAATTTTGATAAGACACAGTACATACAGTTCCGTACAGTAAATGGTATGACACCATTAATAAATATAGACCTTAATCAGAAGCATATAGCTAAGGTACAATATTCAAAATTTTTAGGTGTGTCCATTGATGAGAAATTAATTTGGAAGAAACACATTGATGATCTGCTGAAACGTTTGAGTTCAGCTACTTATGCAATAAGGATCATTGCAAATTTTGGTGATAAACATCTTAGTAAATTAGCTTACTATGCCTATTTTCACTCATTGCTTGCATATGGCATCATATTTTGGGGTAATTCATCACTGGGGAATGAAGTATTTATTGCACAAAAGTGTGTAATCAGAATAATAGCTGGAGTCCACCCAAAATCATCCTGCAGACATTTATTTAAGGATCTAGGGATATTCACAGTAGCTTCTCAGTATATATACTCTCTTATGAAATTTGTTATTAACAACCAAATTCAATTCAAAAGTAATAGCAGTGTTCATAACTACAATACTAGGAGAAAGGATGATCTTCACTATTCAAGATTAAATCTAACTTTGGCACAGAAAGGGGTGAATTATATTGCCACTAAAGTCTTTGGTCACTTACCAAACTATCAAAAGTCTGACAGATAACCAACAAGTATTTAAGAAGAAATTAAAAGAATTTCTGAATGACAACTCCTTCTACTCCGTAGAGGAATTTTTAGATATAAATTAAGAAAAATACCAAACAAAAAAATTATAATAAAAAAAAGAAAAAAATTAAAAAAACAAAAAATAAAAAAGTTGTTATATTAACTTAATTATACTGTTAAATTAACTTAATTATGTCATGTATTGGAAAATTTGACTCGCTCCACATCATTACAAAATATCGCATTCATGATCCATGGAACTAGTATTAATCTAATCTAATCTAATCATTTATTTCAACAGCTTTGTTTGCAGCACCCTTCATTGACTCACAAGCAACAGATTCCATAGCAGCTCCAGTAAATCCTGCACACTTGTCAATTTTACATGGTGGGCGTGGCATATTCATCATGGCACACATTCTTTCTGCTGCTGTGTGTCCTTTACCAATAGCTCTCAATAAATAAAACCACCTAACATTTATTTCCAAATAATTATCTTTACACTTATCAGAATTCCAGAATGAATCAGTATATTTACAACTGGCACAATTAACAATACGTTTCCTGGCTAGTCCATTTGATACCTCACTATCTTCATGTAAACTAACTGGCTCTCCACATATTTTACAATACACACATTTGCCTAACAACCTCGTTAGGATGTATAAATCTATCAGAATATAACATAACCTACCATTTACATAACTTTTGTTTTGAGAAAACTGTGTATCACAACGTTCTATTTTAGCTTCGAAGCACTAATGGGTGTTTCTCTAGATACTGACAAGTTTGCCTGTATTTTATTCTCTGTAACTTTGCACACCACATGTTGAACACAATTTTTCCCTTTATTTGAAAATCTATTACCATGAAACCCATGTTTCTTAAAAACACTTCATTTTGGCATCATACTTTACTTTTTGAGAGATTTATCAATCTATTCGTCACTTTTCCTTGGAAAAACATTAGCACTTCAACATACAATGTGTGTTTATTCTATGAAACGATATGATACCATTTTTGACAGTGCTACCAATACAAACATGCAGTTTAACCTTTATAACACAGCATTATATATATAAAAAAATACTGATTTTATTAGATCTTATAGAAGTGCTCATAAAATTTTAACATTTTCAACCAATGTAGATTATATTATAAATACAAAATCAAATAGGGGTAATGCAGGAGTAGGTTTAATAATGAATAACAAAATAGGAGTGTGGGTAAGCTCCTACAAACAGCATAGTGAACACATTATTGTGGCCAAGATAGACACGAACCCCACACCTACCACAGTAGTACAAGTTTATATGCCAACTAGCTCTGCAGATGACGAAGAAATTGAAGAAATGCATGATGAAATAAAAGAAATTATTCAGATAGTGAAGGGAGACGAAAATTTAATAATCATGGTTGACTGGAATTCGGTAGTAGGAAAAGGGAGAGGAGAGAAGGAAACGTAGTAGGTGAATATGGATTGGGGGGAAGAAATGAAAGAGGAAGCCGCCTGGTAGAATTTTGCACAGAGCACAATTAAATCGTACCTAACACTTGGTTTAAGAATCATAAAAGAAGGTTGTATACATGGAAGAAGGCTGGAGATACTGACAGGTTTCAGATAGATTATATAATGGTAAGACAGAGATTTAGGAACCAGGTATTAAATTGTAAGAGATTTCCGGGGGCAGATGTGGACTCTGACTACAATCTATCAGTCATGAACTGTAGATTAAAACTGAAGAAACTGCAAAAAGGTGGGAATTTAAGGAGATGGGACCTGGATAAACTGAAAGAACCAGAGGTTGTACAGAGTTTCCAAGAGAGCATAAGGGAACAATTGACAGGAATGGGAGAAAGAAATACAGTAGAAGAAGAATGGGTAGCTTTGAGAGATGAAGTAGTGAAGGCAGCAGAGGATCAAGTAGGTAAAAAGAAGAGGGCTGCTAGAAATCCTTGGGTAACAGAAGAAATATTGAACTTAATTGATGAAAGGAGAAAATATAAAAATGCAGTAAATGAAGCAGGAAAAAAGGAATACAAACATCTCAAAAATGGTGATCGACAGGAAGTGCTAAGCAGGGATGGCTAGAGGATAAATGTAAGAATGTAGAGGCTTGTCTCACCAGGGATAAGATAGATACTGTCGACAGGAAAATTAAAGAGACCTTTGGAGAAAAAAGAACCACTTGTATGAATATCAAGAGCTCAGATGGAAACCCTGTCCTAAGCAAAGAAGGGAAAGCAGAAAGGTGGAAGGAGTATATAGAGGGTCTATACAAGAGCGACATACTTGAGGACAATATTATGGAAATGGAAGAGAATGTAGATGAAGATGAAATAGGAGATATGATACTGCGTGAAGAGTTTGACAGAGCACTGAAAGACCTGAGTCGAAACAAGGCCCGGGAGTAGACAACATTCCATTAGAACTACTGACAGCCTTGGGAGAGCCAGTCCTGACAAAACTCTAACATCTGGTGAGCAAGATATATGAGACAGGCGAAATACCCTCAGACTTCAAGAAGAATATAATAATTCCAATCCCAAAGAAAGCAGGTGTTGACAGATGTGAAACTTACCGAACTATCAATTTAATAAGTCACGGCTGCAAAATACTAATGCAAATTCTTTACAGACGAATGGAAAAACTAGTAGAAGCCGACCTTGGGGAAGGTCAGTTTGGATTCCGTAGAAATACTGGAACACGTGAGGCAATACTGACCCTACGACTTATCTTAGAAGCTAGATTAAGGAAACGCAAACCCACATTTCTAGCATTTGTAGACTTAGAGAAAGCTTTTGACAATGTTGACTGGAATACTCTCTTTCAAATTCTGAAGGTGGCAGGGGTAAAATACAGGGAGCGAAAGGCTATTTACAATTTGTACAGACACCAGATGCAGTTATAATACTCGAGGGACACGAAAGGGAAGCAGTGTTGGGAAGGGAGTGAGACAGGGTTGTAGCCTCTCCCTGATGTTATTGAATCTGTATATTGAGCAAGCAGTGAAGGAAACAAAAGAAAAATTCGGAGTAGGTATTAAAATCCATCAAGAAGAAATAAAAACTTTGAGGTTCACCAATGATATTGTAATTCTGTCAGAGACAGCAAAGGACTTGGAAGAGCAGTTGAACAGAATGGATAATGTCTTGAAAGGAGGGTATAAGATGAAAATCAACAAAAGCAAAACAAGGATAATGGAATGTAGTCGAATTAAGTCGGGTGGTGCTGAGGGAATTAGATTAGGAAATGAGACACTTAAAGTAGTAAAGGAGTTTTGCTATTTGGGGAGCAAAATAACTGTTGATGGTCGAAGTAGAGAGGATATAAAATGTAGACTGGCTATGGCAAGGAAAGCGTTTCTGAAGAAGAGAAATTTGTTAACATCGAGTATAGATTTAAGTGACAGGAAGTCGTTTCTGAAAGTATTTGCATGGAGTGTTGCCATGTATGGAAGTGAAACATGGACAATAAATAGTTTGGACAAGAAGAGAATATAAGCTTTAAAATGTGGTGCTACAGAAAAATGCTGAAGATTATATGGGTAGATCACATAACTAATGAGGAGGTATTGAATAGGATTGGGGAGAAGAGGAGTTTGTGGCACAACTTGACAAGAAGAAGGGATTGGTTGGTAAGACATGTTCTGAGGCATCAAGGGATCACAAATTTAGTATTGGAGGGCAGTGTGGAGGGTAAACATCGTAGAGGGAGACCAAGAGATAAATACACTAAGCAGATTCAGAAGGATGTAGGTTGCAGTAGTTACTGGGAGATGAAGAAGCTTGCACAGGATAGAGTAGCATGGAGGGCTGCATCAAACCATTCTCAGGACTGAAGACCACAACAACAACAACAATGAGATAAAAATCTGAAAATGTGAATTTTTTTCCATTCTAACTCCCCTAATGTTACAGGGCACTGGCGTATCTCTAATCACAGCCAAGTACAATGTAGTAAGAGGAATTCCCTGTCCATGAATTATATGATCTAAGTAGTTCAGTTCTTGATCTAAGTAGTTCAGTTCTTCCTGCATGATGGAGCACTTTTCTCTATTACACTTCAGGCCAGCTACAGAAAGAATGCAAAACAAACAGTCTAAATTTGCTATATGTTCATCAGGTGTTCAATCCTATGGCTGAAATATCATCCAAATAGTTTATACGAGAAGGGACTTCTGTTGTTAACTGTTCCAGGAACCACTGAAAAACTGCAGAAACTGAAGCAGTTCCAGACTGTAGTATTCTGAACTGGGAAAAAACCTAAGTTAGCATTCATCACAATGTACTGCTTGCACTATTCATCTAGTGGTAATTGTAAATATGCCTCATGCAATTCAGTCTTTGAAAAGTATCTACCCCGTCCCAGTTCATCCATCAATTCCTCCAGTCATGGAAGAGGATAAGAATCCACAACAATTGGTGGCATTATTGTTCCTTTAAAATTGGCACGCAGATGTAAACCACCTGATGGCTACTTTAGAATAATATCCCTACCTATTACTTGTGCCAGTCATGAATTCAAGTGTTGCTGTTTATGCTCTTTTCCAGGTGCCTGAACACCCACCCAGAAACACATCCTCCAGCAAAACCCAGGGTATCCTGGTCATCAGCAAAGATCGTCAGACTTATGCAGTAATCTCTTAATGCCTTTCAGTCTTGTACCCATACCAGTTATTAGCCTGTGTTCTTCACTACCACAAGACTAAAATCTCTCCTTATCCTCATACCATGCTTATGACACACAAACTTTGGTTCATCCCTGACAGGAACAGCCTGTGATACTCTGTGGCACAACCAGTCTCAGTAGTTTCGATCTGCTATCATTCTATGCTCATGCCTTAGACCTACCGGGCTGTTGTAGCTGACAGCAGACTATTATTTAACATTTCTTCTTGTGACATAGTTCTGTCCACTGTTAATCTTTCTGTCCATTTAACCTACTCCCACAATGCTAGTCTTAGGTCTTTTATGTAATATCTGCCTAAAGTAGATGATGTGTTACCACACACAGACAGCTTTCCAATGTTACCCAACAATTCACAGACTCGACTTTTAGAGTCCATTAACAAATTATTTGCTAAAGAACATGGACAGAACACTCTTGATCACACAATTGTGCATCTCATTGAGTGGAATGATAAATATTACATGCACTGAGTGTTATTCCCAGTGCTACAACTGTCCCTCTAACTCGAATCCTTGTTTGCTTTATTGTAGGATCTTGTATGCCCATGGCTATTGTAAATATTTTAAGGCATCACCTTAGCCATTACCTGAGCAACAGCCATTGGGTGAATATCATGGTTAATACCTAGCCATACATCAGGCGTGGCCCTCCATTTTGTTAAGATGTAGAAATTAGTGGTCTGTGTTGTTACAGTGATGCTCCCCTTAAATGGTCAAATCTCCTGTTTTGGCATGAGGTCATGCTGGGTCACTGCAGTGGATAATTGTGTATTGAAGATTATTTGTATTTGAATGTTAAAAGTCATGCATATCAGGCAGAATGATTATTTGCCATTTTTATTAAGAAACATAAATGAATATACATTTTTATAAACCACATTCACAAAGATTGCCTAATTGTCTTCATTTGTTGAACAAAGCCAATTATGTGGCATGTATGTGCACATTGAATTCTCCCTGGGCTCTCCACTGATGTGACCCCCCCACCCCCCCACCCCAGGGGGCTCAACATTCATTTGCTGGGTACGGGCTTGGTGACCCTGGGTTCCTTAGCTGAGGACTGGTAAGTACTGCTAGCCCATCACCATAAGCTTTGGGCATGCTTCAGTGATCACCATGCAGCTCAGTGGTAGAATGTTGTGTGTTTCGGAGACCTGGGGCCTTGGCTTCACCACCTGGACTGTGAGGAAGCTACACACCTCTATAAAAAAACCACTTAACTTCAAAGTGAGCTACATGCTGAATCCCTAGGGAATGGTCTCATCAAACAACTGCCCCTGACAGGACAGGTGTACTGTCAGGTTGTACCTACACCCACTCATCAAAGAGAGCTCATTTGGTCAGTCCTCCCAAGTAGTGGTCTCAGAATCATAGTGAAGAGCACTTTTGTGCCATAACACTTTCATTGTAATCAAGAGAACAGGATGAAACATTGAGCTGGTTCCCCTTTGTGTATTCACAAAACATTGTAGGGTATTGCTGGGCCCTTAAAAAGTGTCAAACGACTCCATAGTGGAACACTACTAGATGAAACTACTAATTCAGACCAAGTATTGAAGCTTCTGGGATGTAAGACCTTAGGTGACTACCCACTCAAAACTGAGTTGCACAACACCTTTAACTTCTGTAACCTGCTCTAATAAA
Organism: Schistocerca serialis cubense; assembly: GCF_023864345.2. Classification (NCBI taxonomy): domain Eukaryota; kingdom Metazoa; phylum Arthropoda; class Insecta; order Orthoptera; family Acrididae; genus Schistocerca; species Schistocerca serialis. The sequence continues at coordinate 947,780,478 of NC_064641.1, read as the reverse complement.
ATGGAGATGGATGCTGCAGAGTTATGTGAGGAATGGAAAAATATGGGTGTCATTGAAGTCTAGAACTATATGAGGAGAGTCAATGGCACACTGGAAAAATCTGCAACATTTATTCTAACTTTTAGCACTCCAGAAGTACCTGAGTATGTACTCGCATGCTATATCCATCTTAAGTTTCACCAGTTTGTTATTAACCCATTGCAATATTTGGCCATACCACTATGGGCTGTAATGGGAAAGCTATGTGAAGAAATTGTGAAAGCTCAGCTCACAAATCAGGCAATTCTTGTACACTTCCTCCGAAATGTATACACTGCTCTGGGATCACCCAGTACAGAGCAGAAAGTGTGAAGTATACAATGAGGAAAGGAAAATTCAGGATTTGAAAGTCACAAGATGCATACCTCGTGGTGAAGCTAAAAATGCTTTCAAAGCTATGCAATCTTTGGTTTTTGCTATTTCGTTTGCATTGGCCCTTAGGAAGCCAAATGCCATGTGTGATGCCTTCACACAAACTCAGACCACAGATTCAAGTATGAGCACATGCACCTGTCAGTGTACCTGTGTGGTGGTGGTGGTGGGGGGGAGGGGGGGGGGGAGAGTTACACTTGAACCAGAAATCATTTAGAAGCCATTAACAGTGGGCTTACGACCTAAGCCACATATTGCTGCCCACCATCAGAAGCCTACTAAGCTATCCCCTCAGCTCAAGAAACCAGCTTGTCCCATAAGTACAGAGAAATGTCCCTCAAAAAGTAGTTCAAAGTCAAAGAAAGTGACATTTAAACCTTCAGATTGGTGAGCTCTCTCCCTCTCAGATGTGGACTTTATTGTTGAGGATATGGATTTCTGCTTGGAGAAACTGGAGAATCGGGCACTGACCTCCCAGGTAAATCAACATCACCTCTGAGGGAGAAAAATGAGACCAACCATCACTAATCAATGGCTCTCACAGAGAGATCTGTGTTGCAGTGGAATTTAAATGAATACCAATCACATTTGGAAGAATTATAGCTCGTGGTCCATGAGAACCTGTTCTGCATCTTCTTGCAAGAAACTAATTTTAAAGTCACCAACACACCTGGATTGAGGAATTACCACTCCTACTGGAAGGACAATATTACTGGAGATGGGGCTAAAGAGGGAGTGGCTGTTTCTATTAGTGACAAATGCCACTCCTTTCCTGTCCCTCTTACCACAGCCATGCAAGCAGTTGCTGTGAAAGTTCTAGCACCATTAACATCACAGTGTGCCCTTTATATCTTCCACCTGATGATTCTTTGGATGTGGACACTCTGACGGAACTCTTCCAGGCATTCCCATGGCCGTCCCCCTTGTTGGGGATTTCAATGCACAAAATGTGTTGTGGGGCTCAGTAACCACTTGCTCCAGGGATTGAATTACTGACCAACTCATCTATTCTAAGAATATCTGCCTTTTGAACTTGGGTCAGATGACACAGTTTTCCATGGCTACAGGGTCTTTTCAGGCACTGACCTTTGTTTTAGCTCCCCAGCTATTGCAGACTTAGTTCAGAGGGAAGTGGTTTCAGATTTACATTCTAGTGACCACTTCCCAGTGCTGATGTGTCTTCCAACTCAGACAGTGGTCGACAAAAGACCACTAAGATGGATGATTCAAAGGGCAAATTGGTTGCAGCACAGTTATCAGACCATTTTTGGTCCATATCACTTGTGAGATCCAACTGGCTGCTCCAGAGTCCATCCCTCGGTCTAACAACCACTTCAATGATGGCCTGTACCTTGGTGGAATGATGACTGTCAGTTGGCAATCAAAGTCAGATGAAGAGCTCTGTTGAACTTCAAACACAATCGACCTACAGAAAACCTTCATGCCTTCAAATCTGCAAGAACACACGTGAAGCAAGTGATAAAAGAATGAAAGAGGGATTCCTGGAAAGAATTAACAACATCCATTGACTGTCCACTTCCAATGCACAAATTGGGGAATTAATAAGGTGTATTTCAGGGAAGAACAGCACACGTCCCCTTACAGCCTTTTCAAGAAATGGGGTCTTGGTGGACATGCCCAAGTTATGGCTCAGGTTTTAGCTGAATGCTGTTTTACAGTCACTGCATCATCTAGATAAGTTCCCGCACTTCAGGTGTTCTGTAGCACTGCAGAGATGAGAAAGCTCCATTTCTTCTTGCGTAGTGAGGAAGTCTACAACCTTCTATTCTCCATGTGGGAACAGGAATCAGCTCTGTCTGTAGCTAGAGACACTGCTCCAGGACCTGATGAGATTCATTATGCCATGCTCCATCATTTGTGCCCTTAAGTAAAAGGACAGCTCCTCTCTTGTTTCAATTAGATCTGGAATGATGGACAGTACTCCACGACTTGGAAGGAGTCAATATTAACTCCATTATAGAAACCAGGCAAGGACCACTGTGCTCCTAACAGTTACAGGAGTGTAGCCCTAACCAGTTGTATGGGTTAGACTCTTGAATGCATAGTCAACTGCTGCCTCATTTGGCTGCTTGAATCCTGAGGTCACCTGAGCCACTCCCAGTGTGGCTTACACTTACACCAAAAAAATTTGGTTTGTGTGCTTCTTGATGTCGAAAAAGCATATGACGCTACTTGGAGGCACAAAATCCTTCACTAACTTCTTGAGTGGGGACTACATGGACATCTGCCACTCCTTATCCAATCCTTTCTCGAGGACCAGTGCTTTTGATATCACGTTAGTGATGCCTCGTATGAGTGCTATGTTCAAGAGAATGGGGTCCCCCCAAGCAGTGCACTTAGTGTCGCGTGGCTTGCCATTACTGTCAATGGCATTGCCTCTGCAGCCAGGAGCCCTGTCAAATGCTATTTTTTGTAGATGATTTCACATTCTTCTGCTCTTCCTCTGATCTTACAATGACAATGAGGCAGCTACAGCTGAACATCAGGAGGCTGGAAACCTGGGCCAAGACTGGTTTTCAGTTCTCACCAGAGAAGACTAAATGTGTCAATATTAACTGTGCTTGTTCAAGTTTTAATCAACCAGTGCTCACATGGGGGGGACAATATTTTACGTTTTCAGGAATATGTGCACTGTTTGGGTTTATTATTCGACTCAAAATTAATGTGGCTCCCACATCTGAAAGACCTATGAACAAACGGCTTCCAGTCATTGAATATTTTGAATTGCCTGAGAGGAAAAGCATGGAGAGCTGACAGGTCTTGCCTCCTGCAGTTTTATTTGGCATTTTTTCAATCATGTTTAGATTATGGCAGTGTGGTCTATGGATCATCCCATATTTCCTACCTTAAGATCTTAGATGCACTCGGATATGGACTGGAACCTTTGGGACCAGCCCAGTTCAGAGACTGTGTACAGAGGCTGGTGAACCACCACTCTGGATCAGTGCTGTATCCTTTTGGCTCAGCAGGCATTGAAAATCTGTGTCACCTCAGTCATTGACAGTTTGTGCAGTGTTCCAATCCAACTTTGAATGGCTGTTCAGGAATTGGCCCCTGCGACCAAGCTATTCTGGATACATGCTACTGACCATCTCAAGGATCTGCATCTGTCAGATCTATGAATACACAGCCAGGGATGGAACATGTTGTCACTTTATTGTCTTCAGATGCCCAAAGTGATTTTAAGCTTGATGCGACACAAGAAAACTTATACTTCAGGTTATGTTTTCATGAATTTGTTTTCTTACATTTTAAGTATGTACCACAATTTTATTGTTGTTTGCACAGGTGGATCACAGCAAGAGAATGTCCTTGGAAACACAAAGAAAACAGGTACGGAGACTGTTTAATATTGTGAGACGTAAAGGACAATGGGCTAAATATCGTGAGGCCCTTGTCAGTTACAATCTTGCAATAAGACAAGCAGAGGAGGCATCCTGGAAGGCATTCTGTAAGGAATTGGAAGACACGGCTGCAGAAGCCAGACTTCACGAGATTCTCACTAGAGTACCAACTAATCCAGGAGGTATGTTGAGGAAGGAGGATGGGGAATATACAAAGACAGCACATGAGACACTGGAATTGCTCCTCAAAACTCACTTTCCTCAATATGCTCTGCTGGATAACACAGACCAGTATGTGACTCCAGAGAGACAACAGTTCTCAGACACTCGGAGAGAGGACTGGGAATCGGCCAAGGAGTATGTGAACTTCAACAAAATCCAGTGGGCGGTGGGAACATTCCAGCTGTTCAAGTCAGCTAGCCCAGATGGATTTTTTCCAGCTCTCCTGCAACAGGCAGGAGGAAAGCTTATAAGAATCCTATGCAGGCTATTTAGGGTTATCTTAGCAGTAGGAATCATTCCCAATGTTTGGAGGGCAGTGAAGGTTGTCTTCATTCCAAAGCCAGGGAGAGTTGATCATACCAAGGCCAAGGATATGAGACCAATCAGTCTGTCCTTCTTCATTCTCAAAACATTGGGTATGTAGGGTCCCTCTACACCTGAACCAACATGCATACCAACCAGGTAAATCATGTGAGACAGCTCTCCACCAACTCATCGGGAAGGTGGAAAAAGCACTTCACTTCCAAGAAATAGCCCTCTCCATCTTCCTGGATATCGAGGGGGCCTTTAGTAACACGACCTTCAATTCTATGGTAAGCGCAGCAGAGGTTCATGACCTGGGGACCACTAAATGTAGGCAGACCAGAGCCATGCTTAGTGGAAGGAAGGTAGAGGCTACCATGATGAATGAAAAGATGGTAATTAAGATCACTAGAGGCTGCCCACAAGGACGAGTTTTGTCTCCTCTATTGTGAAATCTAGTGGTGAACAAACTCATTGAGGAACTAAATTCCAGACAATGCTTCTGCCGAGGATACGCAGATGACCTTGTCATAGTAATACTTGCAAATTCAATGACACAGTTAGGAATATGGCACAAGGAGGGTTGGACATTGTGCAAAAATGATGCATTAAACAGGAAGACTGTTGTGGTGCCATTTACAAAGAGACATATTCAGCATGCAAGTTGGAATCTAAAGCTCTTCGACGAAACTCTACCTGTGAAGGGGACAGTGAAATATCTAAGGGTAACCTTGGATGAGAAGCTAACTTGGACCCCTCATATTAAGAGTATCTGCTCCAAGGCAAAAAGCACTTTAGTGAGTACTAGGAGGGCTTGTGGCAAAAACTGGGGCCTTAGCCCCGGGGGTATGCACTGGATATACACCACAGTGGTTAGACCTAGGATTTCCTATGGGGCTGTAGTGTGGTGGAAGAACATAGAACAGTGGTTTGCTGCTAAAGCTTGCTAAGGTGCAGAGATTGGCCTGCTTAGCCATAATGGGTGGAATTAGCAGCACACCAACCGCTGGGATGGAAGCCATGCTGGATATGCCTCCACTTCACCTTTGGGCTAAGATGGAGGCAGTAGCTGGGGCATACAGACTTAAAACTGGCCAAAACTGGGTCTCATTTGGATACCCAGAATCACACACTAACATAGTGAGTGAGGTAAATATAGGTATGGCTGGGGAAATGCCCACTGACTATATAATAACTCCGAACTGCTTCGACAAATCTTACAACATAATAATTGGAAGTAGGGAGCAGTGGGAGAAAACAGATGGACTCCGTACGGAGGACATCATTTGGTTCACCGGTGGGTCGAAAACAGATCGAGGCGTTGCGGCAGGGTTGCACGGGGTTCAGCCGAGACTGGAGAGCAGCATCTCTCTAGGGAAACTGGCCTCTGTATTCCAAGCTGAAATTACTGCAATCAGGGCATGTGTGGAGGAGAATATGAGTAGGTGCTACAATGACCGTAGCATCTACATCTTTTCAGAAAGCCAGGTAGCCCTGAAACCATTGGTAGCTCCTGCAACAAGATCTAAGATTGTTGCAGATTGCCACAGGGCTCTGGTGGAGCTAGGGGGAAGCAACAGGGTGTACCTAGTGTGGGTCCCTGGCCACTCAGGGATCTGTGGCAATGAACAAGCCGATAGATTGGCTAGGATGGGGGCAACAACTCCATTTATTGGACCAGAACCTGTCTTGACAATCACCAAGGCTATGATCAAATTAGAACTATGGAAATGGCTTAGGAAACAGCACGTAGAATATTGGACCAAAGTCGATAAACAAAAACATGGTAAGGTAATGATGCCCAAGCCATGTTTTAAAAGAAGCTCTGTAATCCTGGGATTGAACAGGAAAGAGATCAAACTCATGACTGGACTGATGACTGGCCATGGGAACTTTGAAAAACACCTACACACAATGGGTATAATGGAATAGGACCCTAAATGTAGGATCTGTGATGAGGGTGAAGAAACTGCATCAAACCTAATCTTTAAATGCATGGCATTGGAGAGTAAAAGATACAGAATCTTTGGGACAACTAGACCTAAAGAAAGCAGGTGTTGACAGATGTGAAAATTACCGAACTATCAGTTTAATAAGTCACAGCTGCAAAATACTAACACGAATTCTTTACAGACGAATGGAAAAACTAGTAGAAGCCAACCTCAGGGAAGATCAATTTGGATTCCATAGAAATACTGGAACATGTGAGGCAATACTGACCTTATGACTTATCTTAGAAGAAAGATTAAGGAAAGGCAAAACCTACGTTTCTAGCATTTGTAGACTTAGAGAAAGCTTTTGACAATGTTGATTGGAATACTCTCTTTCAAATTCTAAAGGTGGCAGGGGTAAAATACAGGGAGCGAAAGGCTATTTAGAATTTGTACAGAAACCAGATGGCAGTTATAAGAGTCGAGGGACATGAAAGGGAAGCAGTGGTTGGGAAAGGAGTAAGACAGGGTTGTAGCCTCTCCCCGATGTTGTTCAATCTGTATATTGAGCAAGCAGTTAAGGAAACAAAAGAAAATTTCGGAATAGGTATTAAAATCCATGGAGAAGAAATAAAAACTTTGAGGTTCGCCGATGACATTGTAATTCTGTCAGAGACGGCAAAGGACTTGGAAGAGCAGTTGAATGGAATGGACAGTGTCTTGAAAGGAGGATATAAGATGAACATCAACAGAAGCAAAACGAGGATAATTGAATGTAGTCGAATTAAGTCGGGTGATGCTGAGGGAATTAGATTAGGAAATGAGACACTTAAAGTAGTAAAGGAGTTTTGCTATTTGGGGAGCAAAATAACTGATGATGGTCGAAGTAGAGAGGATATAAAATGTAGACTGGTAATGGCAAGGAAAGCTTTTCTGAAGAAGAGAAATTTGTTAACATCGAGTATAGATTTAAGTGTCAGGAAGTCATTTCTGAAAGTATTTGTATGGAGTGTAGCCATGTATGGAAGTGAAACATGGACGATAAATAGTTTGGACAAGAAGAGAATAGAAGCATTCGAAATGTGGTGCTACAGAAGAATGCTGAAGATTAGATGGGTAGATCACATAACTAATGAGGAAGTATTGAATAGGATTGGGGAGAAGAGAAGTTTGTGGCACAACTTGACCAGAAGACGGGATCGGTTGGTAGGACATGTTCTGAGGCATCAAGGGATCACCAATTTAGTATTGGAGGACAGCGTGGAGGGTAAAAATTGTAGAGGGAGACCAAGAGATGAATACACTAAGCAGATTCAGAAGGATGTAGATTGCAGTAGGTACTGGGAGTGAAGAAGCTTGCACAGGATAGAGTAGCATGGAGAGCTGCATCAAACCAGTCTCAGGACTGAAGACCACAACAACAACAACAACAACAACAACAGACCTAAAGAAATTGTGTGTAACAAAAAACTGGTAGAGGGACTCCTTGCACTATTTAAGGGCACTGGTTGGCTTTACTAGATATACAGGGAGCAATACTGCACAATTAACCTAGTTTCGGTGTGGGCAGTGGCGGGTTAGACCTAAGCTGTTTTAGCTCTCCTGTTAAAATCAAATGAAATCAAGAGAATGTCCTTGGTTATTCTGCTGTTTTCACTGATAGGGTTTTCAAAGTGCGTCTTCTTGAACACATTACAAATTATTATGTGGGTTATATGGGATTATGATGGCACTGGGGAGGATTCAGAGATATCACAGTGCTAGGTCTCGTCTGTTCCCACTCGCTTAGTGCACTACAAACACTTCACCAAATGTATCCGGTAGATCAGATTGAACCAGCTTATCCATGACTCCTTACAGTGGCTCCAACACTGTGGCAAGGAAGTGGTAGTTTGCTGGGTACCTGGACACAGCAGGATACAGGGAAACAATACGGCCAACAAAGCAGCCAAGGAAGCATGTTGTCTGTCAATGTGCCACCCCGTTGCACGTCATCATCTCATTTTTGGACAGGCGCATCATGCATCAGTGGGAGACTGAATGGTTGCAAGTGACAGGAAACAAACTGTGGTCACTCAAATTGACCACACAGACAAGGTGGACTTCATGTCAGCCTCACTGCTGGAAGGAGGTTCTGTTTACCAGGTTGCCCATTAACGCATGGCTTCCCTCTCTAGCAGAAGGATCCACCACTCGAGGTTTGTGGTATGCCACTTTCAGTTCAGTATATTTTGACAACATGTGTCTTATACACTGCTATCAGGGCTGTCCTCAGACTCGATGGAGATCTTCGCTCCATTCTCAATGATACTGATTCCAGTGTTACAAGAGTGGTGACATTTTGTGAAATGTTGGACCTCATCCCTAAATTGGTGGGGAACGGAGGGAGACTTAAGTGCATTATAAACTGCTCTGCAAGTGGGACAGTCTTCATCCCCAACCACGAGACTGGCAAGCTGACTTGTCATCAGGGCACTGATGATCATGGTATTGTGTGCCTCTCACCTAAAATCATCATCCACTGATAGGAGCCCCATTGTTGATTGTTAGAGTCACCTGTAACTGTAATCAGGAAACCCACATCGAGATCTAACTTACGAGGCCAATTCTCTGCAATTTTGCTCAATTTCATTTAATTTTGTAACAAGTTCCATGTGGCCATTGATCTACACAAATAACAAAACCAAATTAATCAGTTTAAACAATTATTACAAATGATTTGTAAACCATGCCTCTTTTAAATGATTTTCTTTAATTCAATCTCCCCACCCCCAATAATTCTAAGGTCCTACATTACCATAAATGTTGGCAGAACTTCCATGGGAGTCATTTAGATTTGAATTTAATTTTATAATTTTTAACTCATTTTTAGGATCTGTAAAACAGCTCCCATGGAAGGGGGGATGAAATGTGTGTGGTGTGCAGTTTTATTGAGAGAAAAGTGGTTTTTCAAATTTTTCTTGAATTTTTCATTTTAACTATATGTCATATGAAAATACTACATAGAGTACAACCTTTTTGGTAAGACTGTGGCTTAGCCTGAGTCGATATAGTACCAGATGTTTTGCATGACACCCATGGTCAGTCCATGTGAGTATTGATCCACAATAGCACTGCTGACAAGGGACATTATGTTTCAATACCACTGACAGAGGGATGCCCACTGAAGCACCATCTGCCCACCAGCAGGATGACTGCAGGGTGGGGAGTGGTCACGTGGGGTGCACCGGACAAGTTGGTGAGGATGCGTCAGTATTGAGAACGTTGTCTTGCCTGACAGCTCGGTCTGCAACTGGATATGTCCACTAGTTCTCTCTTTTGGGGCACAATGCCTCTCGGTTTAAGTGCAACAGCCTCCTGTTATCATAGCAAGTTTGAGTTTAATGTACCCCTCAGGCAAAGGCTTTTCGATAAATAAAACCTCCATTGGTGACTGGAATGAGGTCTTCTCCCAACACCACCGGACACTCACTTTCTGCTCAGTTTCCACCATGAGAAACTCCAGCGTGTACAATACTCAAATGATATAATAGAAAAACTACAGTGAGTAGGAATTTTTGTAAGGGAAAAGCAGCAAAATTCAGAAAATGCTTGAGACAAGTACGTGCCCTCTCCTCAGTTATATTCAGTGGTTACATCTAGAAAACTATTGACCAAGTTTGTGAAACAACTTCTGAGGTGATCAGAATTAATGGACAGAAGATAAACATGCTGTGTTATGAAGATGATATTGCTGTATTCATGGAAACGAAATAAAATCTATGGAAGGTCTTCAGCACAATGAAAATGAGCTTCCTTGTGGATTAAAACTGTGTGCTGGACTGAGACTCAAAGTAAGGACCTTTGACTCTCTAGGGCAAGTGCTGTACCGACTGAGCTACCAAGCACATCTCATGACCCATCACCACAGCTTTACTGCTGCCGGTAGCTCATCTCCTACCTTCCAAACTTCACAGAAGCTCTCCTGCAAATCTTGGAAGATTAGCACTCCTGGAAGAAAGGGTTTCCTTAACCTCATTGGCCCTTTTCCTTCATCCTGAATCCTTTCTCTTCAGCGTTTCTCCCAGAAGAAGAGTCACTGGCTCCAAAATCTTGTGCATTTCAATATCTGTTATATGTATGTTCTTCTGCTGCCACTTCGTGATTTGCCCTTTTGTGTAACCATATTATATTAACCTTTTCACTGCAGTTGACCCCTCTAGAAGTCCACTGTAATTGGGCCCTGCAGATGCCGGACTGCTGTAGAAGGCAGCTGGGAAAGAGACAATCCCTCCCGCGGAGTTCGTACCATTTTGATAAATTAAATTGTCGTGGAAGCAAAGACATTGGTGCTTTTTTTTTTTTGGGTATGGTAGTGTATTGTCACTAATTATCGTGGACATTCATTCAGCATTATGGTACATGCAAATGATTTTGAGCATTCAGTTAGCAGTGCAGTGTGAACAGAAGCATCTTTGTTGTTAAAATGCCTAATCTGTATTGGTTTCTTTCTCAGTTGTAGATGTATTATTTTTGCATAAGACTTTATTTTGAAAATGAGCAAAGTGTTTTACTCACCCAGACAAGCCTTGAAGCTGCTATAAGACAGAAATTTTTAGGTCAGCAGTGAAAATGAATCTGGCAGTGATTCACTACCATGACCAAATTCTTTGGCACAACAATAATTGAACATTATGTGTCCAAGAACCATCCATTCAGGGGGGGCAGCCGGTTGGCTGTACCTCCTGTCATTAAAAGGTTAAACAACAAAAAGTCTCTGATGGAACAGCAACAATATGAAAAGGCTAGATGGTTGCTCATTATGTAGAGGGAATGTCAGTCACTGACATCACAATGAAAATGACTGCTAAACATTGCAGATTTTGGACAAAAATAGAAAACATGCACAGATACACACAAGCACATCTAACACGCACATGGCCACTGTGTCTGGGTGTTGGTGCCCTACTGTGGACTATGACTTGAACATCATATAAAGATGTTTAATTTTATTGATGAAAGTAGAAAACATAAAAATGCAGTAAGTGAATCAAGAAAAAGGAACCACAAAATAGCTAAGCCGCTGTAGTTGGAGGACAACTGCAAGACTGTACAAGTATGAATGACTAGATGGTTGATAGATGCTGCTACAGATCTTTGGAGGAAAGAGGAGCAGCTATGTGAATTGCAAGAGCTCAGATGGCAAGCCAATACTAAACAAAGAAGGGAAAGCTGAAATGTGGCAGGAATATGTAGCAGGACTATGCAAGAGAAATTAACTTGTAGGCAGTGTTACAGAAACTGTGTAATATTAAATGAAGATGAGATATGATGCTGTAAGAAAAGTTTGGCAGAACACTGAAAAACCTAAATCAAAGTAAACCCCCTGGAGAAGACTAATTTGCTCAGAATTATTGAAATTTATGGGCGAGACAGCCATGATAAAACTGTTTCAACTGATGCGCAACATCAGTATGAAGTAGGGTAGACTGCTACTCACCATACAGAGATGATATTGAGTGACAGTCATCAATAACTGAAAATTGACACCGGGTATTATTAAGCTATCAGATAAAGTTCTTCATCAGAGATAGAAACAAACAAACAAACAGACACACACACACACACACACACACACACACACACACACACACACACAATCACTCACTCACACATGCGCGCACACACATGCACGCACGCACACACACACACACACACACACACACACACACACACACACACACACACACACACAAAAATAATTCCAATTCCAAAAAAGGTAGTGCTGACAGGTGTATTAGCAAACTGTCAGTTTATTTATCATCTAACTTCTTGAAATACTAAAAATATGTAATGGTATATAAAGATAATAAAAGTATGTGGAGTATAACATAAATATAATACAAAAGTTTACAAATGAACATCTAGTGTATTTATGTAATGCATCAACTAGGGTTGCCAGCAAGAAGCCTTCTGATGTACCATCATAATGATGTTACAGAGTATTCTTTTTTAATGGGTCTGGCAGCCCGTAGTACTCTGCAGTTGCAAAGTGGGGACGGCTGCTTACCTCACTTGATAAAAATTTTATACCACAAAATACTGATATGATTTTTTTACAGAAACATGGAAAAAACTTCTAGAGTCTGATCTCGGGAAAGATCAGTTTGGGTTCTGGAGAAATATAGGAACTTTTGAGATAAAATTACCCTACAACTTATCTCAGAAAAGCCACCAAAGAAACGCAAACCTATGTTTACAGCATATGTAGTTTAGAGAAAGCTTATGGCAGTGCTGACTGCACTTTACCCTTTGAAATTCTGAAAGCAGCTGGGGTAAAATACCTGGAGCAAAAGATTATCTAAATCTTACAGAAACCAGACTGCAGAGTAGAGGAACTTGAATGGAAGTAGTAGTTCAGAAGGGAGTGAGACAGGATTGTAGCCTATCATAAATTGGAAGAAGTAAAATAGATGAGAATGTCATAAAGATAGGCATAACAATAAGGTAGCTGATGAACCTTTGCCTAGTCTGAGCCTTGTTTTCAGGCCATAAGTGTAAAGCAGTATTCAAAATAGGCTGGATGGTATAATGATGGCTGTTTTGGGAATGTTGTCTTTGAACATAGGAATGTGATGGTATGCTTTTTGATTGTCAAGGACACCCATTAAGCAGTTGGCGAAGTCCTGTATGGGATAATTGTTCATAATAGGGTGGGCATTAAGTTCCTGATAGTCAATAGACAACCAAAACAAACCATCCTTAAGCACAATGTAGATGGGAGAAGAACTGTTACTGTCTGAAGGGCATGCAATGCTCACACCCAAAAACTCATTAATAACCACTTTAGCATGACAATTTGTTTCAGTGAGGTGTTTTGTTTTGTAACATGTGAGAGTTCCTTCTGCCATCATTACCTTATGGCAAGTACTATTATTAATAGCACGTAGTTGTGCAGCTCAAGTATGTGAGATAGGAACACAATTATCATCTCACAAAGGGGTTGGCGTGAGGAAGAAAAATGCTTTGAGGAAGGATGCCACTGACCTTAGCTTGTGGAGGTGCAGGCCACAACAGAGGGCATGATGGTGGTATGTGTCAGCTGTGAACTGGTGAGGCTATTGAGTCTGTGTTTAGCACGTGCCAATTTCTGTGACATGTCATCGACAGGGATGTGAGCTCAGCATGGGGTCGATCTTGGCACTTTGAGTAGTGAGCTCAATCTATGTGTTGGTGAGGTGAGCCATTAGTGTTGCACACTTGGATAGAGCTGGGAGAAGCTGATCAGATCTCAAGGAAGATATAGCAGCAGAAGGACGAAAGAAGTCTGGTATGTGAGTGCACGTTGCATGGTGAATCAGGGATGCTACTTGCAGGTTTTTTAGAAAGTCAGTACTAAGGACTTGGTCACTGACGTCTGTGACATGAAATTTTCAAATGAACTGTATCTGTAGCAAAAGCTGGAGCCAGAGTTCCACTGCACCACGAACACAGATGTGCGAGCTGTTAGCTGTGCCAAGAGGAAGTTTCACAGAAATTAACTGAGTGGAGAATAAGAGGATGGGATGACCCTGGTGTCTGGAGCAGACAAGAAAGTTCATGTTATTGTAGTGGTCTAAGATGCATGTTGTGGTTACCCTATTTGATGACTGTTGTCCGAAGCAGCACCCTGCAGGAGCATTGTGAGCTGTGGCACCTAGACCAGCCTGCGCATAGAGTTTGTGTAGGTGCAGGGAGGGTGGGAATTTCTCTTTGTGTCACCGAAGGTGACGTGGAACCCTCAGAGTGGGTATTCTGGGTATGGGGTACAGCGGTCATCACCTGCACCATCTGTTGTGCTCTGTTGTGATTCACTTGTCACCTGGGCAGCGAGTTGGCAGGACTCATTGACACACGGCAAGTCAGCTCTCGCACAGCCTCTACCCGCCAAGCGCAACAGCGGAGCATGGGGAGTGGATGCAGTGCTGCCAACTTTTTCATTCACAGAAGTGTTTGTAGTTTGAAGTAGTTGCCTGTGTAGGCATAGTCTGCTATCTGAAAATTGCCCTCCAAAGGGTCAGTGCAGTGAGAGGGGAGCTGCAGTTGAAGTTAATGCGGAAGCTTGATGAGCTGTTATGTCCAGAGTGCAATGTCAGATATGACTTCAGGTCCCACTTGTACACACTGGTGCCTCCACAGCTGAGAAGGTGATCTTGTGCTGAAGTGTTCTTCACGGAATGTGCGGTGTGTAGCTTCTGTCAGAGGATGCAGTAGACATTTGATGAGACTTGCCTTTGTCGTAGCATACTTGAGCTGTGCTGGTGGTCTCAGCAGGATGCGGCTGATAAGATTGATAAGATCTGCATGAAAATGTAAATGACCAACTAAGCAAATAAACTGAGCATCATCATCAGGACCCCATACAAATCTGGCAGGATGTCAATCAGGGTGAACCAAGTCTCAGATTTTTTTTTTTTTTTTTTTTTTTTTTTTTATAGATGGTACAGAATTTTGACTGCTGGCACCACATGACTTGGAATAAGGATGTGACGCATTGTTTGAGGTCACCATGGAGGGGGGGAGGGGGGGGGGGGAGGGAGTGATGGGGGTAGCGAGGTGTTTCTCACATGTGTTGCACAATGCAACAAGCATGGATGACAAAGCTACTGGCATGGACAGAGTGACTGTGGTCATTGATGGATGAGGTTGCATGTCAGAAGGCCAGACAGTACCTTGCATTACGAATCTGGAATAACTGATCAGCATCTGTTGTGGGTAACATGCTGATGGATGTGGTAGATGTATCGAGATGAAAGGTTGTGGGATGAATTTCTGTTTCAACAGGCATAAGCCACAATCTGGGGCACCACATTTGATACAGAATTCATTTTATTGTCACAGAAACACAACATGTAAACAGAAGCACATGCAAAAGTTAACACATGAGAGCAGAGAGTACAGTTAAAGATCATAGCTTAACATAGGAGTAGTCTGTTTGATTATCAACAGTCACCACAACTCCTATGACTTAAATTTTTAGGTAATGTCTTACTGAAAAATAAACTATTTCTGAAAAATAAAGTATTACAGAATGTGGTATAAGAAATCATTAGAAACAATTAAACACTGGTAACTCCAGGTTGGAATATCAACAATGTAGGAAAAGACAGATCGCTACTTACCATAAAAATAACACATTAAGCTGCACACAGGCACAATTAAAAGTTACACTCACGCAAACCTTTGGCCACAGCCTTAATCATAAAAAGAAAGAAACACACACCATTCATTCACAAAAGCAAGCACATCTCATGCATACAACCACCAACTCTGGCAACCTGGGCCAGAATGACAGCATTCTGATGATGTCTGTGGCTGAAAGCTTATGTGTAAGTGTCTTTCAGTTGTGCCTGTCTGCAACTTAATGTGTTATCTTCATGGTAAGTAGCCTCTTATCTTTTCCTACATTATAAAAAACAATTCATTCATTCATTCATTTCAAATAAGCCATCTTTGGACCATGTTAGTTCAACTGCCTTGCTTTATGAGTTCTGATGTTTGCCGAGTGTTCCTGCATTCATTCTCAGTGTTGCTCCTTTGTCTCCTGGCTCCAAGCCCTTTCTGTTTTTAGTTTTGGCTTTTCTTGGAAACCCTGTGATGCCATAAGTTTCTCCTCAAGCGAGACACACTCCAAGATGTCATCACAGGTGATCCCCACTTCTTTAAGATCTTTCTCCACCTCTGTGAACCAGGCCCATTTTGTTTTCTTCTCCTGAAAGTAGGTGAGCATGCAACTGGTGAATCTTTCACAGCTCATTTGGGTCATATATCCATAAAACATAAACCTTCTGAAAATAATTAATAATTTTTCAAAACTTTAAAATACAAACTACATGATTAGATACCAATATTTCCAAAAGAAAGGCATAAGCACCCCCTTCCCATCCACCAACTATTGTGAGGGTTAATAAGTTCCATGGAATTCTCTGTCTGTGGCTTATTGTCCAGCTCAAAGAGTGACACAATGTTCACACTAATATGAGAAGCACACTCAGCAATGTGCCTTACGTCATCAGTTATAGAACTGAGGTTACAGTCCAAACTGTTACCTGCACCCCTTACTGTACGTAGATTATCTTCTTGTCCATTATGTTTCACTAAGTCTAAAACACAGGTGACATAACTGAGCAATGTGGCTTATGCCATCAATTATAGAACTGAGGCTACAGTCCAAACTACATACCTTACTGAAAGTAGTTGTGATGTATATATCTGTTCATGTTCTGCTAATTCACAGATTCACAGTGTGTTTGTCTGATATATCCACCCTCTGGCTAGTAGCTAGTGGGAATAACTGTCATAGTACTTGAGCTTCATCCATTAGATGGCAGCTCTATTCAGGCAACAAAGCATCTTTTGTGCAGGTGCTGAGTCACATATGTCACACACTACACCTTCCTCGCCTTGTGCATCATTTCCTACCCTCCCCCCCCCCCCCCCCCCCTCCTCCAATTCCTGCTCCTCCTCCACATCCTGCCACTTCAGTAATCGATATTCAATAATCAGTGTCACCACTGCAATGGGCGTATACTCTTTACACTTGGGTGTCTGTGTGGTTATATGGGTGAACCTACAAGTATGTGTGTTTACTAGAAAGAAGAAGAAAAGCTTGAAAATTAGTGTTAACTGTTTCTATTAAGTGTTTCTGTGCCCAATTCACTATGGGTAAGTGGTTACCTTTCCATTATTTTACATATTTTTCCATACATGAATTTCGATATTCATTAAAAGAAAGGTAACATCTAAGGCATTTTGTGATAAAATGTTTAAAATGATAATTATTTAGTGACAACATGTTGCATAATTTAAATGTATCTAATCTTTTAAGCTTAAAAGTAACGGCAGTTTAGTTATTGTGCTGGAAGAATATGTCACTAAATTTGTAAATTATTTGGGGGCATACTAGGTGCAAAATTTATTACACAGAGCAGCCACCTCTTCCAGCAACAGTGGCTCTAAACTGGCTGGGCATCACATCAAACTGAGAGAAGGAGGCGTGTCATCCCACCCTGCTTCAACTCTGTGGCAGAGTTCATCAGTCATAATAGCTGACATGTGTAGGTAATCGGCAACCAGACAGTTTTGCCGGATGAGAGAAGTGGCAACGTGCTGGCCAGTGCAACAGTCAAATACCCTCAGCACTGGGGTCCCTCAGTACAGCACAAGTGACACGGAGTCTCGAGATATTTCTTCAAAAGGTAATGTCGTAGAGTCCTCGATGATATGGACGGCCACCACCCTTAACACGTCCGAGCACTACTTAGATTATCAGCTGTGTTAACTGGATCTGATCACACTTTGTAACCCGTGGCATCTCATACATTGTGCCGAGTGTTGGAACTGCACAAAATGACAAATGCAATCTGACAGTGTTTGTTCTCCTCAGAACCTCCACACACAGATGTATTCATTGTGATGTTTGATGCAGAATTTAGACTCACCTGAAAAGATGACTCTGCACCTCTTCCACGTCCACTGTTATCGTTGTCAGGTGCAGTGCCTCTCTCTGCTGACACTGAGAGAAGCCACAAAACTGGTCGCTGTCCAGACAGTCTGTGCTGCTCCAGAAGTCCTCCCATTGTCCGTGTGGATACTTGCCCTGTTGCAAACGAGCCCATTCCCTAACTTGTGGTACCAGATGGTTGTAATTAAAGTGCAGCTACTCACAGACATCCAGTGTTGGCTGTAATTATTGTATGGCAGCAAAACTAGAGCGTCAATGTGGAACCAATTTATGCTGGAAAAAAATTAATTACACTTTCAGCTGTCAGGTGCAAACCTGGCACCGTACACTGTTTGCATGAAGGTATACACCTAAACTGTCATTTGACAAGTCATAAAATGAGTAAACAGTATGGCTATCGAGAAGAGAGATCGTGCACTGTTAGCGAAACTGCTTTATGTGAACAGAAGTAATTACAGTAGTGCATTGTAGAGTATTGCCGACTGTAATGTCTGAGGAGAGGCCCAATGTCATTAAATGCTTTAAAGAACACGATAAAGAAATTTGAAAACAGATGAGCTTAGTGTGAGACCTGGAAGAGGAAGGCATCCTGTTTTGACGAGGTTGCTGTTGATGTAGCTGACCGTGTAGCGTGTGTCCTGGGTAGCACTAGTATTTGTGCAGTCTCACATGAATTGTCCATCCTGTGGTCAACAGTACAGAAAGTTTTGTGACCTATTTTACTCTAGTACCTGTACAAGACCTAGATGATGCAGCAATTGGAACCTCACAATCATTAGCAACATTCTGAAATTGATTTCCGATTTCTGGCATAGACTGAAGTTGATAACATGTGGCTGGGCAATATTCTATAAGGGACGAGGCACATTCTATTCTAAAGGGTGCAGTGAATAAAAAGAACTGCCAAATTTGGGGTACATTGTGCACAATGAGCCATTGCAGTCACTGTATGTGACTGTGCTGTGTGGGTCCACAAGCATCTGTGTTCTTGGTCCATTCTCCTTTGAAGAGAATGCACTCAGATGGCCTGTCAGGTGCATTGTGATGTCTGCACATTTTTGAGACCCACTTATACAGCATGTGTTGAAAGAGTGCAACTGTGTCAAAACCACTGTTTTTGTCAAGATGAGGCAACACCTCATGTTACTCAACCAAAGAAGGATCTGTTGAATGCAACCTTCCAAGAACATGTTATCTCCAGGGGTTTCCCAGATGTACGATCTCAATCCAGGTGGTTTTTGGCTCTGGTGAAGTCTAAAAGAGACACATTTGGCCTCTACCTGATCTGAAGGCCAATATACAGGAAAACATTGCTCAGATTCCACTGGAACTGCTGTGAGAAACTGCTGAACAAATTATGTAAGTGGCAGTTAGTAATAAAGTCAACATTATACCTGTCTCACTTGTTTGATGTTTTCTGCCCACTTTGCTTTCTTAATTTATTACATATGGAAATATTTATGTATGATTTTCTTGCATTCACAGCACCAAACTTGCACCCCACAGTTAGAATTGTAACTAATTATTTTCAGTATAAACTGGTTCCAAATTAATTCATTTGAATACCTACCAAGTTTTGTTGCCATACCATAATTTCAGGTCACTCTGGCCCTCTGTGAGTAGCTTCACTTACAATTATAATCAACTGGTATGTGACACGGTCATACGATCCTGAATGGCTGAACAAATGATACATCTGTCCTATTGGGCACTAGTCACAATGGGCTGTTAAGATCCTGTGTGGCATGAAGTATGGCCCTTCTGAAGCCATAGATTCTATATTTACATGAGTCATGGGATCCAAACTGACATGACAAACAATATCGTGAAACAATAAGCCACTGTTTTAATAGGCCAGAATCCTACTGCAGAGGAATTCTAGTGTACTGGTGAACATTTCTGCTAGTGAAATGAGACATATCAATGTCTTTCCACAACATGAAAATTAGAATGCTAACTCACTGCATTCTTTCCTTATATACAGAACATAGGTGGCATTACTCCTAATTACTTTGTGCATTTGTGAAGAAATGCTCATCATTTCCATGTAGTACACTTCATGCCAATTTGACATTTGTTTTT
Source organism: Schistocerca serialis cubense (assembly GCF_023864345.2). Lineage (NCBI taxonomy): Eukaryota > Metazoa > Arthropoda > Insecta > Orthoptera > Acrididae > Schistocerca > Schistocerca serialis. The sequence continues at coordinate 947,760,682 of NC_064641.1, read as the reverse complement.
GCTGCCTTCACAGTGTTGTAATTTTGATGGCTGTGAGTGTATATAATATCAGACAACAATTTAGTTTCTGTCTAAAACTAAAGAAGTAAGGAAATGGAGCAGACAGTTCCTTAAACATCAGTCATGTTTGTGAAAAAAATATCACATTGCAATGTGTTTCAATAATTATTATGTTGTTTTTGAATTTTACATACATTTATAGAATCAATTTACTTCCATCATTAGTATACTGTACATGTATACTTTTATGACAGTCATAGATTCAGAAAAGGCTTCATATTTACACAAATAAGTGGTGATTAAATTTGATAGATGAATCACTCCATACAAATTTTTTAAATCTTGTGAATACCCTATAGTCACCTAGTCTTTAATGAGATTATTCTTAGCAATAGCATGATAAAAATCAGTATGCAAGCTGGTGGTGTTTCTCATAAAAGAAAGGGATTCTGTGCTGCACAACACCCATTTTCCAAAAGCGTGTGTCATTGAATGAAAACACAGGAATAGATGTGATTTCTTTTATTTTCCATAGCAAACACATTACTTGTAGAAGCCTTAAAATGTTGGCACACACAATGATCAAAGTTGTGCTTTCATTTGCCGAAATTTTTCATTAACTGTGTATAAAAGCTAAAGTCAGATGAAATGAATAAATATGAATCTTTATTTGCACAAACATTATAGTATTTAATATCCTTTGAGCTATATTACAATGTTCTCTGTGATAACTACAACAAGTTATCTGTCTACAGACTTCAGAATTAGCACTCTATTACTAATCGTCTGTTGTTATGATAAAATATTTTAAATAGTATAGTAGGACTAAATTTCCCAAGTTTGGTTGCTACTCCAGATTCAATTTTGGAGTTATTTGTAATAACAATGTGTTATGCCACAATATAATACATGTGTCTATATTGTGTGGCATGATATAATAAGGCCTCTTCTGTCATTTAATGAGTATATCACTAAAACAAACTATATACAAAAGTTAGTTCTAATCATGCATACTGTTAACTTTTATCTGTGGTTATAAAGGTATTCATAAGACGTGACAATGGTCCCCTACCTTTATATGTATGTAACATATAGTGATAAAAGTATTTCTTCTTTGGACATTTCAGACTCACATTTGTGTGAGAGTTGCTGATATCAGTTCAAACTGTAATTAAACACCTAAAGCAATATTTTACACATAAAACACAGAGTCCTGAACATAGGCGTATTTCACATCTAGCTTCTTTTTAGTGAGAGATACAGAGATACTAGCGGAAAATAAATCTATTACTATTTGATTCCACTGGAGTTGATACAATGATCAGCAAGGCTCCATAAGCCCCTCTCTGCACAATCACAATCACTTGTTATGCACAAAATAATGAAATCCTGGCACAGTGATAACATGAAACTGAATAATATGAGTAGAAACTTTGTATGCAACTGAACCAACTTGGGAATTTCTACATTAAGAGTTGATGAAATAGAACTTCCCATTGAGAAGTACACTTCATTAACAGAACTGAAGATACACATTCAGTATAAAGGTTCAACATAAAACAAAACAAACTCATTTTTGTTCAAGAACAAACATAAGCTCAGTATAAACCCAAATCAAGAAAACAAGGTATGCCAACATCCTGTTTTTCTGATCTGACAAGAAGATATTTGAATACCAGATGTTGCAATTATAAGAAAACATGTATCGGTTGCAAAGTTTCTTTAAAAAAATCAAATGCTTATTTGACAAAGCAAACCTGGAGATACCATGATAATTGTTAAGAGTTCCTGATGTTTAACTTCCAATGCAAGTGTGAATTGTAATGTTCAGAGTAATTATAACATCTCTGAGATGAAATGGATAATTTTAAGTTGATGTTTTCAAGTGATATGTAATGAAAGCAGAAAACATACAAGTGTTGGATTACAGAACTTCAACACCTGCAATGTCAAAAAGAATGAGATATAGGGCTAGAGCTGCAGAGGAGAACTTGTATAGTAAATCAGAAAATTAATTTTGGATTTAAAAAAAAAAAAAAAAACAAAAAACAAAAAAAAGGGGGAGGGGAGAGAGAGAGAGAGAGAGAGAGAGAGAGAGAGAGAGAGAGAGAGAGAGAGAGAGAGAGAGTGAGTGATTAAACCACAAAATAAGTTCATCTTAAACAGATTATAAGTATGCAAAGTAGTCATGAGATTTGCTTTGACGTTTTTTTAAGCAACTTTGTGTTTTTCCTTTAGAATACAACAAATTGAGGAATTTTTAAAATTATTGTTATCACTTGTCTTTAAGTAATGTATGTATTCTGTCTAGCTCTCAACACTATTCTTAAGACATATTTATATTTTATCCTTGGTTCATGTAAAAAAAGAAAAAAATGGAAGAAAAGTAGAGAAAAACTATATATCACAGAGAGTTCTCACTTCATTATAGAGAAACACATGATCAAAATGTTTAAAGTACATGGAATACTGAAGAATAAGTTGTAAATTCTTGAAACATCAAAAGGTCAGAAAACTGAAACACTAAGAGACACTGTCTGTGTGCACCAATGGGCTGCAGCAAGAATCCCATTGAACAATACTGTAACTTTTACCTTGGTTTTCCACAACTGCAAGTTTCATTTTTGCTGTGAGAAGGAAACAGTGTGGTTTCTGTTTATTTACATGTTTTTTTACTAACTGTAGTGGGAGCTGCATTTCCTGTAAATAATTATGTGAAGAATTAACAAGGTGTCTGAATATGATTATATGTTTTTATATGGTAATGTAGCTTTGTAAGATTTTGTAACATAAAATGAACACAAACACAGTACTTTGAGAAATTATCATGTGGCATTTCAAAGGAACATAAGAAAAATATCATTGCAGTTTCACAATGTTCTTTTCGAAATTGAAAGTAGATTGTGCAGCACTCATTCATTTATAAGCCATTATTATAAGAACTTGGAAAGATATTCGGTACAGTAATAATTTTGGAAGCTATGGCAAAGAGTAACATAAATGCTGATTAAAGCTCCTAGATATACAATGCTTAAAGAAATATGTTCAACTAAGGACTGTTAATTCAGAAAGCAACCACTTTTTAAAAATTTTTAATTTTTTGCTGTAACCAGTTTTAGGCCATCATGTCCATCTTCAAATGACTTCATCTATTTTACAACAGTATTATATTTGTCAGCAGCACATTGTCCACTCCTGTACCACCTACGCATACATACAAATTCAGCCATTTCATGAAGTGCACGATAATCAGGATAAAATACAGTCTTTTTAAAAGTATTTGTTGCTGGTTGCATTCTCCATCAACAATTCTTAGTTGAATAACAGCCTTGAAGTTCAGAACGGTCCAGCATGGATAAAATAGCATTAATATATTAAAATTTTCATTACTGTGAAAATACTTAAAAAGATGTTAATTTATTCATACAGAGCTTGTACATTCCTTCATCAAGGATGGAAGAGGCATAGGTGGGGGAAGGTTTGGCAGTAGGGCAAGGCAGGCCATTCAGTTCACAACCCAAAGCCTGACTGACCAGCCCTCCTCTTCAACCTGTGCCTGTTTCATCCCTGAAGAAGGAAGAAACAGGTTCCAAAAGTTGGGAAGTTTTTTGATTCTGCTTCTGAGTTTTTCTGTTCACACATATGTTGAATCTCACCTCATAAAGATAAATACTGACTTTCTGTTTCCTTGTAATTTCATAGTTTTCTCTACTGATTTTTCCTTTCAGTACATTTACTTGTACACTAATAAGGTTTCCTGTATTTTTTGAAAATCATCTTATCATGACTGTTCATGATGCTTGTTATAATTATTACAGTACAAAGTGGAAACATGTTGTTTGAAACTGTGCTTTCATTGGTAACAGTGTTCTTGATATGACAATAATTTCTTGCTGTAACACATTCCAAAACTGAAAGTGAGCATTTTGAAAGCTGTAAGAGGGTAACTGTAAGAAGAAAACAAATAAACTAACATACATAATGTTTCTTCTTCTCTTCAATTAAAATTGTAGATTTGTCCTCTACAGATCATCAGTATGTCTGATAAAATTGCACCGATGTATGAGAAGGATGATCTCAACTGTCTCATATTGAACTATCTCAGATGTGAAATAATTATTCAAAACTCATTAAGTATATTTTTAATTTTTTAAACATGAATGATGTTTTGTTGTGTTCTATTTTTTGTGTTACAGTTTTCAGAAAATGATATTTTTCTTTACATGAACAAAATCTGCACTTGAAACATTATGTTCTTCAATTATATGACATATGTATGCAAATAGTGATTAGAGAATTCAAGTTATTTCACAATCCAGTAGTACAATCTTTTATATAATTAAAATCATTTGCAATGATGAAGAGTGATGTTGAACCATTTATTACATTCACTGAAGTTAGTAATGGAAGAAAGTGTAGCTGGAAAAATCTGTGTAGTCTGTATATTGCTAATATCTTGTGAATTGGGAGGCCTAACAATGGAAAGTGCAGGTTCAAATAACAATTATGTGGAAATGATAAAGTGCTGCTTACCACATAGAGGAGATGAGTCACAGACAGGCATGGTGGAAAAGACTGCTAAAATATTAAAGACTTTGGACAATGTCCTCCTGCTGCAATAGAAAACATACACACAGTCACACAGATGCAACTCACATTTGCTTGTGTGAATGTGTGTGTATTTTCGACTGCAGAAGAAGGACTTGGTCCAAAAACTTTCATATTGTAGCACTCTTTTCCACTGTGTCATCTGTGGTTCTGTGCCTTCTCTATATGGTAAGTAGCAATATATCCTTTCCATATTGTTGTTGAATTGGAAGACCTGATACACAGAATTTGTGAAATACTGATAATGTCTTTCTTTTGATTCAGATGGAAACAGGTAAAAATAAGAAAGTTATGGAACTAGAGTTTAATGATTAAAATTAAACTACTAGTTTTCTGTCTCCAAAAAAAGACACACCTCATGTTGCAACTAGCCAGGAGCAGATCTGTTGGATAACTGGTGGCATCAATGTCTGAAGAACCACTAGTGCTCAGCAGTATGTAGATAATTAAATTACATTAGCTGTGTGTTACTTTCACTACAAATATTTTACCACAAGATGGAACTATCAAAGGATTAGCTAATTTTTTCTCTTAAGAAGAATACTGAACAGAATTTACAGCTAATAATAAAAATACTGCCCTGCTGAAAATGTGTTCTCCATCACTGTAGTCTAAAGTTCAATAATTTCTGCAGTGGACCAACAGTTTTTTTATCAAAATTCTGATAGGTGGTTTATAGCATGAAGCATATGTACATTAAGCATGGTACTTCACTGCATATTTATTTTTAATTGCTAACCCGTTCCAGTTTCTTGGTGTTAATGTGCAGAATCTGTGTATTTACAGATCATACCATGAAAAGTCTGATGTTATACAGTTATTTTACTAGCAGCTTATTACATCTGATTCCCCATGTACATTAACCCATGTACAACTTAAAGCTGACAATAAATGAACATCAGAGTAAATTTTTGCCCTTTTCTGGCTAAAGTAATTGTTGATAAGGTACGTGTTTTTTAAAAATAAAAAGTGATAACTGCTATAAACTGAAGGAATAGTGGTTTGAAACAGTTCTGATTTTATATTTCCAAAGGCGTGTACTGATTTATTCAAGATGATGGGGAATAATTATTATTTACACAAAAGTATGCACATAATTTACAACGAAGAAAAATCACTTTTCATTCTCTTCTTTGAGACTTACTACACTCCCCAGTCTCTATTTTGAAAAATATAATAGGAAAAAATTGCCACTGGAAAAAATCTCAATAATAACTTATACTGAAATATCTCTGAACTCAACTAACAATGGAAATTCTGTGTTGCTAGGGCCTCCCGTCAGGTAGACTGTTCTCCTGGTGCAAGTCTTTCAAGTTGACGCCACCTCAGCGACTTGCATCTCGATGGGGATGAAATGACGATGATAAGGACAGCACAACACCCAGTTCCTGAGTGGAGAAAATCTCTGACCCAGCTGGGAATCGAACTCGAGCCGTTAGGTATGACATTCCGGCGTGCTGACCACTCAGCTGCCAGGGGCGGACTCTGAACTCAACTTATAGAGTATATTAGATTTGGTGGCACATAATTCATTTCTGACAACTGGAATGAGGGTTTCTTCAGTTTCTGCTCCTACATGAGAGGCAGTATGTTCTTCAAGAGTCTGGTTCTGCATTCACGTCTATAAAATTTACTTATCGTGGAGCTGTATTTTAAACTTTACAACCATATTAGTGAATGTTATGAGTATTAATCTTGCTTGTGAAAGCTAACATTATGGGATATTTATTGCAGTTACAGTTAGAGATGACACTGAAGAATTCTGAAGAAGTTTTTTGTGATTTGTTTCCTGGACTGATCATGGTCTTTCTGTCTTTTACTTTCCTGTGTCGTCAAATATTAATATTGTTGCAAGCTTAAGAAGAATACCTATTTTCACAATCTAGTCATATTGAACAGAATTTAAAACTAACAATAAAAATACAGGGCAGCCAAAAACGTGACCAACATTTATAAGAAATGACAAACATTAAGAGAATTTGTGATTTTCTTCCAAGAATTTAAGGATTTTCTGAAAAGATATGGAAGTAGTAAAATCTGCTTATTATTGAGAATTAATTGGCTACTAAAAACCATTGCATAAAACAATTAAGCTACCTGATATCATCTGTAAACTTATAATGTCATAACTGAAATTTATCACATGTGTGTTTTCGAAATGAGATCGACTGTAATACGAGGTATCATGAGGGAAATACTTGGCCAAAGTACATATTTAAAATATAGTGAGGCTGACATGAGATGTGTTCTGACTTCTGCTATTTATTGATTCCTACCAGTGTCTTTCAGACAATAGATTTTCCAATGTAAATGCATGATGTAGCTTCTCCTAATACTTCCACTCTTGCGTGTTCTTTTAACTAGTGTTAGTACAAAAGTGTTGCTTCCAGAAACACATTCTCATCCTGCTCACACTCACATCCTTCTGCAAGTAATGTCAAATGATATCTTAGTCAATAAACACTGAGAGTATCAAAAATATCATTTAAAATTTTATTCAATACGTTTAATAATTTGTTGGAGATGCTTCGAGAATTTCTCAGGGAAATGTGAGAGAGTCAGCAAAATGTAGGTAAATAAAGTTTTCTGTTATGACTTTATGTTAATGTGTGTTCAGAGGAGAATAAACTGCTTCCTCACAATAAAAATAATCCACAGATGGCACATGAAATTTATGCAGTATGATTATGAATAGTTCATCACTAAACCTTGGATACTTTGTCACACTTACCCTTCACTGAGTTTCTATTTATAAGACTACAATATAGGTTGCTGTTTTAGGTCCAGTTGCTATCTGAGAACTGTGTACATTACTAGGAAAATAATGCAAAAGACTATCTGCCACCTGAGAGAGATGACAGATGCTAATGGGCTCCTGATTCTTTATGCTTTGGTCTCACACAGTGTCAAGAGATTATCAAATGGAGATAAACCAGACTCAATGCCTAAATTGACATTTTTAGGCAAAACACTATTATAGTTTACAGATTATGTCTTTGAGCATGTTCACTTTTGGGTGACAGTGCAGAGTGAGTGATAATACAGAGCATCATAGCATTTTTGTTTCCACATAACTGAGGAAGTGTGGAGTTCCTGCACTTTTTATATGATCTGTATATTAAGATTACGCTCTTGAGCATCAAGCAGAGGAAAGTGTACCACAATTCTTGTACAGCCCTTTCTGCATGCTACAGTTACTTTAGGCCAGCAGGAAGACAGACAGCAGCACATGACACTTCTAATTCAAGATATCACCATCCTCAGACCACAGATGTGTGACTGCTGACTGTTCAGCCACTCAGAGGGGAAGAACAATCAGTTCAGAGCTGGGTAGCAGTGCACAGACGTTGAATGTTAGTGCAGTGCTACCACCATTACGGACCAGCCGTAATGCAGCTCACAGCCAACCAGCTGAGCCGTCGTGTCCACTGAGTGGCTGGATTCCCGGCAGGTGTGGCAGTGCTGCCACCACCACAGAGCCATTGCGTGGCAGCTTAGTCACTCCCTGTTGCTGCTGCTGCTCACCAGAAATGACAGTCGTGTCTGTCTCTGTTGTTGATGTCGCCGTTGTAGTTGAGCTTGATGACACCTGTGGTTCTTGACATTGTTGCTGTGCATCCTGGTGGAAATTTGCACTCTGATCCTGAAACACAATATATATTATATTATTGGGGGTGGAAGTCATGTGATAAAAAAGTAAGATTTGTATAAGGGCAAATACCAAGTAACTGATTCCAAAACTGAAGCTAAAACAACGTTTTCTATTGACACTTTAATACAAAAAGAATTTCTTGTGAAGTCTTCAGTTACATCTTGTAATGCAAACTAGCCAGTAATATCATAAGAAACATACAATATCATTGGATATCAATATTTTGAGTTTGATAAGAATAATTTTGATATTTACACAGCAATAAAAATGAATTATTCCATACTTAAGTATTTGTATCCTGCACATAGAAAATAAAGTTAAAGCATGTCACTTGCATTCATGTAAACCTATTTTATTAACAGGTTTAAAGTTTTCCAGCAATCATTATTGATACTGTTATAAAAACTTTTACTTCTACATGAGACCACTGTTCTTGTTCGTTATAGGGAGATAAAGAGACTTGGTGGGAATGTGTTGTGGAATGGACACTCTTTACAGAAGCGTCATTGCAAAGGCACCTGATCTTGTTTTATAGCAGCTATACAGTTCTATGAAATACAGGGAAAAGCCATAGTCACAGCAATATACAGACCACCTACTGGGGATACAGAAATATTCATTAATCAATTAGAAACACTGCTTGACATTCTTTTTACTGAAAGAGCCAATGTAGTTGTCTGTGGGGATTTCAACATAAATCTTATGAATGAAAGTAGGCTAAAAAAACAATTCCTAAATCTATTATGTAGTTTCAATCTGTTTCCACACATACACGAACCCACAAGAATAACATATAATACAAATAGTCTTATAGATAATATATTTTCAAATGTACGATCCACAGAAGTGGAAGTAACAAATACTGATTTAGGATTATCAGACCATAATGCTCTTGTCCTCAAAATTCCTTCAATGCCACTGGAAGAAAAAAAAGTGTACTTCAGATATAAAAGAAAATATTCCACTGAAAACTGTGTAGACTTAAAGAATATCCTAACTAGTGAGCCGTGGACAGTTGTGCTGTCCCTAATAAATACAAATGATGTGTATATCAAACAATGGAAAATCCAGGATGGAATGTAACAATATTAGAGAAGGAAAGTTGCTACTCACCATAAAGCAGAGATGCTGAGTCACGATAGGCACAACAAAAAGATTCACACAGTTATAGCTTTCGGCCATTAACATTAGAACCGCGGCTGGGTCACTCATGACCCACTTGATAATTCTTTTGTTTGTCACTCTTTTGTATTATTGCCTAGAGTGTTACATTTCTGTGACTTTTTATGAAATAAGGTAATTAGTGATTATACTTCATTTCACATTTTATGGCGAAAACATAAACGAGAAATATGAAGATTCACCTAGAACTGCGGAAGGGTCAGGTCTGACCCACCCAGTGCAGTCGCTATAACAATCGCATTTTTCATGTAGCTTCATGCCTATTGGTAGTGTGTGTTTGGTCAACTATCGCAAAACTCGTTTTTACTTCACTTCCAGCTGATGCTCCAGTTTTCAGCAGGGGACGAGAGGGAGAGAGGTTCAAGCAAGTCTGACCTTGTATGCAGATATTGCGCACCCAGAGTTTTGTACCACGAAAATGGGTTTAGTAGTGCATTCTGTCTGTGTAGATAGTGCTTGTAACTTACGAATATATTATGGCCAAATTCCTACGCACAGAAGGGGACATTATAAATGCTCTAAATGAGATTTTAGATAATGAATCTGAGGGCGAACCGCTGGAGTCTTTATCTCAGGAAGAATTTCCATCGCCAATAGTTCCGGATTCTTCATCAGAAGACAATGTTACTCCTGAGAGGGTTCTACTGAATGCTGATGCGAAAGGTACGCTTGTTTATGTGTTTGTTTTATAATAATTTTTGTTTATGTATATGTTGAGTAGACACTAATTTCAATTGCCACAATTATGTTTATACTTTGTTTCGTGTTGAATTTTTACAAGTTATATATTACATTTATGAAGGTGTGTTTTTGTTCTAATATTACACAATATATTCAACATTAAATCGCGTTCTAATATGTATAACTACTATTACAGGAACAGCTGCCACAAAGACTAAGTCAACTCGAGTATGTGGACATCCTCAAGGTCGGCGTGGACAACAAAATGCCCAGGGTTCTGGACTACTTCAGTTTCCTCCAGGTAGCGGCACCCAATGGAACAACCTGGAAAGTTGGTGTAATAGGTGACTGTTCATCTGGAAGATATGGACAACAAAATGTTTTCAAAGATAGGAGAGGACCATCTCCGCATGCAAAACGAAACATGAATGAGACCTGTTACAGAGCAGGGCATCTAATGATAAAGGACAAAATTTTGAAACATATTGTAAAATGTACAGAAACTGAAGCACGTCGTGTACTGAGCTCAGATGAGTAGGCTATAAATATTGAAGAACTGGAAGCTTTTATAGCTATATTGTATGATCCATGGTGCTATTGGAGCTAAGAGCTTAGAACTAGACACACTGTGGTCAGTGAAGTGGGGAAATAATTGTGTGAAATCAACAATGGCTCGTGACAGATTCAGAGAGATAATGCATTATCTCAGATTTGACCTTAGATCCACAAGATCAGAATGACTAAGAGAAGACAAGTTTGCTTTGGTATCAGAAATCTGGAATGAGTACATTGTGAATGCACAGTCTAGCTACGTACCAGATCCACATATAACAATCAACAAACAGCTTTTTCCTTCAAAGTGCCGTTGCAGATTCACGCAGTTTATGGCCTCAAAACTGAACAAATACGGGCAAAAGTATTGGATGGAGGTAGATAAAGACTCAAAATATATTGTGAATGCTATCCCTTATCTAGGAAAGGATGACACTAGGCGGAATGAAGAGCGTCTTGGTGACTTTGTTGTAAAAAAATTGATGCAACCTTACCTCAACAAAGGAATAAATGTCACATGTGACAATTTTTTCACCTCCTTAGAGCTCTCTGAGACACTGAAAGCTAATTCTATGAGTCTTGTGGGCACAATAAACCGATCTCGCAGGGAAATACCAGTCTGTATCAAGAAGGCAAGAGAACAGTTATACAGCACAGTATTGTTGTAAAAAGATGATACCACACTGACTGTTTATCAGGGTAAGAGCAACAAGAATGTTCTGATTCTGAGCACTATGCATCCTTATGTGACAATTGCAGATGGTATAAAAAAGAAGCCAGATACAGTTACGTTTTATAACTGCTCTAAATATGGAGTAGACGTGGTCGACCAAATGGCTCGCAAATACTCTGTCAAAACACCATTGAGACATTGGCCTGTTCACACATTTTACAACTTGCTGGATTTGGCTGGGATAAATGGGTGGGTATTGTTCAATTCTCTAAACGATAAAAAATTGAAACACAGGGATTTCATCCTGCAGCTGGGGGAGGAACTTGCTGAGAAGCACACAGTGACTAGAAAGACTAGCGTCCCTGTCAGACCTGAAGATATTCCTGACAGACAAAAAAAGTGAACACGTTGCGTTGTAAAAAGTCTAACTGTGAAGGAAATAAATCATTTGTAAAGTGTCACATCTGCAAGAAAACTGTGTGCAACAAATGTACATCAAAAGACTATTATTTGTGTTCATTATGTAATGGAAGCCAGTAAAAACACTCAGCAAATACATGTAAGTTTTAAAATATAAAATTATAATTTGTGTAAACCTTGTTGATTTTTGTTAATTTCATTCTAAATTCTTAGTGCTTCTAACAATAGATTCATTGGCAGTAACAATAACCCATTGACATAGAGGAAATAAAGGAAAAGATCGCGGGTCATTAGTGACCCGGCTGCGGTTCTAGGTATGTCTAAATATCAGTGGTTCTAGTGTTAAAGCCTTTGTCAGCAATAGACACACATACACACACATTCACGCAAACACAAACGCAACTTGCACACATGTCTGCAGTCTCAGATAACTGTGTGTGTGTGTGTGTGTGTGTGTGTGTGTGTGTGTGTGTGTGTGTGTGTGTTTTTCCTTTTCAAATTAAGCATATAAGACTTTTTCTTCAATTTTCATGGGATATTTTGAAATTCACTTTCCAAAGAAGCTGTCAAGAATCACATCACATCACAATACAAAGTCCAGTTCTTGGATCACAGCTGGCATCAAAACTTCTTGTGGAACTCTAAAGAGACTAAATTCAAAATTGAAGACATCTAAAGATCCACAGTTAATAGAATATGTTAATAATTACAAAAGGGTATATTGAAAAGTAACTAACAAGGCAAAATTTATGAGTAATGACAACTGAATAAGACAGTCTGATAACAAATCAAAAGCCATACGGCGTATTGTGAAGACTGAAACAGGAAAGAGATGCGAGGACTAGGATATCATTCTCAAAAACACAGAAAATGTCAATATTAAAAAACAAGATTTGCCAAATTACATCAACAATTATTTCATAAGTGCAACAACGTTATTAAGCTTGAAATTTACAAACCAAGAAAAACCTGAATTTCCAAAAGCTGCTTGTAGCATGAGGATAGATCCAACAGATGAAGATGAAGTATTCAAAGGAATAAAGAGCTTGAAACCTAAAATGTCAGCAGGAGTAGATGAGATGCCTGTTTATATCATAACAATGACAGCTGCACAAATTGCAAGGCACTTGGCATACATAGCCAACTTATCATTTAGTGAAGTAGTGTTTCTGGAAAGAATGAAAATGTCAAAAGTGAAACCATTGTTCAAAAACAGTGACAAGCATAAGGTAGAAAACTATTGGCCAATATCCCTCCTTCCAGCATTTTCCAAAATAGTAGAAAAATTAATGAAGCACAGAATCAACAAGTATCCAAATGACCGTAAGTTACTAAATAGAAATCAGCATAGCTTCCAGGCAGGCAAAAACAGAAACAGCATTAATGTGCTACACTGAATAAATAATCAAAAATCTTGAAAATGACAACAACGCAGTAGGAATAAATTTACATCTCTCCAAAGCATTTGACACTGTCAATCATGGCATTCTTTTAGGAAAACTGGAAGCATTAGGTATTCATGGAACAGGGAAAAAAGTGGTTTGAATCATACCTACAAAACAGACCAGAACACAGATTGTAGGACTGATGTCAGATTACTCAAATCACAAAATAAATTTAGTATCAGATGCAGAAAAAGTGGAAATAGGAGTGCAGCAAGGCAGTATTTTAGGTCCCTTAATGTTCCTTGTCTACGTAAATGACTTCCACACCTCAGATGGAGCAGCAAAGGCCATACAATTTGCAGATGACACTAGCGTGATAATAGGTGCACCAAAGCAAATACTGCAAACATCTACTGATCAAGTAATAAAAAATGTCCACACTTGGTTTGATGCAAACCATTTGACATTAAATGCAAATAAAACAATTTATAGGCAGTTTGGGAAAAATGTCAAAATGTAAATCTTGATCTGTTGTTGGGTGACAAGGCTACAGACAGAGTGGTATCAACAAAACTGCTGGAGATTCATGTAGATGAAAATCTTAATTTTAATGACCATGTAATGAAACTTGTGCAGAAACTTAACTCAGCCTGTTTTGGTCTTAGAATTATTGGAAATGTCTTTAATGAAGAGGGTACCAGGATGGCACATTTTGGCTGTTTTCAGTCTCTTGCAACATATGGAATAATATTTTGGGGTTCCACCACTTGCCAACTAAAACAAATGTTTCTGTTACAGAAGAGGGCTATCCAAATAAAAACATACAGTCATCCACAGATACGATGCAAACACTTATTCAACAAGCTTAAAGTTATAACAATACCTTCCGTACATATATACAAATATGTGTTAGGGCCCATCTTGCAGATTTTCAGACAAATGCCGACTTGCCAAACTACAATACTCGAAATAGCATACACTCCATACTCAGCTAACAAAAAGAACACACAGATAAAGGCATGTGAGCCATACTGGTAGAAAACTCTACAACATACTTCCAGCCAACATCAGGAAGTTAGAAGATGAAAACAGATTTAAAGTAGAGTTTAAAGAATTTCTACTTGAACAATGTTTTCACTCAGTAAATGACTATTTACGCCAATAAATAATTCTGATAATGTTTATATTGAGGTAAAACTGAAAACACTGTCTTACATCCCCAAAAGTTTCTGTTAATTTCGTATATCTGATGGACAGCTACTGAGTGTGGTAAAATCTTTACTGAATAATTGAAGCGAATATGCGAGCTTCCTGTTCAAGGAAGACAAAAGTAAAGCCTTAGGGCAAACAGACTATGCAGTAACAATACTGTTAGTATACATGTATAAAAAGTTGTATTACTGTGTCTTGTATGACTAAGTATTATTCTTTGTACATTTTTGTACAGTTTTGTATGTATTATTCTTTGTACTACTTAATGTAAAATTTTGTATGTTCCTTTTGCACAAATTGTTTCCCATAAATTTCAAGTACTTTTGGACAACATACATACAATATTTATTGTCTGTGGATGGATAAATAAATAAATAAAAAATATAGTACTGCTCAAGGCAGAAGTATTATATATAGCTAGAAGTGAGTGTGGAAATACTGAAAACTGTATTAATTTCAAAGTTCAGTAATAACATTTTTTGGAATAACCATCTGAAGTTACCTGAATAACAATCTTTTGACCATTTAATGTTGTTTGGTACAAGGCCAATGACTTGGAACCATCAACATACTCCATGGAAGACAAGAGACCAACAATGAACAAACAAAATAAGCACTAATTTTGAACTATATATGTGATATGGGCCTTAGTGCAAACTAACAACAAAGTAATGGTCAACATCATTTGAAGACATATAACTGAACAGGCAGTACTGAAGAACCCATTACAATCTACACTTGTGTGTAAATAGTTAGGGTTTCATCTGTCCTAATTTTTACAGGACATTAATTTTTTTATTAACAACTGTCATAGTGTCCCTGACGACTATTTGGGCACAGTGAAATGTCTCAGATTTTCAGTATTGTATTGTGCCTTTTTCACCTTTAAATGATCTCCTGATCTAACAGGATGTTTTCTTTCATAATAATAGACAGTTTCCCTGACATTAACTACAATGTTTTCTTTCATCTCATCATATATTTCTCCAATCTCTTCTTCATCTGCAGAGCTAAATGGCACCCAAACTTGTACTTCTGATCATTAAGGAAGACAAAAATTTAATAGATCAGAGGGTTCTGGAATTTGACAGCAGGAAAAGGAAGAGAAGGAAAAACAGTAGGTGAATAGGGACTGGGAAGGAATGAAAGAAGAAGCCACCTGGTAGAATTCTCGACAGAGCATAATTTAATCATCACTAACACTTGGTTTCAGACTAATGAAAGACTGTATACATGGAAGAGACCTGGAGACACTGAAAGCTTTCAAAGCCAGCCAGTGTGGCTGAGTGGTTCTAGGCACTTCAGTCTGGAATGCATGACCGCTATGTTCTCAAGTTCGAATCCTGCCTCGGGCATGGATGTGTGTGATGTCCTTAGGTTAGTTAGGTTTAAGTAGTTCTAAGTTCTAGGGGACTGATGACCTCAAATGTTAAGTCCCATAGTGCTCAGAGCCATTTGAACCAAGATATCAAACTGATTACATAATGGTAAGATAGAGATTTTGGAACCAGATTTTAAACTGTAAGACATTTTCAGGGACAGATGTGGACTGTGATAAAAATTTATTGATTATGAACTGTAAACTGAAGAAATTGCAAAAAGGCAGAAAATTAAAGGGATAGGACCTGGACAAACCGAAAGAACCAGAAGTTGTTGATAGTTTCAATGAGAGCATTAGGCAATGATTGATGAGAACAGGGGAAAGGAATACAGTCGAAATGAAATGGGTAGCTTTGAGAGATGAAATGGTGAAGACAGCAGAGGATCACTTGAGTACAAAGATAAGGCCTAGTAGAAATCCTTAGATAATGTAGTAAATACTGAATGTAATTGATGAACAGAGAAAATTTAAAAATGCCATGAAAGAAGTAGGTGGAAGGGAATAAAAAATAAGATTGACAAGGAGTGCAAAGTAGCTAAGCAGGAATGGCTAGAGGACAAATGTAAGGATTTAGAAGCATGTTTCATTCAGGGAAAGATAGATACTGCCTACAGGAAAATTAAAAAGGCCTCTAGAGAAAATATAAGCAGCTGTATTAATATTAAGAGGTCTGCTGGAAAACCAGGTCTAAACAAAGAAGGGAAAGATGAGAGATGACCCGCTTATGAAATATGGTGGTTGTTATGAACAGGTCTGTACAAGGTAGACATTATTGAAGAGAATATTACAGGAAGGGAAGAGGATGTAGATGAAAATGAGATTGGAGATATAATACTGCAAAAAGAAATTGACAGAGTACTGAAATACCTAAGTCAATAAAATGCCCTGGTTTTAACAAAATTCCGTCAGAGCCTTTGGAGAGCCATCCATGATGAAACTCTTCCATCTGGTGTGCAAGATGTATGGGGCAGGTAATATATTCTCAGACATCAAGAAGAATATAGTAATTCCAGTTGCAAAGAAAACATATGCCGACAGGTGTGAATATTACTGAAATATCAGAGTAATAAGTCATGGTTGTAAAATATCAACATTAATCCCTTACAGAATGGAA
The DNA here is from genome assembly GCF_023864345.2 of Schistocerca serialis cubense. Classification (NCBI taxonomy): domain Eukaryota; kingdom Metazoa; phylum Arthropoda; class Insecta; order Orthoptera; family Acrididae; genus Schistocerca; species Schistocerca serialis. The sequence continues at coordinate 947,743,822 of NC_064641.1, read as the reverse complement.
AAACTGATAGAAGCCAATATTGGGAAAGATGAGCTTGGATTCTGGAGAAGTTTAGGCATACTCAAGGCAATGCTGATCATATGACTTCTCTTAGAAGATAGCTTAAGAAAAGGCAAACTTACATTTATAGCATTTGTAGACTTATAGAAAGCTTTTGACAATGTTGGCTGGTACTCTTCCCTCTCTCTGTCCACCTGCTCCTCCCCATTTCCCTTTCTCTCTTGTCATCCACTCCTCCCCCTCTGTCCATCTGCTCCTTCCCCCTTGGTCCATCTCCTCCTCCCCCTCTAAGTCAATCTTCTCCTGCCCTCTATCTCCTCATGACCCCCTGTCTCCTGCTCCACCTTCCCTCCGTCCATCGTCTTCTCTCTCTGCCCATCTATTCGTCCCCCTCTCTCAGTCCATCTCCTCTTTCCTGCTTCTGACCATTTCTCCTCCTCCCTCCCCCTGTCCATCTCCTATCTCATCCTCCCTGTCTGTCTGTGAACTCCTTGTCTTTCCTTTCTCTGTCCACTTCCCTCCCTCACTTTTCTGTACATCTCCCCTCCCTTCTCTGTGTTTGTCCATCTCCCCCTCCCCCATTCTCTCTCCATGTTATCTGGTTCACCCAATTGGAGGTTTCTGGTCTTACCCCCAAAGTACCAAGTTTGGCTGAAACTGATCCCTGGGTTTAGGAGGATTTTTTTACCCATGGCTTTGCCAATGTATGCACATGTCACATATATTTAACATATTTCACACATATTTGCACACAAATTTCATCCGTATCTCTAGAAAATTCCAACCTACATGTTCTTTTTCATGCATACCAGTGTTTATGATGTGATATGTCGTGAACTAAGTGTTGTACAATGATATAACTTTGTAAGTAAATTCAGTGGTTTATGTGAATACTATCTGTAAAGTGTGCTGTGAATACAGTTGGTAGTAAAGAAGTAATATATTAAAACAACATGTCTGATGCGGCAGTTTTACTGCATGAAAAGATTTAGTGTAGTAAGTGAAAAACTCTTTTCCTTTCATCATTTTGTGTGGATTTTTCAATTCAATTCAATTCAATTTTTATTATCACATAACATGCCTTATACAATCAAAGATTGTGACATAGGTGACTTGTCAGTTTTTACACTATATATAACAATACTAAAAATAGACAATAAACTAATAATATACATGGTGTAACATCTTCAAAGAGGTATTTTAATTACAATTATAATGCATTGTTACCATTCATGAAATCTTCTACACTATAGTAACATTTATCTTTCAGATATTTTTCCAGGTCTCTTTTGGTGCCTTTTATATTTGGGTCATCCATATCTTTCCATATTTTATTTACAAATTTCATGCCCATATAGTATGGGGTTTTTTCATATGATTTTAAACGGTGGGTAGGTAACATGTAGCTCGTTCTATGTCTTGTATCATATTGATGCAAGAAGAAGTTGCCCTCAAAAAGTTGTGGGTTTCTTTTCGTGAAAGTGAGAGTTTCATAGATGTATATGCTTGGAATGCTCATTAGATCCAGTTTTACAAATAAAGGTTTGCAGTGTTGCTTTGGTTTTGCTCCCACCATTGCTCGGATGATTCTTTTTTGTAGTCTAAAAGCTCTAAGTAAATTTGTTTTTTCAGACCCCCAGAAAATTATACTATACCTAATGACTGAAACAAAATATGCATTATATACAGTTTTTATTACAGCTAAATCAGTAATACTATACAAGATATTCATAATATATACAAGGCTATTCAGTCGACCCAGTATGTTATCCACAGGTTTTTATTGACTAACACGCCAAGGAATTTGACACAGTCTGCAGTCTCTAATTTTTTGTCCATATACCTTATTTCACTTATAGACTGTGCAGATTGTTTTGTGGTAAAATGAACAATTTCTGTTTTTGTAAAATTTAATGTCAAGTTATTGTTTTTGACCCATGCCTCCACTTCCCCAAGTGTTTGTTCAATATGACGAATTAGGTCTACCTCATTTTTAAAACAGACTACAGCTGTTGAGTCATCTGCATAGAGGATAGTATCAGACTGGACCTGACATGGCATATCATTAATATAATATAGAAAAAGCAGTGGCCCTAATATTGAGCCTTGTGGAACACCTAATTGAGTGTTTTTCCAGCCAGAGAGAAATTTCTTGCCGTTGATGTTAATAAGTACTCTTTGTTTTCTGTTTGCCAAGTATGATGACATCCAGCTAAGAGATTTGCCTTGAAAACCATAGCGTGCCAATTTTTGGAGAAGCAGGTCATGATTTACTGTGTCGAAGGCTTTGGACAGGTCACAAAAGATGCCTGACACACACATTCTATCATCAAGACATCTGCTGACTTTTGTGACTAATTCATTTATTGCATGGATTGTGCTGCGGCCATTTCTGAAACCATATTGATTGCCTAAGATAATGCTGTTAGATGAATTGTGATTTTCAATCTGATCACATGCAGCTCTTTCAAATATTTTTGAGAAAATTGGTAACAGTGAGATTGGCCTATAGTTGCCCAATTCATCTTGTTTGCCTTTTTTGTGTATGGGCCGAACTTCTGCATATTTTAATCGATCTGGGAAACATCCCTCATCAAATGATTGGTTGATTATGAAAGAGAGTGGATATGCAATACTGTGACGGACTATTTTTATTATTTCAGTGGGGACCTCGTCCCACCCCGCAGATTTTGAATTTTTTTGGGACATTATGATTTTGATGACATCTGAGATGGAAACATGAGAAAACTTAAAACATGTGCAATTGCTATCCGTCATATTGGGCTTTGTATTTGGTGGTGAACAGTCACCAAATTTGTTACAATTTATGAAAAAGTCATTGAATGATTCACAAATGGCACTGGGTTCTGTAACAGCTCTACCATTTATCACTATTTTAGAAGGGCATTTTCTCTCTGCCTCACTGCCAACTTCACTTCTTATAACAGACCAAACAGCTTTTGATTTGTTTTTTGCATTTGAAATGAAGTCGTTATTTGCAGTACGTTTTGCTAGTTTAACTATTTTGTCAAATGTTTTTTTGTATGTGCTTACATACTTAAGAAATTGAGGGCTTCGATTTACTTTTGCCTCCATATGCACTTTCCTCTTAGTAGCACTAGACACTCTAATTCCTTTTGTTACCCAGGATCTACTTTTTTGGGACCTGGTCCTCACTGTTACAAAAGGGAAGCATTCGTTGAATACACCCAAGAATTCAGTTAAAAAGTTATTGTAATTGTCACTTGTGGAAGTGTGTTTGCTGACTGTCCACTTGGTTTGGCTTAGTTTTTTGCAAAATACTTCCACATTTTCTTGACTGAAATTCCTACATCTTTTTGTTGTGCAGACTGAATTTTGCTTCGGTAGTGATACAAATAGTGCTTTATGGTCTGATACTCCTAAATCTAGAAGAAATTTTTCTTTTACATAATAATTATAACTACTTACAATATTGTCAATACATGTTGCAGAGCTTGCTGTAATTCTTGTATACTGATCGAAATTGAGATTTAGCCCATTTGTGGCTACCAGGTTCTTTAAGTGTGAAGAAAATTTGTCATCAGTCCTTACATCTATGTTGAAGTCAGCACATATAACCACTTTCTTGTACAGTTTCTCACATTTTAATTTATGTAGCAATGTATCAAACTTATCTAAAAATACAGAGCTTATATGGTACCCAGGGGTGCGATATATGCTGATAATTAGTGTGTTATACTCTTTAAGTTCTATACAACAACTTTCAAATGTGCCTTCTTCATTCAGATGGCTAAAATTCTGTCTGATATCATAGTGTACCGTGGAATGAACTAATATGCAAGAGCCTCCATACCCATTGGTCCTACAAAAGCTGGTAGCCAGTTTATAACCTGTAAGTTTATTTAGGAGACTGATATTTTCAGATTTTAGCCAATGTTCATTAAGGCATATTACTTTCACAGATTGTTTCACACTTTCTAGCAAAATTTCTATATCATAAAGCTTCCTGATCATTCCTTCAGACAGACCTCTTATGTTCAAGTGCATAACGATATTACTACTGCATATATTATTAGGTAGAGGGTCTTTAAAACTAATTTGACTATAAAGTAACGGAACGTCCACCTGAGTGTTGACTACTTGTTCTGGATTCGTTGTATTGGGCCAAATTCGGATAGAACTGGCCCCCTTCATCAGTTTCCCTGTGTGTGAGCATCTGGATGATGAGTAGGTACAGTTTTCTTGACGATAATTTCAGTCTTTGCTGTATGTTCTGAGGCTGGTTCTGGCACCGTCTCATCTTCTGGACGTGATGTTCCTGTTTGAGCTGGCGCTGTGGCTGCGATTTTGAAATTGTTTTCTCGTTTATCCATTTCCTTGGTCGAAACTGGTTGCACAGCAATTGGTTTTCTTGCAACGTCGTCGTCTTTTTGTATTAATTTCGCTAGCATTTTGCCAACGTATGACTTGCCAGCGTTATTATAATGTAGTCCATGTTTCGTGAACAAATCTCTTGCATCTGGAAGATCAAGAAATGTTACATTTTGTTGGGACTTGCATATTTTGTAGAATTGTCTGTTTACTTTTGCAAGCTCCAGATTTACGATGGAATTGTCTTGCAGGTCGTATCTGTGAGGCAAACTAGTAACTATGATGTTCGGAACTTTCAGATCAAGTAATGTAGTTTTTAAACACTGGGTCGCATGTTTACTCTCATTTCTGTATACATCATTACTTCCACCCATGATTATGACGGCATCATTCTTAGATAGCTCATTAAGTGAGTTGCTGCTCTTAATTATCTCAGTCAAAGGTGCACTGGGTTTCGTCATACCTGTTGCCGTGAATAACGTACTGTACTCATTTATTTTTTCGGCAATTTTCTTGGCGTGGCTATCACCAAGTACAACAACTCGTCGTTTGAGGTTTACTGGTTTATTTTTCATATTAGATGTTTTCTTGGCTGCGCACTCGATTGGAAGTTTCGTCACTGATTTTTGTTCGTCATTGTTCTTTGTCTTATCACAGTCTTCGTCTAGTGTTGCGAATTTATTTGCTAGCGGTATCGCCAGAACTGTACTCACTGTCTGTTTGTTTGTTTTTTTCGGCAAACGCCACGTTTTTTGCGCAGAACGACGGTTAACAACACTGTCTTGTGCTAGACGATGATCTCGCTCTATCTCTTTGTATTTCGTTTCCAGTTCTTGATATTTCTGCCGAAGTTCTTCATATTTCGTATTTATAGTCATTAAATCCTCTGTAAGCACACTTATTATTTTTTCTTTTGGTTTTATCGTGTCCATTGCCTCGTTTTTCGTGACACTCACAACGCACTGACGGCATGTCCAGTCATGTTCGTCTTTTATATATTTTAGATTCACTTTAACACATTTGTCGTGATACCACGACCTGCACTGGATGCATAGTATACCTCTCTTTACCTTTTTTACGCAGATTTTACACACGTCACTATCACTTTTTAAGGAAACTGAGACATCGTTACAGAACAAAGTTTCATTCGGCGCCATTTATAAAGTGAGAAAAAGTATCATGAAGATTGGAAATTATGTGTAAAGTTTGTTGTAAGCCATTAAGTGGTCTCATTCTCAAATACTGGGTGAATGAGAAATTGGTATTACCATGTCATTGGTTGTAGTTCCTTTTCACCCACACCTCCAGCCCTTGATTGTTTGGTGGTTCTTACCCCAGCAGTTCTTTCCAGAAAGCAAGTAATATGTGTACCAACTTTGGCTGAAATCTGTCCAGTGGCTTAGGAACAGATGTGGAACATACATACATACAGCACTACAATTATTGAAACCTGTATGGTTGGCCATAGGGCATGATGGGAATTAGAATGCACATGCATGGTGTTGTGGACATAGTGCCGCATAGTCAGCGCGTACACAACTTTCCCACTAGAGCGCGCCCCACTAAGCACAACAGCGCAGGTGCAGCGCTCGTCCGTCTCTGCACTATGAGATGGCGCTGCCTTAGAGATGGACCGAATTCTGCTTCCGCTGATCTGCGTATTAATATGTAACACAGCCAATGAGATTGCTGCTAACGTAGAACCTTTTCTCCACGCGGATCACACTCGTGCAGTGATACCTGAATGCGCGAGGTATTATAACAAGTGTACAGACCTCCAATTAGTCAGTCTGTATTTGTCTGTACCAGTCTGCATTAGTCTGTACCGGTCTATAGTCAAGTTTCAGTCTGCACCTAAGAAGATTATCATATTCCTGTACATAACCATGAAGATAAATGTATAGACACTTTGTAAAGTATCAGAGATATGTGAAAAAAAGATTAATGTACCAAGACCAAAGGAACTTCAGATTGTCAGTTGTAAACAGCATCCAGAATCAAGTTATATAATGTCTATCCTTTTTATTATTTTAATAAATGTGTGTGAAAATTAATCAAGTTCTGTTTAAAGTTGGTCACCGTCAATCTGCTACTCTTAGCGTGCAAGGGGCATTTCTATCGTCCGACCTAATGGCAGAAGATAAACATGCCACGATAAGACCACGAGACATATTGCTGACTCGCCTACTTCGTTAGAGCGACAAGTCAAATAATCTGATGGTGTGTGTACTGAAGGTCTTACAGTACACACACCACACATGGTTTCCTTTAGTGGTGAAGCCCACTGTCATTTGGATGGGTTCATCAGTAAGCAAAATTGGCACATTTGGGGACTGAGAATCCGCATTTCATGATTGAGAAGTCTCTTCATCCTCAACGGATGACTGTGGGGTGTGCAATGTCCAATCACAGAAAAATTGGTGTGATATTCTGATGTTCCTTGATGGTATGGTGACTGTCAAATGGTACGTGAAGAGTTTGGAAGCCAATTTCAACCCTATTATGCTATGTGATCCTCATTTCAACAAGATGTGGTTTGTGCAAGATGGAGTTCGACCCCATCGAAGGAGGAGAGTGTTTGATCTGGAGGAGCACTTTAGGGACTGCATTCTGGCACTGGGGTACCCAGAGGCCACAGCATGGGCCATGATTGGCTGGCACATTCTCTAAATCTGAACACATGCGCCTCCTTTTTGCGGAGCTGCATTAAAGAGAAGGCATACAGCAATAACCCCAAAACTGCTGCTGAGCAGAAAACAGCTATTAAGGAGGTCATCAACAGCATCAGTGTACTGACACTTCAGTGAGTCATGCAGAATTTCACTATTCGTCTGCATCATATCATCACCAGTGATGGCAGGCATGTGAAACACGTCATAACCTAAATCGGAATGTCTTTAGTGATGTTTACATGTTAAGTAAAGTGTGTGCATGCTGTAGTTTCTAACTAGTTATCTAATAATTAATTGTCACCCAGTATATAAATACATACATTTTTATAATATGTATATATGTGTGGACTGCTGATTTTGGTGATGAAACTGTTAGAAAATTTGTGTACTTTGTATACATCCATTCACTGATGTCTTATGAAATAATTGTTTGGGGTATTTCCATGCATAGACACCAAGTACCCATTACATAGAAACAATATCTGGTGTTGATCCTCAACTGTTTAAAAGATTAACAATATTATAAAAAGGATAGTTGCTACTCACCATATAGCGGAGATGCTGATTTGGAGATAGGCACAACAAAAAGACTGTTACAAAATAAGCTTTTGGCCAACAAGGCCATTGTCAAAAATAGACAAACACAGACAATGCACACACACACACACACACACACACACACACACACACACACACACACACAAAATGTAACTCATACACACATGAGCACACTCTCTGGCAGCTGAAGCCAGACTACGAGCAGCAGCAGTACGTGACTAGAGAGGCAACTGGGTGGGGGTAAAGAGGACGCTAGGGTGGGGACAAGGAGGGATTGGAGGGTAGGGGTGGGGCTTGTAAAGTGCTGCTGGGGAGCTTGCAGTGATGAGGTGGGGAGGGGAAAGGGCAGCAATGTCCAGTCGGCAATGTTAGATGGTGGGCAGGGGAGGAAGAGAGGGATAACAGAAAATGAGAGAAGTAAAAAGACTGGGTGCATTGGCGGAATAGAGGGCTGTTTAGTGCTGGAACAGCAACAGGGAAGGAGCTAGATTGGTGAGGATAATGACTAACAAAGGTTGATGGCAGGAGATGTACTGCAGGGAGAGTTCCCACCTCTGCAGGTCAGAAAAGTGATGTTGGTGGGAAGTATCCATGTGGCACACACTGTGAAGCAGTCTTTGAAATGAAAAACATTGTGTTGGGTGACGTGCTCAGCATCATTGTGGTCCAGTTGTTTCTTGGCCACAGTATGTCAGTGGCCATTCATGTGGACAGACAGCTTGTTGGTTGTCATGCCCACATAGAATGCATAACAGTGATTGCAGTTTAGCTTGTAGATCACATTACTGGTTTCAGGTATCCCTGGTGTCGATGGGTTAGGTGATGTTTATGACCAGATCAGAGTAGATGGTGATGGGAGGATGTACAGGACAGGTCTTACATCTAGGTCTGTTACAGTGATATGAGCCATGAGGGAGGGGTTGGGAGCAGGTGTTGTGTAGGAATGAACAAGGACATTTCTCATTTCAGGGCATGGGGGCATGATGAGAGGTAGTCAAAGCCCTAGCCAAGAATGTAATTCAGTTGCTCCAGTCCTTTAATGCTCCTCTGTGGTGCAATAGTGGGACTTTCGGAGGTGGTGGGTGGCTGGACAGATAAGCGCAAGAGATTAATTTTTGTGCAAGTTGGGAGGATAATTACAATCTGTAAAGGCCTCAGTGAGACCCTCAGTATATTTCAAGAGGGACTGCTCGTCACTGCAGATTTGATGGCCACTGACGGCTAGGCTGCATGGGAGGTACTTCTTGGTATGGAAGGGGTGGCAGCTGTTGAAGTGGAGGTACTGCTGGTGGTTGGTAGGTTTGATAGGAATGGAGGTGCTGATGTAGCCATCTTTCAAGTGGAGATCAACATCTAGTAAGGTAGCTTGTTGGGTCGAGTAGCACTAAGTAAAGCAAATCGCGAAGACGGGTTAAGGTTCTGTAGGAATGTGGATGGGTTGTCCTCACCCTCTATCCAGATCACAAAGATGCCATTAGTGTATCTGAACCAGGTGATGGGTTTAGGATTCTGGGTGACTAGCTGAAGTGTCAGAACATTGATGCTGTTGATGACCTCCTGAATGGCTGTTTTCAGATCAGCAATGGTTTTGAGTTTATATCCTCATCCACAATTACTTCTCCTCCGAATGCATTACTTACATTACCTGCAAACAAATCTGGGGTATGGCTATGAGAACCAGTGTGGCACTATCCTATGCCAACCTATTCACAGGCCATTTAGAGGAATCCTTCCCAGTCACCCAGAATCCTAAACCCCTCACCTGCAATCTGGATCAGGGGTGAGGACACCCTGTCCACATTCCTCCAGATCCTCAACACCATCTTCCCCATTTACTTCACCTGGTCCTACTCAACCCAACAAGGCATCTTTCTAGATGTTGACCTGGACTTCAAAGATGGCTACATCAGTACCTCTGTCCACATCAAACCTACCAACCACCAGCGATACACCCACTTTGACAGCTGCCATCGGTTCCATACCAAGAAGTCCTTTCCATACAGTCTTGCCACCCTTGGCTGTCACATCTGCTGTGATGAGTGATCACTCTCAAAATACACCGAGGGTCTCCTGAAGCCTTTACAGATTGTAATTATCCTCCCAACCTTGTACAAAAACAAATCTTCTGTGCTTTATCTTTACAGTCAGCCAACACCTCCCAAAGTCCCACCATCTGGTCACAGAGGAGCATTCCCCTCATAACTCAGTATCACCCAGGACTGGAGCAACTGAATTACATTCTCCACCATGGTTTTGACTAGCTCTCATTGTGTCTTGAAATGAGAAATGTCCTGTCCACTACCCTCCTCACCCCCCAAAGTGGTAATACACAGTCCACCATACCTACACAATATCCTCATTAATCCCTACACAATCCCTGCTCGAACCCCTTGCCTCATGGCTCATATCCCTGCAATTGACCTAGATACAAGACCGGCCCGTATATTCTCCCACCACCACCTACTCCTATCTGCTCACAAACATCACCTAACCCATCAACACCAGGGCTGCCTGTGAAACCAGTAATGTGATCTACAAGCTAAACTGCAACCACTGTACTGCATTCTACATGGTTATGACAACCAACAAGCTATGTGTCCACATGAATGGACACTGACAAACAACTGGACCACCTCGATACTGAGCACGCCACTCAACATGACATTCTTCATTTCAATGACTGCTTCACAGCCTGTGCCATAAGGATAATTCCCACCAGGAACAGCTTTTCTGAATTATACAGGTGGGAGCTCTCCTTGCAATATATCCTACATTTCCATAACCCTCCTGGTCTCAACTTCCATTTGTCATTGTCTTCACATATCTAGCCCCTTCAACGTTCCCAAGCCAGCACTAAACAGCCCTCTATTCTGCCAATGCACCCAGTCTCTTTACTTCTCTCCTTTTTCACTACGCCCCGCCCCCCCCCCCCCCCTCTTTCTCCCACCTACCGTCTCACCTACCCATGGCACGTAGTTGCTCTACCCTCTCTCCACCTTGTCGCTGCATGCTCCCCAGCAGCACTTTACTGTACCCCACCACTACCCTGCTATCTTTCCCGCTCCCCACCCCAGACTTCTCCTTGGTGCCTACCCAGTTGTCTCTCCCATGATGCGCTGCTGCTGCTGCCCATAGTCTGGCTTCAGCTGCATGAGATGTGTGTGTGAGCTGCAGGTGTGTGTGTGTGTGTGTGTGTGTGTGTGTGTGTGTGTGTGTGTGCACTATATGGTGAGTAGCAACTGCCGTTTTCATAATATTGTTACATTCCATCTCGTATTTTCCATTGTTTGAAAAATTAGTCATTCTAACAACAACCTCACAATAATTTTGTTGTTGTATGAAATCTGTTGTCAAGAATCAGGCACAAACCGAAATTAAGAGCACAATTCAGAAATGCAACACATGGTAATAGAAGAGTCTGCTCTATCTAAAACTTACTCTCACATGGAAAGAAATAATGCATGCAGCCATAAAAATATTTGACCATCTTCCATGTGAATTAAAGATGTCGGCAAATAACAAAAGTTTTAGAAACAAACCAAAATAATTTTTTCATGACAACTCCTTTTACCTCATAGATGAATTTTGGAATAGAGAGTATATATGTAGTTGGGTCACATTTATCAAATTTTGTTATAGATCAAGATTTGCAAAAAAAGTAGCAAATGTGTTAATGATCAGCATGCAACAGCCATGTTTTTGTAGAGAAAATGTAGGTTTACAAACCTACTGAGACACTTCTCTTCACACCATAAATAATGCAAAAAGATGCACTAAACTGAACTAAATTGCAATTGTGTCATTTACAAGTTTACTTGATTAATGGTCAATTCTTCCAATCAAGAGGATTCAAATTGATGCCTTTATGTGTTAGGCTTTATGATCCATATAAACATATCATAATTTGAGCATGAGATTTGGCAGATTTTTGGGTGAAAGTGTCAAGCATTCAACTTTCTATATCTTAGTTGTCCAGGAAATGTTCAGTGATGAGAAAATGGTAGTAATAGTTTCATCTGTCAATACAAATACCAATTATGGAGAGAAAAAAAGCAAATGCAAAAATTATTTCCATCATAAATTGCAAGCAAAACTACCAACATTTCTATATTTATGCTGCACATATTGTGAATTCACTCAAATACAATACAAGAGACAACCCCTCTTGCCATCTACTGAAAGATGTATAGATGTTTTTCAAGCTTTAGTTTCAATTTGTATTCTCTAAGGAAGCACTCTCTCACCCTGAAGACTTCAAGACTCTCTCCTTCATCATCTACCAGTTCCTTTAAAGCCAATTATGTACCTTCTCTAACAGTAATTTCCTTATTAATAATACATGGTGAGATTAGATTAGATTAGATATATTTTTTGTTACATAGGATGTGGAAGGTCTGATAAAACAAGAACACACAACACTTGTTTACAAAAAAAAAGAGAGATGCTAATAGATGTGAAATAAGTTAAAAGATCATACATATTTTCAGTTAGGAAGTTTTAGCATACTTCTGTACAGTGAGGTGCATATGAAATCAAATAGAACAGAATATGTTACTTTATATAAGTAACAATTTATACTTCAGGAAGTCCTACTAAGAAATTTGTATATGGAGTAGGAGTTGTCCACCAATAAATCCTTTAGGCTCCTCTTCAAATGAACTTAATTAGCAGTTAAACTCTTTGTGGCTGCCACGGTGGCAAGGCATTGAAAATGTTTGTCTCTGAATAAAGTACACCTTCATGGGCCAAAGTACATGGACTTTAAATCTTTATGAAGATTATTCTCATTTCTAGTGCTTATGCCATGAACTATGCAGTTAGATGGAAAAACTGACAAATTTCACTAAAAATTAAAAACTTAAGCAATTAGTAGTCAGTATACCCAGTGTGTTGAATGGGATTCTGCAGGGCATTCTTGAGTTAACACCACAAATAATTCACATTACATGCTTTTGGACTGTGAAAACTTTTTTTTGGCTTGTACCTCAAAAAACTGAGCCCATATATCATTACGGGAATGAAGTAATATTGCCTTCTTTATTTTTATATCACCTTATTACATATCAGTATGTAAAATAAGGGGAAGGCAACCACTCCTCAATGTGTGGAGCACAGCAATGTGTAGGGGATAGTAGATGCACCGATAATGGTTTCAACAATGTCCATCAACAGACAGCATAGTGGCCTAGCTACCAGACTGCCATCTGTGTCCATGCTTTAATAGGTAATTATCACAATCATTATGATGCAAATGAGTCAAGCAAGTTGGCAACAATGACACAGAGACATGCTTGTGCTTCCTACAGCCAACTGAATGAGTTTGCCACACAAGCTGGAGGTACTGCATCAGTTGTACAACAAAGGTGGTATCTGTGGTCACGTGAACATTCTCACACCTGTAGATGAGCTTCTGGAGATCCATGCACCACAGACACCCTCCAGGAATATCATATTGTAAGAGCAGCAGTGGCAGGTCGTACAGCTACCACCGTACAGTTAAGAGGACTCGTAAGCGCAGATCCCAGACGTGTCAACACGAATGGTTGTGAACTGGTTATTAGCATTGAGGCCGTGGGCACACACATATCATCTACTCTCACCTCAACATTGGTGCAGCATCTGTCCTGTCCGTTCTGTCCACCTGTGACACTGGCAGCCCACATGACGAAACATAGATACAGGATGCCTTCATCACTGGAGTGAAACCAAAGCAGATGTTTATGGTATGAATGAGGCCAATGCTGGAGATGAAAACACAGCCTTGTGTCTCATATTTAGGTCACAAGGGCCCACTACCCAAGCAGCATGGATCGACAGCAGCCCCAGAGGTTGCAATCAACAAGTGATCAAAAAAACTGCAAGAAGATCCATCCGCAAACTGGCCTTATAAGACAGTGCACCACTTGGCAGAAGGCAATTTGACATGCCACCCAGACTTGTAGGGATCTGCCATCCCAGCCACAACATCCTCGTGCCTCATCTGCTGCTACTCCCAGATCATTTGGAATGGTAGCTTCAGATTGTGACTCAAGAGTGTCATGTAACAGTGATCCGGCCTCCCTGGACAGCTTTGTGGTAATGCTGTGGTAACTACTTTCTAGTAATTTTGTTTCTGTCCTTTCTCGGGTGCATTCTCGAGTGAGAGACTCGCAGGGAAAACATTTTATTTTTTTGTTCTTCTGTTATAAGATCCAAAGTGGGATCCCTAATTGTTTCTTGCTTGAATTGTATTATGTTGCATCTACTTTATTGACATTGGCAATGTTCTTGTTTATTGGTTTGTCACAATAAAAACAGATTGAGGAATATCTTTCGTGTTTTGTACCTGCTACCACAGATACAGCAATCATTGTGCATGGCTCTACTGGTGCTGTCAGATGATCACAGGAATGGTCCACCATGGTCTTCAGCAATGAAAGCAGATTCTGCCTGCATGCAAGTGATGGCCATTTGCCTGTACAATGATGACCTGTTGAGCGCTGTCTTATAGACTGCATTTGTCTGAGACACACCTGCCCCACCCAATGTCTCACAGTCTGGGGTGGGATAAGCTACAACTTTTAGGGAGAGACAGGACATATGCAATATGTCAATATGTACAACAGCCCGGAGGGAATCATAAAAGTGGATGACCAAGAATAAAGTGCTCGTATTAAAAAGGGTGTAAGACAAGGATGTAGTCTTTCACCCCTACTGTTCAATCTGTACACCGAGGAAGCAATGATGGAAATAAAAGAAAGGTTCAGTAGTGGAATTAAAATTCAAGATGTAAGGATATCAATGATGTGACTCATTGATGACATTGCTGTCCTGAGTGAAAGTGGAGGAGGATTAGATGATCTGCTGAATGGAATGAACACTCTAAACAGTACAGAGTATGGATTGAGAGTAAATTGAAGAAAGACGAAGGTAATGAGATGTAGTAGAAATGGGAACAGTGAGAAACTTAATATCAAGATTGATGGTCACAAAGAAGAGGAAGTTAAGGAATTCTGCTACTTAGGCAGTAAAATAACGAGTGATGGATGGAACAAGGAGGACATCAAAAGCAGATTGGCAATGGCGAAAAGGGCATTCCTGCCCAAGAGAAGTCTACTAATATCAAATATCAGTCTTAATTTGAGGAAGAAATGTCTGAGAATGTATGTCTAAAGTACAGCATTGTATGGTAGTGAAACATGGACTGTGGGAAAATCAGAACAGAAAAGAATCGAAGCATTTGAGATCTGGTGCTACAGACAAATGTTGAAAATTAGGTGGACTGATAAGGCAAGGAATGAGGAGGTTCTGTTCAAAATCGGCAAGGAAAGGAATATGTAGAAAACATTGATAAGGAGAATGGACAGGTGATAGGACATCTGTTAAGACATGGGTACTAGAGGGAGCTTAGAAGGCAAAACCTGTAGAGGAAGACAGAGATTGGAATACATCCTGCAACTAATAGAGGACACAGATTGCAAGTGCTACTCTGAGATGAAGAGGTTAGCACAGGAGAGAAATTTATGGTGGGCCGCATCAAACCAGCCAGAAGACTGATGACCCCCCACCCCACCCCCACAAAAAGGGGGCTACGGGTCTCTTTCACCACGTGCAGAATGTTTTTAGACCCATTCTTTTGCCATTCTTGCAACAGGGAGGTGATGTTTTATTTCCAACAGGATAATTCTCACCCATACACTGCCGATGAAACACAATGTGCTCTGCAACATGGGCAACACGTTCCATGACCAGCATGATCTCCAGACTTGTCTCCAATTGAGCACGTGTGGGATACAATGGACAAGAAATGATTTGTGCGACTCGTCAACCAACAACCCTTACAGAATTACACGAAGAGGTCAAGCAGGGATTACATAACATATCCCAGTACAGTATTCGCCAGCTGTATCATTGACTGGATGCCAGAGACTGTGCCAGCATGCTGTCATTCGAATTGAAGTCGATGTCATCTTTCCAGGTGTACTAATTTTTTTCCTGACAGTGTATATTAGGTTGAAACCTCTTACAAGTTCAAAACTGTGTGTAGTGTATCTTTTAAAAGATTATTGACAATGATCTGGCTTGGAACGATTTACTACTGTTCATGAAAATTTCACTAACTGAAATATCTAAAAGTACTCTTAATGTCCTATTTATTGCAATGATTGTTGCAACTAAAACAAAGTCACCATCTGCTAAAGTTATTGATGACATCTCATTAATATATACAAGAAAAAGTAAGGTCCCTAACATGGACTCTTGTGTGTTAGTACACCAAATTTTTTCCCAATTGGATGATGACTGACAAGTTAATACAGAACTCTTTCCTTGCCAACCTTTGTTTCCTACTAAAGAGACAGAATTTGAAAAATTATGTGGCATTTCCTGTTACACTGTAATATTCTTATTTGGTTAAAAGGCTATTTTCATTTACACATCTTGGGATCTACAGACCACCAAGCTGAACTTGCTGTGTGGGCTCTGTCAGGGAAACATTTATAGCAATTAATCTGCAAAAATATCATTTTCAAGCAATTTCTATTTAAATGTCTAAAATGGAAGATTTAAAGTTTATTATTTAATTTTTCTAGAATTTTCAGTACTAACAGTTTATGATTTAATGAATTACTGAGAATAAAAAAAATGAAAAGAATTGAAATCATTAAGATATTCTACAATATTCAATTAAAGTCACTATGAGCAACAAAATCCTACATTAAAAAGTTGACATTCTTGGTCATCCAAAACCAATATTTCTATTTTAAAATTAATGTTACATGTATAACAGAACATGTCTGTGAGGTAATTACTAGATAACGAAAGTCCTAACAGCCAAGAAAATTTTACATACATTTTATTCAAATACAATACTTTTCTAAACAGTGAATCTTAAAATGGAAGTTTCACATAACCTTATTGGTTAACTGGCTTGTAATTGCACTTTATACTAATTACACTACTCATATCATCTTCATAATTTGTCTGAAAATATCACATTCAGTACTGAACGAAGGCAAATTATGAGCATGTCTTCTAACATGGAGATTCAAAATTAGTCTTTGATCAACTTCAGTTTAAAAATTACTTTTGTTCGGAGCTATATGCGACCGCAAATGACAAGTACATTCTTAGAGCAACCTTGATATAGTGAATATAGTATTTGACTATTTTTCTAGTAAAAAATGAAGGAGTTGTCCTGAATAATTAAACAATGGAAAGTCTAGAATGGAATAATAACAACCCTGCTATCCCTCCCCCTCCCCTCCCCAGTGCCTCCTCCTCCCACCACCCACCTCAACAGATTGCTACTCATGTCAGATGCAATCGCAGTTTATAGTCAGGTCTCAGTGCCTGGAGGCAACACTTGTGTGTGTGTGTGTGTGTGTGTGTGTGTGTGTGTGTGTGTGTGTGTGTGTGTGTGTGTATGTGTTTCTAGTTTAGTAGAAGGACTTTTTTGTCTGAAAGCTTAAATATTTACTAGTCTTTTTCATTGTGCTTGCCTGTGATTCAATTACTCCTCTGTATAATGTTGTCCTAACTAATTCCTTTTCATCTTCCTCATAATGTTATTGCAACTCATGGAAGAAAGCCTCGAACCAGTTCATTTTCTAGTTAATGTTGGAATCATTGTTATACGTCTCAATTAACTTTTGATTTACTGCAATTATCTCTTCATTGGAAACTGTTTCTCACTTGTAGAGAAACTAAAATGGTAATTTAATAATGAAAACTTCAGGTATGTATATAAATGTATATAAATAAAAGGTTTATTTCTCATTAAATGACTGTGGTGATAAACATTTTTTATTTTTTCATGAGTAATAGCATCTACATAAAGAACATATTTTAGATTTATTATGTCTTGATTCTTCTTCAGGCGTTAGAGGTTTCATTTATTCTGTTTCAGAATAAATTCTTCCTATTTCTTCAACATCTTTTTTAATACATTCTCTATATATGACAGGATCTTTATGATCTCTATTAATATATTTAATATAATAAAAAGAACATTTGGTGCATGTTTTTGATAGTTTGTAGTAGGAGATTCATCATTTAATGTTAAAGCTATTAGAATTATCTTTTCGTTGCTAAATTTATATGTTTCTTCTAATAGTTCCTCACAAAAGCCACTATGAAAATCATACTCTGCTAGGATGGGATGTGTTTGAAATAATTTAAATATTTTTATCAATTTTGGATTTGGTTTGCAATGAAGCAAACTTTCCAAATTTGTGTAAATAACAAAAGGAACTGTCTTTGCAGGTTGATAATTTTAAAAACTATATATTTGCCTTTATTGGTAACTCTACTTTTAGGGGTTTATAAACTATACAATATTTGGTGTGGTTATCTAATTTTTACTAATTATTGAAATGTAATAAACACAACTGTAAATAAATTTTGATTCTTTATGTTTTGTAATTTGGGTTGAAACAAGTCTAGATAAACCTTTTGTCCAATAACAGTGAAAGTTCCTCCTCCTTTAAAATTTAATAAATTTACATGATTTTTTCTTACATTTTGTAGTTTTTTTTAATCAAAAGAATAATCATTAATTGATATATTAATTTTAGTCTCAGTTTTTGGAGTATTATAAACCATAATTGGAAATTCAGGATTTTCAAGTTTTTGATCAATATCAAGACCTACATTCTTATATTTACTAACTCCTTGTGGTTGTTTGTTTGCAGGAAATAATGCAGCATTTATAGCCCATTATTCCTTGTTTCTAATGTTAATATAAACTTTCTGATAACAGACTATTTTCCTTCATTAAAAATGTGATTTGGATTGTTGTTATTTGCAGTGATTATAACACTCAAATCACATGTACAGTCAATATCTCTTATGTTTTTGTTATTGGAGCATAAAAATCATTAAATATCAAGAGTTGGTCGCATGATCGAAAATGTTCTGTTCTTGGCTGAAGTTCTGGTGATGTCACAGAAAAGGAGTAAGACGAAGCTATATGTGTGTTACTACAGTGTTAGCCAAAGTTACTGTGTTTTTATGTACTTTTTCTGCAAATAGTTTAGCTGTTTAGCTATGGAAAATGTATTTACAACTTTTAAGTAACAATAGAAAGGAATTTTGTGGATGCTGATAGAGGCAACCTTATGAAAATTGATGCATTTATGCTCCACTCATTTAGAGCAGTGATATGTGCAAGGATGAACATTCTTTTGCCTCCTCCATGCAGCATTATTAAACCCACTCAAAACCACGGAAATGTAGAACTTTGGGTCTTTATCTCATATCTAGATTGTTGACTATCAGTCATGAAATATGACTCAAAGCATAATAAAATTATTCTTGGTAAATTTTAGTGCTGATTGCTGGTATACAAGGAATGCAGCAGAAGTACCACAAGCAGCATGCACTCTGTGGTGCAATGGATAGCATATGTGACTACAGATATGAAGAAAAGAAATTAGGGTTCTATAAATGCATCTATTTTGCTTACAAACACTTACCTTTTTGGAAAGTGTTGCTAGTAGTGAAGATATCATCATACTCCCACAGTACGAGGTGTAGGACGATGAGAATTTGTATGCGGAGAAATATAAAGCATTTACAACATGCAGGTAACACAAATGTAAGGCCTGTACTGTTCGTAAGTGTAAACTAATGTCATGTCTGAAGCAGACTTAACTTCATTTTATGTAAGATGATAAAGGCTCAAAAGCTTGGACAATAAGGATCCAATGTGGGCAGTGTGAAGGAAAAGAAAAATTAATAAAGTAAGAAGTGTTTGGCCACATTAACAAGAAAATATTTTTTTGAACGTGACGTGTGAACAGCTATTGCACATGTAACTACATGTAAAAAACAAGAAAACCCAATAATACTCTGTTTGTAATTGGTGTGGTGAAGTTTTGTAAGTGTGGCTTGGTTTTCATATGAACGGACTAGCAATTTGTTTTATAAATAAGTTAAAATATTGTTGCAGGCTAAATTTGAACCAACAACCTATGGATATCATCTTTTAATATTCGACAGTCCATTGCCCTACCAACCAAGTAAACGGGTATAACGATAATTATTACTGAAGGTTTAATTTCGTCAACTGATAATATCCTTCTTTGTAGCTGTGGGAAAATGTATCTGGGAGGTAAATTAATATTAACTTCAGAGTGTAAGACATTTTTGATTAAGTAAGGGAAATTGGGTACGAGGTGGTGGCATTTTGTTGGTACAGTGCAACCAATTTTTCTGCACCTTCTCATTCTCTGAAATACTCAAAAACAATTTCTCAAGAGCTTTTTGGAAGTATTTATACAGTGTGGTACTACACAGCATTTTGGAATCCATTTTCCAAATTCCATAACAAGACATCACTGTGAATTAGCTTTATGACAGTAGGAGCAGTGAGCTACCCAGTGATGTCATAGGCATCACATGACTCGAATGGAGTGTTTTAGCAGGCTCTCAAATTATTTGAATTTCATCCCCATTTTTATAAAAGAATACTGAAATTCAAGAACGAAAAAAGGATTTTATGAGCATAAATTGATATGATTGAGCATTCAAGACAATTTCCAGAAAACAGTCAAATATCATATTCAGTACAAGAAGAGCCTCTTAATGAACATATCTATTAATTTCTAATTGAAAACCTGTAAGTCTGTTTAATGTCCACCCTGATCCTCATGCTTGAAATTGAGACATTCATGATGTAATTTATCTTTTTTCCTCTTTTTAATTTTTTAATTAATTGTCTTTCATTTATAATTGCATAGTTTGTGCCAGAAACGTAAACCCCATAATTCTTTTATCTGCTTGCTACTCACAACATAACAGAAAATTTAGTTTCAGTCCATGATGAATTTTTAGTCTACCTTAGAATATTTTCATAATTTTGGCTTCGAGACACTCAGAAAGAAATTTGGATTACGCAAGTTTAGACTGTTTTTGGAATTTAGAATTTGTAATCTGTTCACAAACGCTTTATTACTTCTTTTTCCTTTTTTCCCCAAATACATTAGTAGAAAATGCAGATATTTCTTTGAATTTTTTAGATTCTTCAGTTTCAAAAATTTTGTCTTTGCTTTAAATTAAAGCAAGAGCAATTAAATCAACTTTTCTTAATTTATAATATCCATTTAAACTACTTCCCTTACGATAATCATGAAGTTAACTTGTGAACTGTCTCTGTTTCGTCTCGATTCATACGAAATAATTTTTATTATGTTTACAAAAACATGAAAGTAATTGGGGTAAACTTGATTTTTTAAAATAAGATTTCTTATTTACATTTCTTACATTAGGTCACAAGTTTGGCAAGAATTCTTCTTTTTTTAAAAAAGATCTTTGCTTCAGTGACTGAAAAAAATCTTTTGACCCTTTTGAAAAGGCTCAGAATGCTCGGTCGACCATGAACAGTCTTGTGACGAATAATACCACTGACTGCAACCATAAATTGCAGGAAAGACAGCATTCGGATTCGGTGTGCTGTCATTCAGAAGATAATGATGGATCAGTGCATCTAGAAACTCAACAGTCGGTACAAACCAAAAAACATCAAAGAATTAAACCTAAACAAATCCCATTCTTCTCGACACACAATGTTAACTCCGAGTGCCAAGCTGGAAAATTAAAAATCGTAATTGATATCATGAAGAAATACAAAATTGTAATCATGGCTCTTCAATAAATCTGAAACAATGATCAAGACCCTATGGAATCACAGGGATACCGACTTTATAAAGTCATGAAAAACTGTCCACAATTTGGCAATGGATTTCTTATAGATCTCAAAATTATCGACTTGACATAGAATTCAAATCTCAGCCACCCAGACTAGCAACTAACTTTGAAAATCTGCAAATAAGACATATATAATTATCAATGCAAGGAAAAATAATACTCTGAAGGACTAAGAAGAAACACAGAAATTTTGGAACCTCTTGGATCACAACTTAACCAACATTCCTCCATCAAACATAAAAATTCTCCTTGGTGAGTTCAACGCTCAACAGAGGCAAGAAAGAAGATACAGGGATATCATTGGAAAATGGCCAGTACATAAATTGACTATTAAAAATGGTCAAAGGTTAATTGAAACTTGTAGAAACCATAACCTGGTCTCAAAATCAACATGTTCTAAAAGGGAACCTCACAAATAAAAAACCTCAAAACACCCTGATTTCCAAAAAGGCGAATGGCAACTGGACCATGTATGTGTGGATAAATTTCACCATCGTGAAATCTATGTCAAAGTCTTAAGGGGTGAAGACCCACAGTCAGACCACTATGTTGTGTAGATCAAAGTAAAATTAACACCAATGGTAAAGAAAAGGTCTCAGAAAAAAACTAAAAGAAAATTTGACATAAACATCTTAACAAAAAAAAAAAAAAAAATAGGGATACACTAGGACAACAGGTGAAGGATCTATCAACTATAATATGCTAGAAGAATTAACCACCAAATTAAAATCCATAGTAGAAGAGTTGGCTCCAATAAATCCCAGGAAGAAACATGAGTGGTGGAATGAAGAATGTGACCAGGCATTAGAAAGAAGACACCAAGCTTGGATAAAGCATCAAGCCCAAAAGTCTGAAGAGTCTCATCTAGAACTAACTAAGCAAAGAAAGTCAAGCCATAAAATCATCAGACAGACAAAATGCAAACATCTTAAAAATACCCTAGAAAAGATAGAAGAGAACTTCCAGGAGAAATGGTCAAGAGACTATTACAATACCTTTGGGAGATATCTTAAAAAGTACGAGCCCCCAACATAGATGCAGAGAGATAAGTCAGGAAAGTTGGCGCATAGTAATCAAGAAAATGCAGAGATCCTTGCCGAGACTTTCAACAAGCTTATAAACTGTGATGACCCACTGGAAACATTTCAAGTAGACACTGAAGTACCTATTATAGCCACCCCAGACTTAATAGGTTCTCCAACTATAAATGAGCCAGAGGTCACAATTCAGAAACTAAAAAGCTACAAGGCATGTAGTGAAGACCACGTATTTGCAGAAATATGGAAGAATGCTGGAAAACCTGCAGTCATAAATCTCCACCAAAATCTAATAGAAATGTGGATCACAGAGAAAATTCCAGAGCACTGGACTTCAGGAATAATCCATCCATTATTTAAAAAAAGGAGATAGAACCAACCCAGATAATTTCAGAGGAATAACCCTTCTGGCAAACCTCAATGTTTTTATTACTTCTCCATGGATTTTAATACCTACACTGAATTTTTCTTTTGTTTCTTTCACTGCTTGCTCAATATAAAGATTGAATAACATTGGGGATAGGCTACAACCCTGTCTCACTCCCTCCCCAACCACTGCTTCCCTTTCATGCCCCTCGACTCTTATAACTGCCATCTGGTTTCTGTACAAATCGTAAATAGCCTTTCGCTCCCTGTATTTTACCCCTGCCACCTTCAGAATTTGAAAGAGAGTATTCCACTCAACATTGTCAGACGCTTTCTCTAAGTCTACAAATGCTAGAAATGTAGGTTTGCCTTTCCTTAATCTAGCTTATAAGATAAGTCGTAGGGTCAGTATTGCCTCACGTGTTCCAAGATTTCTTCGGAATCCAAACTGATCTTCCCCGAGGGAAAGATTGTAATTCTGTCAGAGACAGCAAAGGACTTGGAAGAGCAGTTGAATGGAATGGATAGTGTCTTGAAAGAAGGATATAAGATGAACATCAACAGAAGCAAAACGAGGATAATTGAATGTAGTCGAATTAAGTCGGGTGATGCAGAGGGAATTAGATTATGAAATGAGACACTTAAAGCAGTAAAGAAGTTTTGCTATTTGGGGAGCAAACTAACTGATGATGGTCGAAGTAGAGAGGATATAAAATGTAGACTGGCAGTGGTAAGGAAAACATTTCTGAAGAAGAGAAATTTGTTAACATCGGGTATAGATTTAAGTGTCAGGAAGTCATTTCTGAAAGTATTTGTATGGAGTGTGGCCATGTATGGAAGTGAAACATGGACGATAACTAGTTTGGACAAGAAGAGAATAGAAGCTTTCAAAATGTGGTGCTACAGAAGAATGCTGAAGATTAGATGGGTAGATCACATAACTAATGAGGAGGTATTGAATAGGATTGGGGAGAAGAGAAGTTTGTGGCACAACTTGACTAGAAGAAGGGATCGGTTGGTAGAACATGTCCTGAGGCATCAAGGGATCACCAAATTAGTATTGGAGGGCAGCGTGGAGGGTAAAAATTGTAGAGGGAGACCAAGAGATGAATACACTAAGCCGATTCAAAAGGATGTAGGTTGCAGTAGGTACTGGGAGATGAGGAAGCTTGCACAGGACAGGGTAGCATGGAGAGCTGCATCAAACCAGTCTCAGGACTGACGACCACAACAACAACAACCCTTCTGGGCTGCACATGCAAAATTTCCTCCCACATAATTTGCAATAGGATCAAAAACATTCTGGAACCACAACTTGGAGAATATCAAGGAGGATTTCAACCATACAGAAGCTGCTCAGACCAAATTCTTAGCCTGAAGATAATAATGGAGTATTACAAGTATAAAAACAAACAGTTATTCATCTCATTCATTGATTTAAAAAAAGCATATGATAGTGTTCGTAGACCCACACTTCTAAAAATCCTTAGATCATATGACCTCCATCCCATACTGGTAAGACTCATTCAGCTAACTTTAACTGACACAGATTCAAAGGTCAAGTTTAGAGGAGAAATGTCAAAAGCTTTCACAATAAAAACAGGACTCAGACAAGGTGATCGATTGTCCCCTTTGCTTTTCAAGGTGGTCCTCAATTACACCACGACAATCTGGCAAAAAGAAAATCCATATAAAATCAAAATTGGAGGAAAACCAGCAATAAGAGCAAACTGCCTTGGGTTTGCTGATGATTTAACCCTCTTAGCCCCTGACATGGAAGAAGTTCGTGCTCAGATCACAAGCCTCCAGCGAATTGTTTCAAAAATAGGATTACAAATATCCTTCGAGAAAACTGAAATCATGCCCATGAAACCTCTTTGCATAGATAAAATCTTCAAAAATGATCAAGCAATTAACATAGTTCTACAATTTAAATACATTGGAGAAATTATCTTGCACAACTTTGGTGAGAAAGCAACATGGATAAATAGAATCAACAAAATCAAAAAAGCACAATTTCTAACCTGGTCAATGTATAATAAGAAAAGCCTGTCAGTAGACACTAAGATCCAACATTACAAAACTGTAACTGTCCTGGAAGCAACTTATGCTTGTGAAACTCTGTTTCCAATTAAAAATGAAAGGAGAGCCAATCAACTCTAAAGACTGAACGCAGAATTATCAGAACATGCATCAATAAAAAATACGAGGTTGATGGAGTCTGGAGAATCCATCCTAATAAAACAATCTATTGTGAGCACAATGAAGAAGAAAAGACTGTCATATTTCTTTCATGTCTGGCAACAGGATTTTTAAACAACTAGTGATGAGAGGTCTTGGAAAGAAGACAGGAGGAGAGAGGGTCAAAGAAATTCAGCAAGACCTTAAAGCAGTCGGACTTAGAATTACTGATGCAGAGAACACAAACAAAATTAACACTCTCCTTATGAATCATAAATTTTAAGCAGAAATGACACACACAAAACCGGTAGAGATGTCAGAGAAGTTAAGAAAACTGTGTTCGGAATGAGTGAAAAAGTACTGGGTTGAGCACAAGAAGAAAGTAGTCCAATCTTCAAAGAGAAAGTGAGCATGGAATGACTCAAGTGGTTCAATGTGGCCAATCACGTTAATAATAATAAGAGGCTCTCAGATCTTTGCTTAAAAGATTTTAAAAATATTTTAATTTGAAAATTTTTAGATCTTTGCTTCAAGGGTTGGAAAGAATATTTTATTTTCAAAACTCCCAAATCTTTGCTTAAACCTTTATGGATGTAAAAAATATTTTATTTATTTTTAAAAGTTTTAGATCTTTGTTTATGGGTCAGAAATAATATTGCATTTTGTTTAAAAAAATTAAAAAATATATTTTATTAAAAAGTTTTAGATCTTCGCTTTAAGGTTGAAAGAATATTTTATTTTTAAAATTCTTAGAAATTAGAACTTTATCCTTCAAGGATTGAAAATATTTTTTATTTCTTTTTTATTTTTGTCTAGAAAATCCTACATAGGCAACACATTCACAATCATGGACAGCTACAGAGGCAGCACGGCTCAATATTTCTGCAGGGTACTTCCAAAGGCATGTCGAGTCTACGCTATGTCGAGTTGCTGCACTGTGTCGTGCCAAAAGAGGTCTGACACGATCTTAGGAGGTCCTCCGTGACTTTTCTCACGTAAGTGTTATACCACTGGTGTGCAAAATGTAAGGACAAATGTAACTTTTACTTATCGCTTGCAAATAACATAGGTCAATTAAATCTGAGCCATACATACACTCGTGTTCAAAAAAAAAAAAAAACAGAATACCTTGAAAAACTAGAGATAGGACGTTCATATTCACAGCACATGTACATTAGTATATTCTGCAGGAATGATTAACATTTCAGTCACAACAGTTGGCATGTGTCCTGCTGCTTGGTAGCCACAGGATCTACCACGGGCACTGATAACTTTATCCACGTGTGACGGCATTGACTAGTATAAACTGCAAATGGCATTCTGTGGTACAGCCATCTGTGCTGCATTCACCCGGTTCCAAACTTTACTGTGGTGGTCGGCACTGGACCACAGCTCTGCACCCGGCGTTTCACCGTATCCCACACATTTTCGGTTGGTGATCTGGGAACCGAGGGCAAAAGCCTGGCACCCTATGACACCGAGAAGACACGTGTT
Source organism: Schistocerca serialis cubense (assembly GCF_023864345.2). Lineage (NCBI taxonomy): Eukaryota > Metazoa > Arthropoda > Insecta > Orthoptera > Acrididae > Schistocerca > Schistocerca serialis. The sequence continues at coordinate 947,717,475 of NC_064641.1, read as the reverse complement.
CATGCAGCAACACGGATTCGTGCATTGTGTTGCTGAAAAATGGCGTCAGGGGTGTCGTGCAGAAAGGGTGTGGCTACGGGTTGCATTATATCATTAACGTAGATCAAAATGGTCACATTGCCCTGGATACACACCATCTGTGATATGCAGTTGTATACAATATTCCCCACACCGTAAGGCTCGAGTTGGCGCCGTACATCTCGTGCGAATGCAATCACTGTGATGCTGCTCCCATTTCTGTGCCAAACCAAAATGTGGCCATTATTTTCGAAGGAACAGAACCTGGATTCGTCTGAAAACACTATCTGATGCCATTCCTGTACCCAATGACGTCGTTCCATCCACCATCGGTCAAAGGTAGACTGAGAAGTGGACGATGTGCACGTAAGATACAGATTGTTACCCCCGATAGTGTACAATGTGTTACAGTGTTCCACTGTTGCGCCGTAGCTGAGGAGGATGCAGATCTGTCCTGCAATGCCATCCGGATGAGGTGTCGACCTGCTCGGGGGTCGGCTGGGTGGAACGACCTGACCGATCACTCGTGTCCTACAGATTTCCACGAAGTATTTGCCCACACCTGTCGGACTGCTGAAACACTTCATCACACACGAGCAGCAATTTCCCGGACTGATGCATCACGATCTGTGGTGCCAATGATGTGCCTTATTTCAAACTCACTGATTTGACAGTACGGTTCCACAGGCATCTGCGATGCAACCTGCACTTCTACTCAAGTCACACTGATCCATTACCTTCAGTTTATACTATCAAAAAGAGCTGCAGGCACATCTTACCGGTAGGCGGTGTCGAGCTGCGATATCGATGTCGACCTCGAACCCATTTGATGATACCGTTCAAATACTAATCATTTCTTCAGAACATGCTATGTACATATCCTCGTGGTAGGGCATTCCATTCCTCCGACAGCTGCCGGACGGTTCTTCGTGCATGTGGACGTGCTGCAGTACATCTCCCCAATGTATTCTGGATGGGCTCGATGCATTTAAGCCGGGGATGGGGCAGGTCAGTCAACCCCTTTGTCTAATCTCATATATGAAATCTATTGTAAAGAATTTTAGCAAGCAATACTAACTTGATTCACGAAAGCAATCATATTACGACTACGCGTCATCGCTCCTTACGCGGGAAGCAATGTAATATTATTGGATGTCAGATACTTTGAATATGAGATATTTGTCATAAAAGAAAAGGACAGCCAACGAGCGGTAGTTCGTAAACATGCTAAGCATCACAGCGCGAGAGTAAAGAGACGAAATATTTTTTTCTTAATGTGCGCCTATACCCAGACGCCTGTCCAGCGTTTCAATACTCTGAATAAATAAACACTTTGACCCGCTGGGCGCAGATATTTAAAATCATTGCCGCAGGCGCTTGATACAACGCCACCTAGGTGGCGTTGCTTGATAGCAAGAAGCTGCGAAACAGAGGAAAGAACAATCTATCTTTTGTTAAGAAACATTCTAGAGACTTCATTATCCCCTGTACTTTTGGTCGCCGACACGTTAAGACGTACTACATAGCATTGCTACAAGTTGTATTTTTATTTTGTGTAAAAACTATGTGAAACGACGAATAAACATTTCGGTACCTCGGGTGTGGGTACAATGTACTTACGCACACGCAAGGACATTTAATTTTAAGAAGGAACGGACTGGCAAAGAAGTGATTATGGGACTGCGCCATTTACAAAAGAAATATCAGATGTAAGTCATGCATTTATTGTGTGTTTGTCAATGTGTAGAAGTTTAAAAAAAATGGTTCAACATATATTAATATTTTACGATGCAGTCATTTTCTTCTTATTCTTTTTCTTTTACTAACCAAAAATGAAGTTCAAATTGTAAATGAGCTTTGTTACAGGTTCGCTCTTTATCGCGGTGCCTCGATTGTGTTTGGGAGACCACTAATGTGTTCACTTCCGGTCTGTTAATCTTCCTCTTACGAAATTCCACTAATTTGCTTTCATTTCCATTTTTATATTCAAATAGGTCCCTTGGTATTTTCATCGAGGATTCTGACTGCGTGAATGCAATCCGGTTCAAGAGGTCAATTATTCCCGTAATCAATCCGTACGTCTCCTGAACACAATCGAGAACCGACGAGTCGGTGATCAATTAATTAGCTCTCTCTCTTTTAAATTCGTACTAAAAATCGGCCACACAGTATAGCCGTAAGTACGCAATCTAGCGTTATGTTGTATTTTGTCAGTAAATATTACCAACCATCAGTTACAGCATCACTAATATTAATAAGCAAGTTCCTAACGCCAGATGTGACGCCCAAGCAGGGACTTCACTAAAAACTAATCTGTTCTTTTAAATTTTCACGCAACCAACTGGGGGAGGTTTGGAAGCGAGTGGCAGAAAAATCAGTAAAAGAAAAAAAATCGCAGTGCGAAACCACAACAGCCGTAAATTGCAGCGCTAAAGACAACGAAAAGTGAGTACGACTTTTCATTACGTTTGAAGATATGCGTAGCACGTATTCAATCGGCTAATGAGAATTCCTTCTCTACGCTTTATTCCTTTTCCTTTCGCTCTCTAAATCCCAAATTTCCGTTTCCTTTTTCCAGTTAGAACAGTCCCCTTCACATCATTTCGCTTGAAATAGTTAGAAATAGTTAGCCAAAATTTCCATTGTTGTATATTTTAGTTTCTCAAAACGGCCGCTATCTATACCAGTTTCAGTGGTGTATAAGTGTTCTTCATTTATTTTATCTCTCCAGTTGCCATATTGGCATCTTCGTGTGCTAGTGTTTCAATTGTTCATGAAGCGCAAGCAACATCTGAAAAATCAGGACGCGAAATCATTGGCGCGCCTGACTAGTGAAAATCATATTTGTAAATTATATTTTCTGGCTCGTGTGGTGTAACTAAACTAAATTTAAGATGGCAGATGAGCAACCCAGACAACTTAGACCGAGCGCAGGTGTAAACAAACTTGAATCTCGTAGTGAAGGAACAACAGACGACGAAGCGACACGCGAGGTGTCGGCGCCACAGCCCGCGTGAATGCTAGTTGTCAGATGTACTAAAATTGTTTGCTGATGTGAAAATCAGTTATGAAGCACACATGGGACAGTTAACAAATAAAAGTGACAATACTGAAATGCAGATCAGTCAGTTAACAAACAAAAGTGACAATATTGAAGTTCACATGGGTAATCTTAGAAGCCAAATAGCGGAAGTTGATGCCAGACTGAAATGCGAATGACCAATATTAATTCTGTTATTACCGACATCCAAACACAAATCAAAACTTCGAATGACACCATGGAGGAAAAAATTGAAGACATTACCACTGCTTACGCAAGCGAGCTAAACGCAAGCGTACATGCAAAAATAGACAGTGTTCTTTCCATGGTGGATTCCGCCGATATCAACATTGGTGCCGGCCGAAGTGGCTGAGCGGTTCTAGGCGCTTCAGTCTGGAACCTAGGCGCTTCAGTCTGGAACCGCGCGACCACTACTGTCGCAGGTTCGAATCCTGCCTCGGGCATGGATGTGTGTGATGCCCTTAGGTTAGTTAGGTTGAAGTAGTTCTAAGTTCTAGAGGACTGATGACCTCAGATGTTAAGTCCCATAGTCCTCAGAGCCATTTGAACCATTTGAACGAACATTGGTAGAAAGTTTACAGATTTACAGACCCAAGTCGATGTGTGTAAATCATCAGCGAGTGACACTTTGAAACATTACAACGATGTTTCAAAAAGATAGCGCAACTGACTGAAGGTGTCAGCCACATTGGAGAGCGAGTAGAAAACCTTGCTCAGCGAATATCCGATGTCACTATCGACATAGGGAATTTGAAAAGTGGATACAATCCAAGGAACAGTTCCTTGAAAGTAAGGTACACTCTGATCTAAAAGATGCAGTTAAATCCGCCACAGTAGAAATCCTAACCCTCCGGTGCTTCTGTTGACACTTTAACCAGTGAATTAGGCAAAATCAGACGAGCCATCAGCCACGATCTTCCGGAATGGAAGCAACGGCTGACCAATGACACAGATCTACTGAAAAGGCAAGTTATAGAATTGCAAGGTGACAATCAAATCAACTATTCACTACCGCCAGAACAAGATACTCGTCAACATCCCGAGTATCAGGTACAATTCTCACCAACAGTAAATAGTACGCGTGATAAAGCTTCAACGTCGCATAGTCATATCGATCAACTGACATTCGTTGAACTAATGTGAGATGAGAGTGTGCTGAAACACAGGTTTCCAGCCTTTTATACCTGAAAAAAGGAAATATACATCCCATGGTATTTCTAAAATCATTCACCGGTGCTTTTCCAGAATCATGGAACGACAGACAGCGAATACAGTTTATATTAGGATATGTACACAGAGAAGGATCAATTTGGGGTACTGAAGTAATAGACAAATGTCACACCTACGCAGATTTCGAAAGGCATTTTTTGAATAAATTCTGGAGTTCTGGTATACAACAAAGACTCTGAATGGAGGTCTACAACGCCGAACCTTTCAACACCAAGGGAGGAGATTTGAGGCGTTATTTCGAAAAATACGTAAAATTCAGTATTGGGACACGCCCTTTCAACCAAAGATGTCATCATGATCTTAAAGTCAAAACTTCCTGTGTCAATAAGGGAAAAATTAGTTAATATGAGTGAAGAGGACCAGGAAGCTTTTCTTTCCGTTCTTGACAATTTGGATATGATCAATGAGGATGTGCGTGCGAGTGCGCGGAATAATTACAATGATGGACCGCCCGCTTCGCAACAGCACGTAGCAAACTGTGTCAACGGAATGTCGTACCAACATAACACGAGACAACCAAACGCTCAGCCTTACAGCAATCATAATAATTTCAACTGCCGCAATGGAAAACCACATAGTAAATATCCAAGCCAGGATAGATACAACCCGATTTATCAAAACACACAGCGACAATATGGTAACTCAACAATAAATCACAACGGTAATTACCAGCATCCGAACAACAGGAAATAAAATGGAAATCGTCACAAGGGAAAGAAATGCAACAATTATAACGGGCTACAACAGTACAGTCAGCCAAGTCACTTCACTCCCTCATATCAAAGGAATTCATTACAGCCTCAAAATGCATTTTCTCACCAACCCAACCAACAGTTCAGGAACAATAATCAGGACAATCCGTCGCATGCTTTTATTAATACCGTCAGTCGTAATAGCCAAGGAAACCCGACCATTTTTTACACACAGGCGAACCAAGCATCAAACGCGATGTCGAATGACACGCAATTAAGTGATGCACAGTTCGTATGGGATACGAACGCAAGTTTTCAGCCTGCCATGATACAAAATACTAATCAAGTAAAAATAACTGACATTTAAACTCCACTCAAGTCGGAAAACCATTAGCAGCTTCTTTGTGACTCCACAGGGAAGCTGCGGAACAAATGGGGGGCAACTTCATTAAAAGACATATCAACGTAATTAGATACGAAGAAGACAGAGACTTACGGGACGACCTGTTAGACGAAAAGAACACGTACGACAACGACGACTTATGGGAGAACCAAGTAGAGGCGTCAACTCTGATTCACATCTCTGATATACCAATCATTGTCATTATCGACACGGGTGCGAATATTAGTGCTATGTCTATGTGTGTATACAAAAAGGTGTGCTCTGTAACAAAAATTCCTTCACTCCCTGTACAAGGATGTACTGTATCCGGAGCAATAGGATCCTTAGTACAGAAGGTTAGCTTGCAGGTACAAGCAGCGATACAATTAGAATCCCACTGTATACAGTGCACATTTTTAGAAGTAAAGAACCTGTCTGTGCCATGTTTGTTAGGAATGGACTTTCTAAGAAAAAATCGTGCCATCATTGATTTAGGTGAAGGTACGCGCACGTTAAGACTAGACGATGGAACACTCGTCATACATCTGATGAGAACCAAAGTCAGGATAACCAACCTAGAACGTAAAGTGAGAGTACGCAGACTCTCCGACAGGCAACATCACTACCGTGCGATTGACGAGTTCAGGGACGTCAACAATGACACTGACTTGATACCAACTGCCGACGAGTTACGCGTAAAAATTATGGAAACAGAAGGACTCAATGACAGACAGAAATATGAACTACATGACTTATCATCAAAATTTGTGAACATTTTTTCCAGAAAACCAGGTATCATAGCAGACTATGAATTTAACATCAAAGTGAAACCCCATGATACTTTTTGTAAAACAACCTATTCAGTTCCGCAGTCCCGTAAAGAAGCCGTCAGACAAGAAATTCGTAAAATGCTTAAGTGGAAAATAATAGAACCGTCCGACTCTCCTTACAGTAGCCCGTTGTTATCTATTTTCAAACACGATGGAAGCTTCAGACTTGCCTTGGACGCAAGGAATACTAATAAAATCACCATATCCGTATGCACAAGACCTGAAGCTCTGGAGGAACAAATACAAAAATTCCATGGTGTGAAATTCTTATCCTCAATTGACCTCCGCGGTAGCTATTGGCAGGTGAAACTATCTTCAACATCTAGGAAGTACAAAGCCTTCATCTTTTCCGGCAGATCCTATCATTTTCGTGAAGTACCTTTCGGTCCCAACATTAGTTATGGTGTTTTCATTGCAGCACTTGATCATGTGCTAGGTCCAGAGTTATTTGACCAAATCACCGTCTATGTTGATGATTTACTAATAGCAACGACTTCCTGGGAAGAACATTTAACTCTACTACAAAAGATCTTCCAAAGATTCTCTGATTTCGGCGTTACCGCAAATTTACAAAAATCCAAATTCGCCGAGAAAGAAGTCAAGTTTTTAGGACATATAATTTCTTCGGAAGGTCTCTCCTGATCCCAGCAAGTTAAAAGCAATAGAAAACTTACCTGTACCTTGCACTTAAGGTAACTAAAAGGTTTCATTGGATTGGCTTCATTCTTCCGTCGCTTCATTCCGAATCAATTAATGAACAATCCAGCGTTGTTAAATTTGCTCAAGAAAAACGTCCACTGGACGCGGACTTCTGAATGTCAAAAAGCCTTTGACAAAATCAAAGAGGCTCTTTTAAAGAGTAACATTTTAAGTCCCAAACATGGATCTAGATTTCTGCATTTCTTGCGATGAATCGTTTCAAGGATTAGGTGCGTGTTTATTTCAAATAGACATAACTGGTGGCCGGGAGGAAATCAAAATAATCAGTTTTGCCAGTCGAGTCTTAACCGAATGTGAGAGATCATATTCGGTTACCGAATTAGAAGGGTTAGCCGTTCTGTGGGCTTTTCGCCGCTTTAATTACTATATTTATGGACACAAAATCTGAGTATACTCAGATCATCAAGCGCTGAGCTTTTTACTCTGTTGCAAACTGTATCATACTCGGCTTACCCGATAGTGTCTATTTTTACAAGAATACGATTTTGAAATTATTTACGTAAAGGGCAAGAATAACATTGTTGCTGATGCATTGTCACGTATGCCGGAAGGATTACCGGAACCTATTGAACAAACAGAACAGATTTCTAATTACAAAATACTTCTTATGAAAGGTCCCCTGCATCGAAGTTACTTTCTTCGTCTTTGCCGTCAAATGAACACTCTTCATGACACAGATCGCAATTGGCTAGGAATCAAACAGCTTCTTCAAAACAACCGTAATCACTCGTTGTCAAAATTTTATAAAGTACACAATGGAGTTTTGTTCCATCGAACTTCTCTTTTGACAGGGAGGTGGTGTGTCTGTATCCCGGGAGATTATGTTGAACATCTCATCTGGAACACTCACCTGTCCTGGAGTCACTACGGCCCAGAGAAATGTAAGCGCAAAATTCAGCATACTGCTATGTACCTAATGTTCACAAGAAGGTTCACTAACTATTAAGAAATTGTTCCATTTGTCAAAAGGCAAAACCTTTCAACCTACCAAATGCCTTGCCTTTGAACCCGATACGTACAGAAAGACCAAACCAAATCGTCAGTTTGGATTATGCAGGTCCACTTCCTCAGGGAAGAGGGGGTGTTAAGTATCTGGTTGTATTGTTAGATCTTTTTACCACTCTGTGCAATGAAGTCATCTAATATACTTCCACTCATCAGGCGAATTGAGAAGGACTATTTTCCTCGCTTTGGCAAACCTGAAGCCATGTTATCTGATAACGCATCAACTTTTGTAGGGAAACGATGACGAAATTTTCTTGCAACCATCATCAGACAAATTTTGATATCCCGGTACCGACCACAGAGTAATCCCACAGGTAGAATATTCAAAGAGTTCAATCGTTTTATACGAATTTATATTCCAAACCAGCAGACACGGTGGATTTATTTCGTCACACCCTTTGAAGAAATTTGTTAATAATTTACCTCACACATCAACTGGTTTCACACCATCAGAACTAGTTTCTAAACGACTAGAAAGAAATGAATGGGTAGACCCATTCCGAAATTACAACAGCCTGAAGTAACCTTAGACGACAAGTTAAGACAAGCTCTCGTATCTTTAACCACTCATGCCAACGTAAGAAAAAAGGCGCATGACAAACACATTAGCAAAGTCTTATCGTATCGTATAAATGGACGAGTGCTATTAAAGACCCACCTCAAGCCGTCTTTGATTCATCATAAGAATCGCAAGTGGCAGCACTTGTATGAAGGACCATTTATTATACTAAGAAAACCGCACATTGGTTGCTATCTGTTAGCTGATCCTGTATCTGGACGAATAAAACGGTTGTATCACCATGCAGACTTACAGAAATACCGAGTCAACCATTGAAGAGATCAGCTAAGTTAAGATGCTAAATAAGATATAAGTTGTCATACTATGTGTGAAGTACAAGTGTACATTACATAAGAATAATGCACAGGACTAACACCCTGTAGACCTGCCTCCGCAAGAGAAGTAATTTATGTGAGCACCAGAAAAAAAATTTCCATTTATTGTAGGAGAGTAAGATTTGCCTTAGATGTAAGTTAGTTTTAAGTTAATTGAGCCATGAACGGCCACAGCCAAAGAGCTAACAAATAAATAATATAGTAGGGACAGCTTTTCCTCAAGTCTGTCGATTCTTTGTGAGCAGAGCATCGGCAGAGTTGAGAAAAAGCTGGAGGATTGGAGGACGGCACTAGAAGAAAGAGGGATGAAAATTAGCAGGACAAAGTCAGAATATTTAGCACTGAAGGATGTGCAGATGAGGTCTTGCAAGATCCAGGATGACGAGCTGAAATCGGTGGTAAGGCCTGCTATGATGTACGGGGCAGAGACATGGCTAATCACAGTAGCTCAGGAAAAGAAGATGGAAGTGGCGGAAATGAGGATGCTGAGGTGGATGTGTGGAGTAACAAGGAAGGACAGGATTAGAAATGAATTTGTTAGAGGAGCTGTGAAAGTGGGACCCATGGGGAAAAAGATACAAGAGAGCAGGCTAAGGTGGTACGGACACTTACAGAGAAAAGGGGAAGAGTATATCGGAAGCAGATCCTTCCACCTCATCTTCAGTCTTCCTCTCCTTCTTGCTCCTTCAGTCTTGAAGGAGCGAGAAGGAGAGGAAGACCGAAGATGAGGTGGAAGGATAAGATATCCGGGGACCTAAGGGAGAAAGGATGGAAGAAGGAAGAGGCAATGGATAGAGTACTATGGAGGAGAAGGATCCAGAAGGGCAACGCCGACCCTACGTGACGTGGGACAAGGCGACGATAAAGAAGAAGAAGAAGAAGAAGAAGAAGAAGAAGAAGAAGTAGGGACATGCTAATTGCCACCTGCTACCATTAGTTTTAAGTATAGCAAAGCTCTCTCCTCTTGAATGAAATAAATTAAAATGATCATTCGGACCAGAAAGATTGCTCGTAAATAAAAGTTGATTAAGGTCGCTTACTCTTATGAGGAAAATGTTATGTTATGTATAAGGAGTGTTTGACATCAATTTTTATGAGACCCGTGAGAAGCAGCAGACAAAGGTAGCAGCTTAGCATATAAGACTCAAGTAAATCAATAACGATCCAGGTTACAGGAAGAAGTGCGCAGCTCAATTATATTTATTACAGTAATGAGAAAACCGTATGTGTTCATAAGAATTTTACGGCATAGTGCGGGTGAAATAAAAGATCATTTATAAGTAAACTAATTTAGTACCAGAAGCATCAACTAGGATAATAATGCACAATTTATGTTAGGCTCATCATTTCAGATGTCATTAACATTGTGTCTTCAAATCGCTTCACTCCATAAAAGTCTATTGTGTTTTCCTCTGATCAGTATCCTTACCTTCCTACCTTACCCAGTAGAGAAGTGAATTTCACGGACTGATTGCATGCTGATACATACAGATTGTACGTGTGGATGGTCGCGACACTTTGGTTGTAGACAGGCTATGCTTATTTTCCGCGAACTGCGAATTCAATTAAGATTTGTTGTTTGCAGTTGCACGATAGGGAACACCAAGCTCCCCAATTTCCCTAATGGAAACTTGAACATGAACTGTTCACCACGTGAACGAAGCCACGTTGAATATGTCTTCAAATTAACAACGAAATTAACAGAGAGAAAATAAAAGAGCTGAACTTAAGAAAAGAGTAATTACTGTAAAAAGAAAAGAATAACAAGATTTCGATCAAGGTGTAAACCTAAAGTGCCTTGGAAGCACAAACTATAAATAAGAGACACGTGTTTTAGTCAGGCCTTGTAGTCACAGAGACAAATTTTTCTTTGTAAATAATTTTTAGACACAATATGTATACCGAATGTTAATGTACTTTGTAGTAATAATGCAGTCATCAATTTATGGACAAGTGAGAATCGGCCATTGACAAGCAATTAAAGGACACGTATGTGCTGCGGCGTGTGATCCGACTATAGACAAGCGATAAACGGACACGTATAAAAGTGGTGCGTGTGAACTTTAACATGACGACCAAATACATGTGGACACGAAATAATCATAACGTGTGAACTTAAAGGGTGATAACTTTATGGACACGTGTGAAATTCCGCGTGTGAAGTAATGTTATAAGTACTTGTACCACGAAACCACGATGTAGAAAGCCGAACGGTGCAAGTAGTAAGTGTTGCACTTACCGCAACCGGTACTGTACGCCTTCCCACGGACACATTCTTCACCACGGCTGGGGGAGTCGCCACGTCTGGCTGCTTCCGTAATTCCGAGTCGATGAAAAACTGTAAAAACTCGCAAACGGCTAGCAGACACCAAACGTTCTGCCTCTCGCAGAATATTGCTGCTAACTTGGTGAAGCCGTCAAGTTCCTATCACGTGACTATGACAAACGGACGTAACACGGAGTACGCTGCACGCTCAACAATCCAAATCCCTTTCCACGTCGAGCGCGGGCGCCAAATATGTTTGAAATACTTTCAATATCAAATCTGATAAAGCCATGAGTTAAGCACTTCTGTACCTTATAAAATCACCATTAAACCTCCTGATAGGTGGTGTATTAAACGTTGGTATAAACAGTTTACAGAGAATGGGTGTTTGTGCAAAGGGAAAAGTTGTGGACGGCCGAGAACGAGTGATGAAAATGTAGCACGCATCCAGCAAGCATTTATTCGCAGCCCAGGAAAATCGACTCGCAGAGCTAGCAGAGAGCTGCAAATTCCACAATCAACTGTATGGAGAGTCCACATTGGCACTTACCTGTCCGTAACTACCTGAACGTCAACTACCCGAGGCGATGGATCGGCCGCCAGGCAGCCCGTGAAGAGCACTTCATCACTGGCCTCCAAGAAGCCCTGATCTTACCCCCTGCGATTTTTTCTTATGAGGGTATGTTAAGGATATGGTGTTTCGGCCACCTCTCCCAGCCACCATTGATGATTTGAAACGAGAAATAACAGCAGCTATCCAAACTGTTACGCCTGATATGCTACAGAGAGTGTGGAACGAGTTGGAGTATCGGGTTGATATTGCTCGAGTGTCTGGAGGGGGTCATACTGAACATCTCAGAACTTGTTTTTGAGTGAAAAAAAAACTTTTTAAATACTCTTTGTAATGATGTATAACAGAAGGTTATATTATGTTTCTTTCATTAAATACACATTTTTAAAGTTGTGGTATTCTTTTTGAATCACCCTGTATTTTTCCAAGAGTGGACACTGCACCCAGACTTCCTGCGAAGTCAAATAATTCATTTCTTTCTTATTTTTTAATATTTAAAATGCCATGTATAATGTATCTATGTATATGAATCTTTATCCTAATTTCATTGTCTCTTAACGAGAAATGAACATTTGTTATCTTTATATAATGCGTTAGTAAGAATACGGCTCAATTACAAGTTACCGTCAGTTTCAGTCGTACGAATATATTTACCTGTTATTCTTTACGTCAACCATTTTGTCTAATGCCATATATCTGACGGAGTCATCGCCCCTCACGCGGGAAGCAATGTAATATTATTGGATGTCAGATACTTTGAATATGAGATATTTGTCATAAAAGAATAGGACAGCCAACGAGCGATAGTTCGTCAAGATGCTAAGCATCACAGCGCGAGAGTAAAGAGACGAAATATTTTTTTTTTTTTTAATGTGCGCCTATATCAAGACGCGCGTCCAGCGTTTAAATACTCTAAATAAATAAACACTTTGACCGGCTGGGCGCAGATATTTAAAATCGTTGCCGCAGCGCTTGATAGCAAGAAGCTGCGAAACAGAAGAAAGAACACCAGTACCTCGTCTCCTATCTTCCAAACTTAACAGAAGCTCTCCTGCGAACCTTGCAGAACTAGCACTCCTGAAAGAAAGGATATTGCGGAGACATGGCTTAGCCACAGCCTGGGGGTTGTTTCTAGAATGAAATTTTCGCTCTACAGCGGAGTGTGCGCTGATATGAAACTTTCTGGCAGATTAAAACTGTGTGCCGGACCGAGACTCGAACTCGGGACCCTTGCCTTTCGCGGGCAAGTGCTCTACCGACTTTTTTTTTCAATTTGTTCGTTATTGATCGTTGTGTTTGATCGTTCCGGACGTAGCAAGACATCCTGTTCAAGTTCGGTGGTTGATCCTTCCACTCAGTTTTTTTATTATAGAGGCCAACCGGCTCTCTGACCGAACACGCTGAGCTACCGTGCCGGTTACAGACTCAGCTACCCAAGCACGCCTCACGGCCCGTCCTCACAGCTTTAATTCCGGCCGTACCTCGTCTCCTACCTTCCAAACTTTACAGAGGCTCTCATGCGAACCTCAGTCGGTAGAGCACTTGCCCGCGTAAGGCAAAGGTCCCGAGTTCGAGTCTCGGTCCGGCACACAGTTTTAATCTGCCAGGAAATTTCATATCAGCGCACACTCCGCTGTTGAGTGAAAATTTCATTCTGGAGAAGAAAGAACAATATATCTTTTGTTAAGAAACATTCTAGAGACTTCATTATCCCTTGTACTTTTGGTCGCCGACATGTTAAGACGTACTACATAGCATTTCTACAAGTTGTGTATTTATTTTGTGTAAAAACTATGCGAAACGACGAACAAACATTTCGGTAACTCGGGTGTGGATACAATGTACTTACGCACACGCAAGGACACTTACTTTTAAGAAGGAATGGACTGACAAAGCAGCGATTATGGGACTGCGCCATTTACAAAAGGAAAGTCAGATGAAAGTCATGCATTTACTGTGTGTTTGTCAATGTGCAGAAGTTTAAAGGTAATTTGTTCAAAATATATTAATATTTTACGATGCAGTAATTTTCTTCTTATTCTTTTCTTTCACTAACCGAAAATGATGATCAAATTGTAAACAAGCTTTGTTATAGGTTCGCTCTTTATCGCGATGTCTCGATTGTATTTGGGAGACCACTAATGTGTTCAACTTCCGATCTGTTAATCTTTCTTTTAAGAAATTCCACTAATTTGCTTTCATTTCCGTTATTATATTCAAATAGCTCCCTTTTGATTCCGTGAAGGCAATCTGGGTCAAAAGGTCAATTATTCGCGTAATCAATACGTACGTGTCCTGAACACAATCGAGAACCGACGTGTCGGTGATCAATTAATAATCTCTCTCCCTTTTAAAGTCGTACTAAAAAACGGCCACACAGGATAGCCGTAAGTACGCCATCTAGCTTTAGGTTGCATTTTGTCAGTAAATATTACCAACCAACAGTTACAGCATCACTAATATTAATAAGAAAGTTCCTAACGCCAGAAGCTCTCTCACTACATGTAGACCGAGACATGACGTTCCTCTTTGACGGAAGCAGTACGTTGTGAAAGCAGCTTAACACTTTATCTCCCGTATGGGAACAGTTTCACACTCTCCAAGTAGTGAAGGGTCAGGATTCAAAAGGGTAAGAATTAATCAGTGACACAAAACTAAACTCTAGTTACCATGGGAGTAATACCGTTTGCTTCCAATGTAAAATACCTCAGTAAGCCATATTCTTTTACCAAAACCGTCCTACTCGGTCTGACACCTAACACAGCATTGCCGTGGATCGAGGCCAAATTATAGGCTAGCCTTTGTAAATGAGAACCGGCGATGAAAGCTGGAAGGAAAGGAGGCGGTTCGCGTTGTCTGAGGGGCTGGGCGTTCACCGCAGCCAGCCGTCTGTTCCCAACTCACTGGGCGGTTCCAGGCTCAGCGCTTGGCTACCGTGTCACAGGGAACAAACATACTGCCGGCGTGCTGCTCAGTGCACAGGAGGGAAAGAAGGGAACACAATATAAAAGATGTGTACGACAAAAAGACATTAACGTGGAGAATTTCATACTATGTTTCCGCATTTGTTGGAAATTTATACACTTTTTCTACAACTACATCTACATCCATACTCCGCAAGCCACCTGACGGTGTGTGGCGGAGGGTACCCTGAGTACCTCTATCGGTTCTCCCTTCTATTCCAGTCTCGTATTGTTCGTGGAAAGAAGGACTGTCGGTATGCTTCTGTGTGGGCTCTAATCTCTCTGATTTTATCCTCATGGTCTCTTCGCGAGATATACGTAGGAGGCAGCAATATACTGCTTGACTCCTCGGTGAAGGTATGTTCTCGAAACTTCAACAAAAGACCGTACCGAGCGACTGAGCGTCTCTCCTGCAGAGTCTTCCACTCCGTAACGCTTTCGCGATTACTAAATGATCCTGTAACGAAGCGCGCTGCTCTCCGTTGGATCTTCTCTATCTCTTCTATCAAAAATATCTGGTACGGATCCCACACTGCTGAGCAGTATTCAAGCAGTGGGCGAACAAGCGTACTGTAACCTACTTCCTTTGTTTTCGGATTGCATTTCCTTAGGATTCTTCCAATGAATCTCAGTCTGGCATCTGCTTTACCGACGATCAACTTTATATGATCATTCCATTTTAAATCACTCCTAATGCGTACTTCCAGATAATTTATGGAATTAACTGCTTCCAGTTGATGACCTGCTATTTTGTAGCTAAATAATAAGGAATCTATCTTTCTATGTATTCGCAGCACATTACACTTGTCTACATTGAGATTTAATTGCCATTCCCTGCACCATGCGTCAATTCGCTGCAGATCCTCCTGCATTTCAGCACTATTTTCCATTGTTACAACCTCTCGATACACCACAGCATCATCTGCAAAAAGCCTCAGTGAACTTCCGATGTCATCCACAAGGTCATTTATGTATATTGTGAATAGCAACGGTCCTAGGACACTCCCCTGCGGCACACCCGAAATCACTCTCACTTCGGAAGACTTCTCTCCATTGAGAATGACATGCTGTGTTCTGTTATCTAGAAACTCTTCAATCCAATCACACAATTGGTCTGATAGTCCATATGCTCTTACTTTGTTCATTAAACGACTGTGGGGAACTGTATCGAACGCCTTGCGGAAGTCAAGAAACACGGCATCTACCTGGGAACCCGTGTCTATAGCCCTCTGAATCTCGTGGACGAATAGCGCGAGCTGGGTTTCACACGACCGTCTCTTTCGAAACCCATGCTGATTCCTACAGAGTAGATTTCTAGCCCTTTTCCAATCCTTTGAAACGCTACGCTCTTCTAGAGTCCTACGGTACACCGCTGCAAGAAGGGGGGCAAGTTCCTTCGCGTACTCTGTGTAAAATCGAACTGGTATCCCATCAGGTCCAGCGGCCTTTCCTCTTTTGAGCGATTTTAATTGTTTCTCTATCTCTCTGTCGTCTATTTCGATATCTAACATTTTGTCATCTGTGCGACAATCTAGAGACGGAACGTCAGTGCAGTCTTCCCCTGTGAAACAGCTTTGGAAAAAGACATTTAGTATTTCGGCCTATAGTCTGTCATCCTCTGTTTCAGTACCATTTTGGTCACAGAGTGTCTGGACATTTTGTTTTGATCCTCTTACCACTTTGACATAAGACCAAAATTTCTTAGGATTTTCTGCCAAGTCATTACATAGAACTTTACTTTCGAAATCATTGAAAGCCTCTCGCATAGCCCTGCTCACACTACATTTCGCTTCGCGTAATTTTTGTTTGTCTGCAAGGCTTTGGCTGTGTTTATGTTTGCTGTGAAGTTCCCTTTGCTTCCGCAGCAGTTTTCTAACTCGGTTGTTGTACCACGGTGGCTCTTTTCCGTCTCTTACGATCTTGCTTGGCACATACTCATCTAACGCATATTGTACGATAGTTTTGAACTTTGTCCACTGATCCTCAACACTATCTGTACTTGAGACAAAACTTTCGTGTTGAGCCGTCAGGTACTCTGTAATCTGCTTTTTGTCACTTTAGCTAAACAGAAAAATTTTTCTACCTTTTTTAATATTTCTATTTACGGCTGAAATCATCGATGCAGTAACCGCTTTATGATAGCTGATTCCCTGTTCTGCGTTAACTGTTTCAAATAGTTCGGGTCTGTTTGTCACCAGAAGATCTAATATGTTATCGCCACGAGTCGGTTCTCTGTTTAACTGCTCAAGGTAGTTTTCAGATAAAGCACTTAAAAAAAATTCACTGGATTCTTTGTCCCTGCCACCCGTTATGAACGTTTGAGTCTCCCAGTGTATATCCGGCAAATTAAAATCTCCACCCAAAACTATAACATGGTGGGGAAATCTACTCGAAATATTTTCCATATTATCCTTCAGGTGCTCAGCCACAACAGCTGCTGAGCCAGGGGGCCTATAGAGATATCCAATTACCATGTCTGAGCCGCTTTAACCGTGACCTTCATCCAAATTATTTCACATTTTGGATCTCCGTCAATTTCCTTCCATACTATTGCACTTCTTATCGCTATAAAAACGCCTCCCCCTTCACTGTCCAGCCTGTCTCTGCGGTATACATTCCAATCTGAGTTTAGGATTTTATTACTGTTTACGTCTGGTTTCAGCCAACTTTCTGTCCCTAGTACTATATGGGCGTTATGACCGTTTATTAATGAGAGCAGTTCTGGGACCTTTCTATAGACGCTCCTGCAGTTTAGTATTAGCACATTAATATTGTTATTCCCTGTTGCATTTTGCCTACTCCTACTTTGCCGCGTCTCAGGAGGCGTCTTGTCGGGCCTAGGGAGGGAATTCTTTATCCTAAAAAACCCACATGTGCACTCCACACGAACTCCGCTACCCTTGTAGCCGCTTCCGGCGTGTAGTGCACGCCTGACCTATTCAGGGGGACCCTACATTTCTCCACCCGATAGCGGAGGTCGAGAAATTTGCACCCCAGATCTCCGCACAATCGTCTGAGCCTCTGGTTTAAGCCTTCCACTTGGCTCCAAACTAGAGGACCGCGATCGGTTCTGGGAACCATATTATCGAAAGATTCGTGAGAATATTACGGCCTCCTTGACTAACTTACGCAGAGATGTAACCACACAAAAGCCATCATCCAGAAAGTGTATAAGGAAAAAGGGGTACTCAATAAGTAATGCAACACATTTTTTTTTCTGAAAGCAGGTTGCTTTTATTTAGGATTCCAGTACATCATACTATTTCCTACTCTTGTGACTATAAAAACATATTTTTTTAATATAAACTCCGTTCAGTACGACGGCCTTACGCCACCTTACCGAGAAGGCCTGTATGTCCGCACGGTACCACTTTACGAGTCGACGTCGAAGCCGCCGTCCTAGTCCACATACTGCTTTCCGTGGAGCGCATCCTACACTGGGCCAGACAGATGCAAGGTGCGAGACCAGGGCTGCAGGGTGGACGAGGAAGATAAGTCCAGTGAAGTGTTGTGAGCTCCTCGCGCGTATGCACACTTGTGAGAGGCCTTGCATTGTCACGGAGAAGGAGAAATTAGTATCGACGAATACGCCGAAGTCGTTTCTCCAGTTTCCTGGGGTTAGCACAATATACTTCCGAGTTGATTGTTGCACCGTGATGGACCACATCAAACAGAATGATCCCTTCAGAGTCCCCGACGACCGTCGCCTTGACTTTAGCAGCTGTCCTCGTATATTTTATTTCAGCAAAGAACAACTCATTTGATTCAGTTGACTCTAAATACAAGTCATCTATTACAGTTACATTTTTCTGAAACGAGTGGCGGCAGATTTCGACTTATGTGGGTGCTACATGAAGTAATTTCTTATCATACGCCTTGCAGGTATGTCGCCACGTGCCGTATACTTCGAAACGCATTTTGCAGCCTCATTTGTACTCCAGCTATCACGCCGAACACCTTTATTTTGGTTTCAATTTCGTCTCGAAATGGGAGAATTTACTTTGTTTAATCTCTCAGATTCTTCTCGGTTTCCAAATATTCTTGCGCAACAGAAGCTGCCAATTCATCTTCTCTCTTCACGGTTGCGGTCTCTCTTATTTCCTGAAGGGTTGCAAATTGAAGAAGAGAAAATGCTACTCGATTCTTCGTCATGCCAAAGAGTAATCTTTCGTCCATTGCCATTCTTTACACAATTCACAAAATTTAAAGAACCGAGAACTTGCGTGCTTTCTTCATTATCGTACCAATCTATACTCGGATAGTGTTTCTTCGATGATAGCTGTACGCTGCGCGAGTACGATTAAAAAGTTGCTTGTAATTTGTTGACCAGAGCGGTATGGATTTGGCCATCCAGTGGACGCCTGCGGCCTGGTAAGCGCCGAGCCG
Source organism: Schistocerca serialis cubense (assembly GCF_023864345.2). Classification (NCBI taxonomy): domain Eukaryota; kingdom Metazoa; phylum Arthropoda; class Insecta; order Orthoptera; family Acrididae; genus Schistocerca; species Schistocerca serialis. The sequence continues at coordinate 947,698,457 of NC_064641.1, read as the reverse complement.
CGGCAGTCACAGCGCGGAATCAGCCGCCCGCTTTGTCGTTGCTCCTCAGTGCACTTGCAGCAATTTAAACTGTCCTCTTAAGATTCCCGCCTAACCACACACTAGGAAAGAAACAAGGAATTACTAGTGACAAGGAATAATATGAACGTTAATGCTGCTGGTTTCACTCGCAGTAATTTAAGCTGTCCTCTTAGGTTCCTGCCTAACCCTACACTCGGAAATCGCCACGTACTCGGAAGTAAAGAGCCAAATATTTGTGAAAAGGCAGAATATGAATTTTATTGCTGTTCGTTCCAGTAATTAAAATGGTACTCTTAGGTTCCTGCCCAACCACTCACTCGGAAATCGCTAAATATTTATTCCATCCTACGTTCTCAAACCAGACTGAACGTAAATAACATCGAGTATTGCAGAACATACTTGTATTACACTCATAAGAAAGTTCCAGAATGTGTTACCAACGCTAACATGAAAAAATACTTGCATGTGATTTTTTAATTTTCTCTATTTTTATTTATTTATTTACTTTTTAGAAGAGCATTAACGGATGAGGTCATGTCTTGGCAGAGGCAGTGAGGGCAGGGGTCGCGACCCCAGGCCTGGACAGATCTCTCCTCCCTCCCTTTCCTGTGGATGTGGTCCAAGGGATGAAATGGTGTTTTTTATTTTTATTTTATGTTTTTTTGGTTATTGGTTTTTTGGTGTTTTGTAGGTGCAAAACACAACATACAGAAACTAAAGGTGCCATTCAACACAACCAAACGTAAAACGTCTTCCAGCCGCGTCTTTACTTAAAGAGCTCGCTAACAAAGAAAAACGGGACCCTGCAACGGTTCACTTGGTGTGTATCAAGGTCGGCTTCTCGGTAACTTAAAAACAATGTATCGTCCCCTGAGCAGATCACGCATTTCCAGAACGTTTCTCGTTTCACTTCTCGCACCCGTAACACCCCAACTACCCGGAGTGTAGCGGGATGCGGACACACAATCTCCGACTTGAGAAACCATAACGTTATCCTTTACTCATGCGATGTCTGTCTCCTGTCTTGGTTATGATATTCTCTCATTGAAGGCTTATATCGTTAATGCATTACTAAGTGACATTTAATGATAATGGTGACATATTTGTGATACATTTTCATGCTCCGTTACTGTGAAACGGCATACTGCGAAATATAAAACAAGTGTGTTTCGTGCTGAATTTGTAAATTATTGGCGATAATAACTCATTCCTGAGAGAGTAGAAGGCATTAACCGTCGGTAAACCTTGTGCAACAATTTATTATAGCAATAATTTTGATAAATCACTCCAAGAATGACGTGTTTTCGAAATCGCCGGTACGCCTGCATAAGTCTTGTGAGAGGTTCGCATCGAACGCTAACGCACGTCGAGAGCCGATCGTGCGGTCGTCGATATTGCGTGTGATGTCAAAATGACATCACGTTTGCGGGAACTGCTGTGAAACGAGTGTGACCCCGGGTGAGTCCAGAGTCACGTGTGACGACATTATGACGTTAAGAGCTGAATCGAATCCGACAGAGACCGCATATCGACTTTTGAGATTGTTCGAGACTCTAAACTGCGGTAGCCATTTTTGCACACGTATTAAAAGAGCAGCTCATTATATCCTCAGCTGGTATATTCACTGTAATTCTGGAAGCTATTGACGTGCTTATTTTCTTTGAAAATATGAACCTGCCAACTTCTGGAAGAAACAGCTCACAATATGTTTTGCGAATAATAAAATTTTATTTATTTTATTTATTTATTTCTTGAGCACTATGGGACTTAACATCTATGGTCATCAGTCCACTAGAACTTAGAACTACTCAAACCTAACGAACCTAAGGACATCACACAACACCCAGTCATCACGAGGCAGAGAAAATCCCGGACCCCGCCGGGAATCGAACCCGGGAACCCGGGCGCGGGAAGCGAGAACGCTACCGCACGACCACGAGCTGCGGACTGCAAATAATAAATTTGGGAGATTCTGCCTCCCCGTCATAGTGGTTCAGTCACATTAATACTGTTCTACAGTGAGAGCAGTTCTGTGTTCGAAAATACCAAGGGTCAATTTTCTTTTTTAAATACGTAAGTTGCCTCCAAGTAGCAGCTGGTTCGGAGTCCACGTTAACCTCGACGCAAGTAGGGAATTACCTTCAGCAATGATGCAGCTGTCAAAATTAAAGACTGAAATGTCTAACTCCATAATGTCAACCAATTACAAATATCATTGAGGAACTGGATCAGTGTGTCTGACGTTGTCCCAGTACCGTCAGTTTATTAGTAAGAATTAATGAATCTGACCTCCAAACACACTTTCGAGATTTTCAATCTCACCAGGGAGAGAGACTGGTGACAGTGTGACTTAGTTGCCGTGAGACATCAAGCAAGTCATCAGTCGCTTCTAATGCTAAGTTTAACTTCTCATTTCGTTTCTGTCTACACGATCGGTATAGCATTTTTGCTGAAAATGGGCGACCAAAGAGGTTTTTTCTCAAATGCCAGTCCCAAGTGACTGTACTCAGCTGACAATATATGCAAATGGTTCTTCATATCAGTAAAATGCAATCATTTGACAGTCAACATACTGTAACATTTGCAGGAGTTACCAAATCATGATGAATACTGGAGTGAACGAATCTGTTTTCGAGGGAACTGGGATGCAGATACTGAACTACCTGGAAAAATAACCTATGGCATGTTAATGCCCTTCTGCGTGTGTCAAGGCAGACTACTTTTCTTAAACACTTTGTCATTAGCCATGCCTTAAGCTTTTAGGATTGTGATGGGTAATTTTAATAAAACTCTGGATTTTGCTCGTATGATGTGTAACTGGTCGGCCGGCCGAGGTGGCCGAACGGTTCTAGGCGCTACAGTCTGGAACCGCGCGACCGCTACGGTCGCAGGTTCGAATCCTGCCTCGGGCATGGATGTGTGTGATGTCCTTAGGTTAGTTAGGTTTAAGTAGTTCTAAGTTCTAGGGGACTGATGATCTCACATGTTAAGTCCCATAGTGCTCAGAGCCATCTGAACCATCATCTGTGCCACTGTCACAGTGATACATTTATTCCCAAAATTACCACGTACAAAACGATTGCGAGCTCCTTTTTTTCCAAAAGTTTGCGGGTCCACAGTTCCAAAGAAAATAAAGACATCAACAATTTTCAAAATTGAGGATATAACGATCTGCTCCTCTAATTCGTCTGCAAAAATGGCTGCTGCAGTTTAGCGTCTCAAACGATCGCAAAAGTCGATAAGCGCTCCCTGTCGTCTTCGACACAGCGCGAGTGACTACCAGCATGTAGTGCGACTCAGCCGTGCTGAACTACCTCTGACATGGGAAACTACGTAGCTGGCTGGCTCGACTCTGTGAATCGGCAGAGCACCCGAGCCGGACAAACTGCAATCTTTCTCGAACGACTGGAAAGAAACTGTTCTGTGAAAAAATCAATTAGCGTTTGGTGCGTGTTACATACGTTGCTGTGTGTAAAATGTAGCTAACATATCGAATGTTTCTTCAAACTTTGAAGGATATTGAGTACACTGACCATAAATTACATTAACTGGCACAAGAAATAACGCAATTGGGGGGGGGGGGGGGGGACAAATAGCCAATGAAAATGAAAATAACATATCGCAAGTGACTGCATCTTTGTCTGACATGATTATTATCAAAAAATGGGTCAAATGGCTCTGAGCACTATGGGACTTAACATCTGTGGTCATCAGTCCCCTAGAACTTAAAACTACTTACACCTAACTAACCTAAGGACATCACACACATCCATGCCCGAGGCAGGATTCGAACCTGAAACCGTAGCGGTCGCGCAGTTCCAGACTGAAGCGCCTAGATCCGCACGGCCACACCGGCCGGCTGATTATTATCGACTTAGTATTGTAATGTAATTATTAATTCAACTACGATCAGCTGACAGATATAGATCCACATAGGACTGAACTATCAGGTGACGTAAGATGAGTGTAATACGAGTGTGAACAACGGTTGTTCAAATATACAATTTATTAAAGGACACGGCAGAATTTTTGGTGAAGTACAAAGTGTAATCAGGCACTGAAGGCTCTCAATAACTGTATGTAAATGGTCTCGTAACTCACTTCAAAATTGAAGTGCACGGGGTGGGTATGTGTGAAAGGAAGCTACGCTGACAGTGAGGGTAAAATACGTCTACGTTACATTCACACTCATGATAAAGGATTCACAGAGACAGAATCTACATCTGCATGATTAATCTGCAATTCCCAGTTAAGTGCGTGCAGAGGATTCGTCGAACCACCTTCAAGATATTTCTCTACTGCACCACTCTCGAAAGGCGAGCGCGAAAAACAAGGGCTTAAATCTTTCCGTGCGAGCTCTTATTTCTCATATTTTATCATCATCATTCCTCCCTACGCAGAGGGTACCAACAGGATATTTTCGCAATAGAAGAAGAAAGCTGGTGATTGAAGTTTCAAGAGGAGATCTTGCCGCAGCGAAAAATACATTTGTTTTAATGGTTGCCACCCCAATTCACGCTGGCCGTTGTGACCGAGCGGTTCTAGGCGCTTTAGTCCGAAACTGCGCTGCTGCTACGGTCGCAGGTTCGAATCCTGCCTCGGGCATGGATGTGTGTGATGTCCTTAGGTTAGTTAGGTTTAAGTAGTTCTAAGTCTAGGGGACTGATGACCTCAGATGTTAAGTCCCATACTGCCTAGAGTCATTTGTACCATTTTTGAACCCAATTCACGTATGGGGATTCCATAAAGCATAGCAGTATTACAGAAGAGGGCAGACAGGCTAGGTGTAAGCAGTCTATTTAGTATGTCTGTTGCACTTTCTAAGTGTTCTGACAGTAAATCGTAATCTTTGGTTTGCTTTCCCCGAAACATTATCTATGTTATCCTTCTAATTACAGTTACTCATAATTGTAATCCCTAAGTACTCAGACGAATTTACGGCCCTTATTTCTATGTGTTTTATCGCGTAACGGAAATTTAGCAGATTTCTTTTAGTACTCGTGTGAATGACTTTCACTTTTCATCATTTAAACTGCCATTATTTTTAACATGTAGGTATTTGTCTAACTCATTTTGCAATTGGTCTTCATCACTTGATGACTTTACAAGATGGTAGATGACAGCATCATCTGCAAACACTTTAAGAGGCCTGCTCAGATTGTCTCCTCTGGGGTTTATCTAGATCAGGAACAGCAGAGGGCCTTCCTTTGGGAACTTCAGATATTGCTTCTGTTTTACTCGGTGACTTTCCGTCAATTACCGCGAAATGTGACCTTTCTGGCTGGAATTAACAAATCAAGACGCACAACTGAGACGATACTCTATAAACGCTCAATCTGATTAGTAGACTCTTGTGAGGAACGGTGTCAAAAGCCTTCTGAAATTCTAAAACGATGGAATCAATTTGATATCCGCTGTTGATAACAATCATTACTTCGTGAGAATAAAGATCGTTCTAGGATCTTAATCAAAATTATTCACCTACTCACACGGAGCTCTAGCCTTAACTTATTTAGGGTCGGTATGGCTCATTGTCTGACTAGTCTTGCTCGTGTGGATACCTGTAAACGAAGACCCTACAAAATGTGGCAACAAAAATCATTCAACTTCAGACGCAAATATACTTATACAGGGTGAGTCACTAACTATTGCCACCAAGAATAACTCCGAAAGTATGATAGTAGCTGAAACGTTTGTGTGACAAATGTTGCATGGGACAACGGGGCCATAATATGACGTTGGTTTTTTGTTGCTAGGTGGGGTTGCGTCAGAGATATGAAGGTCAACTTTGTTTTTTTTTAATGGGATGCTGTAGTTTGGTAATTATTTTCTGATAGCGGCTATCGAGACGAATCCAGTGATGTGTAACAGTAAGGTCTTTGAAGATCAACGAAGGTCAAAAAGGTGGCATGAATGTACATCTACAGAAGGCGTTCGAAGTGATGACCATTGGTATCAGTGCAGTGCTGCAATCTTCTTATCATCGATTGAGTGGCATTCCTTATCACATCGGCACTTACTGAAGCACACGATCTGACAATTCTCTCTCGTATATCGTGCAAATAGTAAATATTCGCCGAATTCGGCGTATCCATCTAACGTGCCATTGCCATGTAAACACCATTCGACGGTCTCGCAATACAACACTAATAGGAACGGTAAGACTAAAGTCCGTGTCATGTTGGGTGGCGCCTGAGTTGTCAGCCGTTCCGTGCATCCCCCTCCACTAGCCACTGGCAACCAATCACATTCATTCTCTGTCCGAGCTGCTAGACAGCGAGAATCTCGCTCTTACATGCTGCACTGTTGCCGTACTTTGCAACAACCGAACTATTCATTCAGCTGTCAGGTTTTTTTGTATTCTTCTTTTTATTGTAGCAGTATAGGTGTGAGATTAAAAAAAATTAAAAAAGCCCAGGTGATGACAACAAATGTGAAGTGCTTCACAAGCAAGCGAGAGGGATTATTTACCGCATTTATAACTTTTTCAAACATGAATTTGAAAGCAGATCTGCTACTGTCAACATTTGAAGACACAAGAACGGACTCCAGAACTGTGTGGTGTCGACAAGAGAACTGTAACGAGAATTGTAAACGAAAGTGTCAGAGCTGTAGGAACCGTAGAAAAAGTTGGTTTCGTGTCACCTGGTGAACATCGAAATCGCAAGGATCTTGTAACACAAATGGATGGTTTTCTTCATGTAAATGATGAGTGCCCGACATGACAGAGACTTGTTACAGTAATGCAGGAGAAAATTAGCTTCAATGATAAGTGCTTCATCAACGTAAAGAATTTTAAAAGACGTTGGTTCCTGATATGTTAAGTAGAGAAATTTTAGTTCAGAAAAGTGACATCGTTGCAGCACAAACTACAACCCATTTAAAGATTTGCGATGCAACAGGAGGCTGTAGTTCAACCTTGATGAAACATGGGTCAGTTATAATCATTCCAGGAAGATCTGATGGAAAATAAGTGATAGTACTGGTGGTTTTAAAGTTTTCATAGGAATAGATTCTCGGATAATTATTCTGCATGCTGACTCTTCTTCCGATAGTTCTGGCGATTTTAAAGTTTTCGTAGGAATAGATTCACGGATAATTATTCTGCGTGCTGACTCTTCTTTCGGGTTTGTTTCTGATAGTAAACTTGTATTTACGTGTAAGAAAAACAGCAGTCACTACCATTCGGAAATGAACGTTGTCAGTTTCGTAATGTGATTCATAATTCTTGTCATACCTTGCTTCGAAGTCGGTCGTTACTAGTTATAACTCCGTCACACCAAGTATAAACACTAGAAAAGCGGATATTTTTCTCTGGCTTTTAAATAAAAATATTAAGCACAGCATAAACCAGACTCGTGCCGATCTCCTGCAGCTGTTAGTTTATACAAGTCACGTCACAGAACGTACAAATTTGACTGCCTTGCATGTGAATGGGGTCATACGGTTTTGCGTTTACCCACGTGTCACTGTCATTATAGCCCTATGGAATTAATTTGGGCAATGGATAAGGCTATGTGGAAGAAAAAGAAATTGAAGATAACATTCACTGAATCACTTCTGTATGAGGCAATAGACAATGTGCCACCTCTAGCGTGGGCACCGCCTGTGTGATATGCTGAAAAGCTTCAGAGAGAATAATCTGACAGGGAAGTGATGATGGATATGAAGGCTTGAACCTATCGTCGTAAATTTACGCTCATATTGTTCGGAAACAGATTCAAGTATAAGGGACGGTGGTATTGCGATGTGGACTTTGGAACAAAGTAATAACATTTGTTACTTTTAAAGACTCGTGGTTTTAAAAATGTATTTGTCAACATATCATGCGTACATAACAATGAGAACGTTCTAGCCTCTTTGATTAAGACTTTGTATCCTTTTAATTATGCAGACTATGATGTTCAACATACTGCCCAAGAAGAAGTTAAGCTTCTCCCAACATGTTGTATGCTCTAATAACACGCGAGAATGCAGCTGGATAAATTCCTCAAAGTCCGATATTTCCACATGTAACCCCTGTCATTTTCAAGGCACGAACTGGATAATGCCCTAAAATGAGAGTAACTGTTAATTGTCGAAGTATCGATGGTTTTCGATGTTATCGATCATCATTCCCTGGAGTTATTTGCAGATGGTGGTTAATTATTTGCTTGTTCAATGGATTATAAATGCGGTCTCTCACTGTAATGTCGAACGAGTTAGTTTACACTCGTAATGTCCGTTAACAGTGAAAAATATGACAACTTACTGACCATTTTTACCACAGTGTTCTCATCAGTCTTTTTTACCACTAATTTTTTTATTGCAGTGATTACACTTAATTCATGTCCCTTATAATTAACCGGGCTGTTATGCCGTGGTTGGTTGGTGAATTCTTTCTCAAATCCCAACTTTTCGTCCCCGTCTACGGGAGACATCTTCAAGGGGGTCCGTAGGTCGATGGAAGGTCCAACACACCCACTGGCTCGCTACTGACTGCCGCTAAATTCCGTGTCCGCGCGCTCCCGCGCCGCGGCGTGACGTCACGTGTTTTGAAAACGTCAGTGCAATTGGCCGTTGTCCGCTGCCGTCGGCCGCCGTTGCCATCACCCAGTAGTGGACAGGTGGTACACAACTTCTTTAACACCGGCATCCATATACCGTTTAATTTCACGCCCTCCTCCTTACGATTGAAATTATTAGGGTGTTTAGCGATTTCGATTGCCTCCCTGTAGAGCCTTTCGTAATATCCGCCTGTGGCCGCTAGTACTTGCATCTCCTCGAAACGAATATGGTGGTTCCCTGGCTGGAAAGCATGCTCCGCAACAGCTGATCGTTCCGTTTCTCCTCTTCTACAATTGCCCTTGTGCTCTTCCAAACGTTTTGAAACCGTTCGTTTAGTGGTACCCACATAAACATCTCCACAGCTACATGGGATCCTATACACTCCAGATTTTTCCAATGGTTTGCGAGCGTCCTTGGCAGGCTTAAGGTATTCCTTTATCTTCCTGGTGGGCTTGTAAATTACAGTAATATTCCGCTTCGTCAAGATCCTCCCTACTCTTTCCGTTACATTTTTAACAAACGGCAGGAAAACCTTAGATTTGTCGTAGCTTGTACGTCACTATGATTTCTGCGAGGCTGTCTCAACGCGCGACATGAAATGGCTGGGTCTATACCCATGGTGTATTTGAAGAACCAGCGTCCTTGAAAACGCTCTGTCTTACGAGGTGTTCCTTGATGGTGCGGATTCAGGGTTATAGGGGTCGGTTTTCCCCTGGGTAGATGATGTTAGTGGAGGCGGCGGCGATGATGATGTAAGTGTATGTTTGCGCATGAATTTATATGACTAACGCCTGAATTGGCGATGGATGCTAGTGATTGGTGCTCTCTGGCCAGGGTTTTCATCCCTTCCCAGAGAGTTGATGAGTTGGTGTGGTGATGCGTTCGATGATTCGTAGAATTTTAATGATTTTTGTTTTATGAGATGATAGAATGATGGCTGTCCTAACATTGCTCTGATCTCCTCACTGCTCGAGAACCACGGAGCGTCTGCAACTATACGGAAGGCTTTGTTTTGGATGATTTCCAACTGTTTGAGGTTCTCAACGCGCGTTTTATTTCGGTGGACGAATATCCGTTCTTCATTACTACATTGTGGAGATGTTCCATCTCAGCTTCGAGCAACTCAGGTTCACAAATATTTCTAGCTCTGTCCGCTAACGTCTTGATAACACTCCGCTTCTGTTGTGGGTGGTGGTTCGAATCCCGGTGCAAATAACGGTCCGTGTGCGTGGGTTTGCGGTATACTGAGTGGCCCAAACTACTACTTTCGTTTCTAAAAAAAAGCACATCGAGGAAATGTAATTTGCCGTCTACCTCCTCCTCCATTGTAAACTGAATTCTCGAGTTTATACTATTCAGATGTTCGTGGAACCGGCTTAGTTCCTCCCTGCCATGTCTCCACAGCACAAACGTGTCATCCACGTATCGGAGCCATACATTTGGTTTTTTGCTGGCAGTACCTAAGGCCTGTTCTTCGAATTTCTCCATAAAGAAGTTTGCAATTACGGGACTTAGGGGGCTTCCCATAGCCACGCCATCCGTTTGCTCATAAAACTGTTCATTCCACTTGAAGTATGTGGTCGTCAAACAACACTTAAACAGTTCTGAAATATCGGCAGGAAAAATTCGATCCAGCTGTTCCAATACATCATTAAGTGGAACCATGGTAAACAGCGATACCACATCGAAGCTGACCAATATGTCCTCCGGCTGGACCACTATGCCATTCAATTTGCTGATGTCATAATAGACATGACATTTCCGGCCGTGAAAGTCTACATTTTAGTATTACACATAATTACAGTCAAACGCATCAACACACACACCTTATGCACATTTTTCAAAATGCTATTGAGTAGAAGCAAATATAATGATTTCATTTTGTGGTTGAAGTTGATTTTGTTGTGTATTAAATTTTTACTTATAATACAGTTCAAATCGCAATAAATAATCATTATTGCAAGCAGTTTCAATGATCTTGTCGTTAGACGATTGTTATTTTGAAAAAAAAAAATTGTACTTCACGTCTTCACATAGCTGTGTCAGCTGTTTTCGCCTCCCGACGTCATGCAGAGTAAATCTTTGGAGCAGTGGTCGCAATGTCGTCAAGACGTGAATTAATATTTCTCTGATGACGACTGATCCAAATTGGTTTTCCCCTCATAGGTGTGAACGTATAATACGATGTACCATAGGCAAATGCGTCAGACTGTTGTTCGCAGCAACGCAGTTCGGCAACGTGGATTTTGTTTGCCCGTTCTATGCTGCCGCGCATACGCAGTTCTCATCCCTTCACAGCTCCGCCTCTATGCGCGGAAGCGTCGTCTTACGTGACGCTAGCTATAGTATAGTCGAATCAAGCAAATGTGAATGATGTATTCCTTCGAAGAACAAGTCGACACGCTTCTCATTTACGGAGAATGCCAACGAAATTCAGTGAGAGCTAGAGACTTATACGCAGAGAGATATCCTCAAATGTACTCACCCGGCATGGGCTCTTTCACGCATCGGAAACTTATCGAGCAAAGGAAAGTTACTAATGAGGAAACGGAAATTGGTACTCTTGCAACTGTGGTTCGACATTCTTGTGTTAGTTCACGTCATATCTCAAGGGAATCTGGCATGAGCCAGAGTAGTGTTGTTCGTGTTTTGCATCGCCATAAATATCATCCTTACCATATCAGTGTCCACCAAGAATTAACTGGTACGGATTGTATGCGTTGCATTGAATTCTGCCGATGGGTTCAACTTCAGATTCAGAGGGACGACACATTTATGAATTTAATTTTCTTTACTGATGAGGCTGCATTAACGAACCATGGATATGTTAATTTGCATAACATGCATTATTCGGCAACTGAAAATCCATGTCGGCGGCGGCAAGTTGCACACCAAAAACCATGGTCGGTGAATGTATGGTGTGGGATTCTTGACGACAGAATTATAGGCCCCTATTTCATCGAAGGAAATCTCAATGTTAGGAAGTACACCACATTCCTGCAAGAAACATTAGGTCTGTTATTGGAAGAAATACCTTTAGGAACAAGGAACAGAATGTGGTAACAACAGGATGGGTTTCCGGCACATTTTTCGCCGATGGCTAGAATTCAGTTGCAGAGACAATTCCCAAATTGTTGTATTGGATGCGAAAGAGATGTGCCATGGCTAGCTCGTTCGCCAGACTTGATGCCTCTCGTTTTTTTCTTGTGGGAATTCGTAAAGGACATTGTTTATAAAGACATTCCAACTACACCTGAAGGTATGCGAGAGAGTTGTCAGACCATGTGCTTCGATAAGAGCCGATGTGATAAGGAATGCCACTCAGTCCATGATAAGGAGATTGCAGCACTGCATTGAAAACAATGGTCATCACTTCGAACACCCTCTGTAAATGGACGTTCATGCCACCTTTGTGACCTTCAAAGACCTTACTGTTACACATCATTGGATTCGTCTCGATAGCCGCTATCAGAAAATAAGTACCAACCTATAGCACCCCATTTCAAAAAACAGTTAACCTTGGTATCTCTGACGGGAGGGACCCCACCTAGCAACAAAAAACCAACGTCATATTATCACCCCGTTGTCCCATGCAACTTCTGTCCCACAAACTTTTCAGCTCCTATCATACTTTTGGAGTTATTCTTGGTGGCAATAGTTAGTGACTTACCCTGTATATTACCCACTGTTCACATGCGTAGAAATCTTAGCTGAAAAATTTATATTGAAGTACCTGCTCTTTGTTAGAGTGGTTGGAGCCACACGGCTACGTAGTAAAAGTAAAAAAAGTTAAAAGATGTTATCGAAATCTAAAGGAAATTAATAGGCAAAAGCACGCCGTTATCACCCCGTCTACATCTGCATCTGCGTCATTACTCTAGTATACACAATTAAGTGCCTGGCAGAGGGTTCAATGAACCACCTTGAAGCTGTCTCTCTGCTGTTCCCCTCCCGAACGGTGCGCGGAAAAATGAGCACTTAAATTTTTCTGTGCGAGCCCTCATTTCTCTTATTTTATCGTGATGATGTAGGTGGGTGCCAACAGAATGTTTTCGCAATCGGAGGAGAAAACTGGTGATCGAAATTTTATGAGAAGATCCCGTCGCAACGAAAAACGCCTTTGTTTTAGTGATTGCCACTCCAATTCACGTATCATGTCTGCGGCACTATCTCCCCTATTTCACGATGATACAAAACGAGCCGCCTTCTTTGAACTTTTTCAATATCATCCGTCAGTCCCACCTGATACGGAACCCACACCGCACAGCAATACTCCAGAATAGGGCGGACAAGTGTAGTGTAAGGAGTCTCTTTGGTAGATCTGTTGCACCTTCTAAGTGTTCTGCCAATGAAACCCAGTCTTTGGTTTGCTCTACCCACAACATTATGTATGTGATCGTCCCAAATTAGGTTATTTGTAATTATAATGCCAAAGTATTTAGTTGAATTTACAGCCTTCAGATTTGTGTGACTTATCGCATAAAGGAAATTTAGCGGATTTCTTTTAATACTCATGTGAATAACTTCACACTTATCTTTATTCAGGATCAATTACCACTTTTCGCGCCACACAGATATATTATCTAAATCATTTTGCAATTTGTTTTGGTCATCTGATGACTTTACAAAACGATAAATGACAGAATCATCTGCAAATAATCTAAGAGGGCTACTTAGATTGTGTCCTATGTCGTTATATAGATCAGGAACAATAAGAGGGCCTATAGCACTTCCTTAGTGAACGCCGGATACTACTTCTGTTTTACTCGATGACTTTCCGTCTGTTACTATGAACTGTGACCTTTCTGACAGGAAATCACGAATCCAGTCGCACAACTGAGGCGATATTTCATAGGCACACAGTTTGGTTAGAAGACGCTTGTGAGGAACGGTGTCGAAAGCCTTCTGAAAATCTAGAAATATAGAGTCAATTTGACATCCCCAGTCGACAGCACCCATTACTTCATGAGTATAAAGAGCTAGTTGTGTTTCGCAAGAACGATATTTTCTGAATCCGTGCTGACTGTGTGTCAGTAAATCGTTTTCTTCGAGGTACTTCGTATGAAGTTTCCGTACATTGAAAACTAACTCCGAACCACTGGAAAAAAAGCCGCGTCCCAGCAATGCCCTAACTGAAGCGGACCAGAAAAGGGGCGTATTAGTAAAATTAACTACAATACACATGTAACTTTAAAGGCGAGCATTTTACGTTAGCCAGCCGAAGTGGCCGTGCGGTTAAGGGCGCTGCAGTCTGGAGCCGCAGGACCGCTACGGTCGCAGGTTCGAATCCTGCCTCGGGCATGGATGTTTGTGATGTCCTTAGGTTAGTTGAGTTTTAGTTCCAGGTTCTAGGGGACTAATGACCTCAGCAGTTGAGTCCCATAGTGCTCGGAGCCAACCATTTTACGTTAGGCTTTGCCGTAACTGCTACTGACACTGTAGTGTAATAAATATGTAATGTACTGAATCGACTGTGAGAAAGCTAACTGGCAAAGACGTTATCTGAGAGACTCTATGATAATTATATCGTTGACTCGGAATATTACTCTCTCTGTTGTTTACTCGTAACTAAGGGTAACTAGAGTTTTCTGTTCGCTTCTTTCGATGTTATGTGGAGAATTGCACAAGAGACACAATAAACCGGTATTATTTCATGAGAACAAAGGTGAGCGTCACGACCTTTATTAGTATTTTTGGAAGTATTGAAATAGCAGAATTGTTTCAGATTGAATGCAACGTGTACGGGATGAGACGTGGACAACAGCAGTCGAACCTGCAATCTCATGTATGAATAGTTGCTAAAAATATCCAGCCGTCTCTCCCAAGACTCTTCATACGCGCAACAAACAGTAATTCTTTAACAGCATTATCAGAGACAATTTTATTACGGTGTTACGACTTTTTACTGCGAGCATAATACATCGACAACAGACAAATAAAAAAATAGACAAACACATGAAAGAATCTAACACAACAATAAATGAAACAACAAGCGTACTGTAACCAGTCACTGTTTATTTATCTCCACGACGCATTTCAGAGGTTTAAACTTCCATCTTCAGGTGGATTTACATTTGTTAGTCTGACATTTGTGTGTGTTGTGTTACGATTTTTTGGCGGAACTTGTGGCACTGTCTCCAGTGGTCACAGGTTACTTTCACTGTCGTAACACATCACATGTACACTGTCGTATTCTGTAAACAAATATGGAGTTTTGTGTACAGAATATGACAGTGTACATGTGATGTGTTACGACAGTGAATGTAACTTGTGACCACTGGAGACAGTGCCACAAGTTCCGCCAAAAAATCGTAACACAACACACACAAATGTCAGACTAACAAATGTAAATCCACCTGACGATGGAGTTCGAAACCTTTGAAACGCGTCGTGGAGATAAATAAACAATGACTGGTTACAGTACACATGTTGTTTCATTTGAATACAATACACCTTACCCTGATACTTCACCGTTCAACCTGACTACACGGTCACAGAGTCCGTCCATTCCCTTAGCCAGCCAGAAACCGAATGACGAAAATGGCGCGGAACTCCCTAACGGGGTGACTTTGCTGCCGCTACCGATGTATTATACAACCTACAATGTTATACCTCGCCTTCAAAAACCACGCTCGAGTACACTATGTGATCACAAGTATCACGACACCCCTTTAAACATACGTCTTTCATATTAGGTGCATTGTGCTGCCAGGTACTCCGTATCAGCGATCTCAGTAGTCATTAGACATCGTGAGAGAGCACAATGGGGCCCTCCGCGGTACTCACGGGCTTCGAACGTGGTCAGCTGATTGGGTGTTACTTGAGTCATACGTCTGTATACGAGATTTCCGCACTCCTAAACATCCCTAGCTCCACTGTTTCCGATGTGATAGTGGCGTGGAAACGTGATGGGACACGTACAGCACAAAAGCGTACAGGCCGACCTCGTCTGTTGACTGACAGACACCGCCGACAGTTGAAGAGGGTCTTAATGTGTAATAGGCAGACATCTATCCAGACCATCAGACAGAAATTCCGAACTACATCAGGATCCACTGCAAGTAGTATGACAGTTAGGCGGGAGGTGAGAAAACTTGGATTTCAAGGTCAAGCGGCTGCTCAAGTGGAAAAACGTTGTGTGGAGTGATGAATCACGGTACGCAATGTGGCGATCCGATGGCAGGGTGTGGGTATGGCGAATGCCCGGTGGACGTCATTTGTCAGCGTGTGTAGTGTCAACAGTGAAATTGGGAGGCAGTGGTGTTATTGTGTGGTCGTGTAATTCATGGAGGGGACTTGCAACCCTTGTTGTTTTGCGTGGCACAATCACAGCACAGACCTACGTTGATGTTTTAAGCACTTTCTTGCTTCCCACTGTTGAAGAGCAATTCGGGGATGGCGATTGCACCTGTCAACACGTTCGAGCACCTGTTCATAATGCATGGCCGTTGGCGGAGTGGTTACACGACAGTAACATCCCTGTAATGGACTGGCTTGCGCAGAGCCCTGACCTGAATCCTATAGAACATCTTTGGGATGTTTTGGAACTCCGACTTCGTGCCAGGCCTCACCAACCGACATCGATACCTCTCCTCAGTGCAGCACTCCGTGTAGAATGGGCTGCCATTCCCCTAGAAACCTTACAGCACCTGACTGAACGTATGCCTGCAAGAGTGGAAGCTGTCATTAAGTCTAAGGGTGAGCCAACACTATATTGTATTCCAGCATTACCGGATACTTTTGATCAGATAGTGTACGTATTCGGATCCTCTCGCTAACTACGCGGAAACTACTACTTCTGCAGAAAAAATGGACAAGACGCTTTTTGCAGCAATTTTAATGTTGCTAAATACTAGAGTTCGTAGTTTTCGAGTTATTCGAGAAAAACATTCAAAATTCACCTTCAAACGCAGGACAACTGCCCCACCCAGTCACACCGGTCAGGATTTATAATACGTTGTTCATGGCAACTCCCTCCTACCACTGTATAAACATTTGCAACTGCATGAATTATTTCGCACAGTCGATCCTTTTTGGTCATTGACTGGCCTTACTACGGCACTGGCTTATTCGAGCACACAAAAATTGTAAAATTGCCTTATGTGTAAATTTTACTTAACAATTTTGTGAATTTTAACAGCGCAAAGTGAACATTTACATCGTTCTATTTGTCAGGCTTTCTGACTACGAAATTACTTTGCTTGTAAAAGTTAAATTTGCATCCAATGGTCAGCGTAATTATTTTTTGCATAACGTTTACGAAAGTCGCTTTTGTTTCATTGTCCTCACTGGCACGTTTAAATAAATAATTTTAACGAAACAGCAGACTACGCTGGTGTAATTATCCAAAAGGTCGAATATCAGGGACAGTTCATGTAGTCGGAAATGTTTGTGCAATGGTAGAGGTGAATGACACGATCCTGACTGGTGAGCGACGAGTGCGGGGCTGAAGGTGCGCTTAGAGGTCATTTTGTACGTTTTTCTCGAAAACCGTGGGATCCGGAGAAAAAGTTTCCTCGTACAAAATTTAACTACATCAAATTGCCTAAAAAAAGGTCCTATTCATTTTTTTCCCCTGTGGGACTAACAGTTTGCGCATGGCGAGCGAGAGAATATGAAACCTCGAGAGCGGTTTTTGAAGGCGAGATATAGCACTGCGGGCTGCATAGAACATCATTAGCGGAACTGAATCCCTCCGACTAAAGGACCTACGTAGTGAACAACATCGGTAGTTCCGTGAAGCTTTTCGCGGGTGACGCTCTTGTATACAGAGTAGTCGCAAGACTAGACAACTGTAGTGAGATACCGGAAGACCTGCAGAGGGTGACGCTCGGTGCAGGGAGTGATGGTTCAAATGGCTCTGAGCACTATGGGACTTAACTTCTTAGATCATCAGTCCCATAGAACTACTTGAACCTAACTAACCTAAGGACATCACACACATCCATGCCCGAGGCAGGATTCGAACCTGCGACCGTAGCGGTCGCGCGGTTCCAGACTGTAGCGCCTAGAACCGCTCGGCCACCTCGGCCGGCTGTGCAGGGAGTGGCAAGTGAGGCTCACCATAAAGAAGTACAGCGTACTGCACGTAAATAGGCAGAAAGAACCGTTATTGTACGATTACACGACTGCACGGTATTCACTGTAGGAAGTCACATGTACCTATATTAAAGCTGTGGAGGCGTGCGCGTGGAGCGATTTGAACTAGGGAGACCACACAAAACGAATCACAGGAAGGGCAGAGGGCAGACTGAGATTCACTGGAAGAATCGTCAGGAAGTGGAATACTCCGACGAAGGAGCAATATTACAAATCCGTTTCGGCCAATACTTTACTACTGTTCGTTAATTTGGGATGCATATGAGATGTGATTGGCAGAGAAAAGAGAAAGGATTCGAAGAAAAGCGGAGCACGAAAATGTCACGTAGATGCTCAGCTAACTGTGTTGAGAGACGATACAAGGAAGGGGTTCTGCATCACGGTGTGGTCTGCTGTGAGACTTCCTACCAGAATGTCCTCATCCGTAGCGTAGCGGTAGCGTTAGCGCCCACCACGCAGGGGGCCCGGGTTCGATGCCTGGCAGAGGACTGGGTGTTGTGTGGCCTTCATCATCACTGACTCGCAAGTCGCCGATGTGGCGTCACCTAAAAAGGACTTGCAATACGGCGGCCGAACTCCCCCGAATGGGGCCTCCAGGCCAGCAATGCCATACGACCATTTAATTTTTTTCCTTACTAGAGTCAGCCAATACATCACAGCCTCCCATGTACATCTCCAGAAAAGACCGCGAACGCGAAACCAGGAAAGGAAAAGGGCGAGCGGCGGAGGTACACAAAGTACCCTCCGCCACACACCGTAGACGTAGTTGCAGACGTAGACCGGCGTCAAGGAGAGCCCCCTGACACTCTGGTCCACCGGCCTGCTGAGTGAGTTTAGCTGGAGTGACGTGGTGCGCCACGAGGCGCAGCAGGGCTGTGGCGTAAGGCTCTGGACTTGCCTCCTCCGTGCTGTGCTAACACTGCCAGCAGGACTGCTACACCTGCAGTGGGCTCGTCCGAGGGAGCTGAGGTTTCAGCGGCGGTGTCAGTGCACGAGTTTGCTCGTATTGTGTTTTACTGCAAAAGAGGGGTTGTTTCACAACTGCTTCCACTGACACTGTGTAAGTGAGGGAGGGTTCTTAAAGAATGTGGAACCAGTCCCCAAAATAAAAACTGGGTCGAATAACAATGCAGAAGGTCAACTAATCCTCGATAATGTCAGAAAGCATACACTGCAGCTAGTCATTTTCTTTACAGTTATCTTTTTACATATTTTGTTACGATATAAATTAGCTTTATTATTTACAGAACACAATTTATCGTCAACTTCTGAAGGATCTGCCTCGTCACTGCAACCACACTCTTATATTTTGTTCTGTGGTTGTTATTTCTCGATAATTTTACATTCAATTACCTTAGGTAGATATTCTCATACTTTCCCTGTCCTCCGCTCCATTTTCTTTTCCAAATTTTTTCCTCGCAATTTATTTTTTAAAAGCTTATCGTCTCTATCTGGCCAGAAATAAGTCCCTGCGAAAGTTTACGAATAAAGAACGTCAGCGACTTCAAAGGCAGACAAAAATGACTATTGCAACATCAGAGAAGGTCGAAGTAAGAATTCTCGATAGTCGAAGTCCGCGTCAGCACAAAAATGGTTCAAATGGCCCTACTAAGCAGTATGGGACTTGACATCTGAGGTCATCAGTCCCATAGACTCACAACTGCTTAAACCTAAGTAACGTAAGGACGTCACACACACACACTCGTGCCCGAGGCAGGATTCGAACCTGCGACCGTAGCAACAGGGCGGTTCCGGACTGAAGCGCCTAGAACCACTCGGCCACAGCGGCCGGCCGTGTCGGCACAGCTCGAAGAAGACACGGACTGCCTACCCGCACTGTGCAGAATACAAACTGATATCGTCAGGACGATTTGAACTGAGTCGAGTTGCAGTGTCAAAAGAAACAGCGTGCCGCCACAGTGCAGCAACAACGAGGGACACGGTGAAGCAGTAAAGGAGAAGAGACGCGGCTGTCGTACTCACGTGACGCACGAGTCGCACGTCGCCGCTCGTCGTCGTCGACACTTGTACGGACTGCGGCGGCTGCGGCGGCTGCTGCAGGTGGTGGCGGTGGGGATGGGGGTGGTGCGCGGGCGGCGGCGCGGCCAGCACGGCCTCGCAGGAGCGCGTCGGCACGCTGGACGCTCTCTGCAGCTGCAGCTGGCGGCGGCCGCAACACGGCGACAGCGCGCTCGCACCTGCAGGCACCTGCAAACCCACCACGGCCTGTCTATACACGAGCGCCGACACCGCCGTCTCGTTTCTCGCTACGACATATCCTTTACCACTGACACGCTGCAGCCACCACCTCCTGCAGTTCCCCAATTACGCGCTGCCACGTATGTAGCGCTATACAACCCCCTCCCCCGTCCCTCCAGATCCCCGCCCCACAGTATCCTAGCTGCTCCTTCACTCCATCCTTTTGATTCCACCTTCGGTGAGGAAACACATTCGAGACAAACTGCTCGCAGTTTCCGTCTCTGGGCCGTGGCGGTTTGTATCGATAGTGTCTGTCCACTATTGTCAGTGGTAGTTACCCAGCAACGAGTTGTGATGCGTCCGGCGAGGGGGTGCAGCCTGTCTGCCTGGGACGTTTTAGGGGGCTCTCGACGCATTTTGCCATTCGTCCTGTTTCGGCATCAGGACTGGAGTGGGTAGGCGAGGCAGCGCCTACTGGCGTTTAGGAGCCGGGGAGGAACGGAGCTGCTGTCAGGACTGCGTTCTGTGGAGACACGTCGAGAGCTCCAGCCACCAGCCACTGGCAGGCACAGCCTGCGTGGACTGAGAAAACTGCTGCTGCGGAGTACATCTCGTATGCCCGCTGCCGTCACCAGCGGGACGACCATCGGCGAGCGCATTTCTCAACATCAGCTTCCGATATTTTCATGTTCTGCAAACCGGGCCTGTTGACACTCATCCTGGCCACTTTCATTTTGGGTTCGAGCTCGGTTACTCGCTGCCACGGATGTCTCTAGGTGGCTGGCCCTGTCTTTACTTCTCAGAGCCCTCTGACAGTGGATTAACAGAGGCGTGTTCTGAGACCTCGGTGAACTGATTCATTTTATCTTACGTTTTCTCTGTAAATCGATATCGTAATTATATTTATTTTGCCGAGTGTTTCCAGTGGGTTAATCACCCTTTCACGTAATAGTTCTGGGGCTTAGTAGTGCACGCAGGTGTTGGCCCTTTTTAAACTGTTGTGATGCTGTCAGAATTTTGCCAGGGTCTCAGTAGCGTGCACGCCCACTACAGCTGGCTGGGGCCGGCGCCTTGTTGTGTGCGTCGTCCCAAGTCTTCTACACGCATTCGGTGTCTTTCTTACGGTGCGTTTTTTATTAATTCTAAACCTTTTAGCAACTACTAGTGTTTCTTATCTGAACAATGCAGCGCTGGTCTGAGTAAATAAAATATTGGTTTCTTTTGGGGAACGAAGTTTTTTTGAGCCAGCAACTTCCGCTCGGAGCTCCCCGCTCGCTACATTCAGTCTCTATGACTTTCTCCTAATCACTGATGATCGACCTATCCAATTAACACACCAAAATACCGCAGACTGTGAAGTGATACAAACACTCCACGTACTAACCACCCAACAGAAAGCCCACAATAGACCAGAACGACTAAAATGACTAACAAACCAAACATTACGATAGCATTCATCTAACAACCTGCACTCTGCAAGTCTTGATCCGTGCTACGCCAGTGTAGGCTCAATATCCAAGTTCTCTCTCTCTCTCTCTCTCTCTCTCTCTCTCTCCCTTTCTCTCCAAACTCTTGAATGCCACATACTTCTACTCATTTTCAATACCCGTTTACCGTCCTGTACACGAATCCATTACTAGCTAATCACTTTTTCTACCCTTATCACATTCAGTGAACACCTCTATGCCATTGCTTCCTGCCTTATCTCCAAACCTGGAATACTGCCACAGTTATACAAACACCTTATATCATCATTCCAACTCACATTATGCATATACCCACCAAATTCTCTTTCAGAGTGTGAAATCCCCTCCTACGTGTAATACTTCACAGCCTGACGTTGATGAGAAAAGGGTCCCACATGCCACACAGAGCTGATATTGTGAGGCTTTCCCGGAAGACGGACAGCTGCGGATTAAAGGAAGTGTTCGCCCCACTCTGACTGGCTGACAGCAGGGGACCACCGCCAACCGCTTGTAAGGCACTCAGGATGCGGGAGGCGATGGTGCATCATCCCGCAACGTGCTTCGAGGCAGCGTGAGAACGATGCGGGAGTTGCCACGGTGTACACTGGCGCCGCCGGGTGGCGACACTGGAACGTTTGGCACCGTGTACGGAAACCGACAGGCTCGATCGTCTGCTGGCTGACATTTCTAACTGACTCCACCAAAGACAGAGACGATACAGCACGAAAATGAGCAGGACACTTTGGCGGAGAATGAAAATAAAGTGCAGTGCACGGGCAGCCTCGAGACCGGTAGGATCATTCTGGCGGGACTGTCAACTCACACACGACTGTCTCACTCGGAGTTCACGCAGTGGGACTCTGATTCGTAGAGGGGTGGGATTTCATTCTCAGGTGAATCGAGCGTCGCTCGAGAGATTTTCGTACATCGTGTTAGGTGATTTACAACCATTTTCGCATAAAGTATTCTGACTTTCATTTCTGGAGCCACGTCAGCCGATTTTTTACTGAGTTTCATACTAGTAGCCTCACCACTGCACTCGTTCTGATATGTGGTGTCAGCTTTCGAAATTCTGATTTTCCATTCTGTGTCGAATGGTCTTCCTTGTAATCTGATGCTCGAATCTTTAAGCATCCAACTTTGTTTCCCTTATCGGACCTCAGGTTGCAAATATAACACTCTGCGGTCTATTTACTGCAGACAACAGATGCTGTGAGTGCCATGGCTAACCCAATCCGTGACCTCCCCTTCCCATCTTTCCTGATCTATCTGCCTTCTTCACTACCACCTACCATCACAAATAACAACTGCCCTGCTCCATTTCCAACTCCCACCTTATGCCATCAGTATCTCTCAAACTTTGAACCAAATTACCGCTTCCCATTGTAGGTCCTTACAGTTTGAGGAAAGTGAAGTACTTCATCACTTTTTTACAAAACCTTAAACATAACTTGTTTTAAATAATTAAAAAAGGTGTGAATATTATATCCTCTTTAATACTTCAACTCATTGCGGCAACGGATGCAGGACTGCATCTGGTTACAAGAACGACACTGAACAGCTGCATTAACCACGAGTACAGTCATGTAAGTGTTGTCGTGCTCATTCAAAATGCGTCCACTTTCACTACAGTATCTTTAACAACTTTTCTTACTGTTTTACAGTAATTTTACCTTTTCCTAACTGGGACGACGTTGCAACAGAATCAAGTCAGTGGTTCCTGGTAGCCAGTAAATCGCAATTACCTTGCAAAAAGTTTGTTTGTGGAGCTATTTTAACTGAGACTTTTATTTCTAGTTTTGTATACGTTAAAATATGTCGTTTACGCCATTAATTGTGATACACCCTGAATTTAGTGCCGTTAGATTTGTTAGAAGAGGGAAATACGGAAGCAGAAGTCTCAGTAAATAGTGTGTTTTAGAAGGTAACAGGAACCGCTACTTATTCCAAGTGCGCAATGAAGAGAATACAGAAAGAGAGGGGAAACACAGCTAGCAGTGTTCTCACAGATTCTACTACTTCAGAAAGATATGGAAGCAGGAGAAGAGAACTCTGTATTTTGATATTGGCGGGAAGGTTTCCGTGGGACTGAAATATAGTTCCACATGAGATGTTCTTTATTGGTTAAATGTTCGAGAGGAGTGAAAACAAAACTCCTTATAAACGACACAATGGGTTTTTGTCTGAATTCTCATAGGCAAACGAAGAATGCACAAATGGGTTATCGGAACAATCAGCGTGACGTCTAGTCTTGCAAAAAAATATTTGAGCGCTTTAGGGTAATCAAGTTGGTTAAGATAAACTGACTTAGTCATTTGAGGGAAAATTGAAATATTTCGCGAAGAGGTGCTGCTAGCTGTTTCAATGAAGAGTGAAAAAGTTCATCTCTTCCAAGCCCAACTATTTTGAGCACAAAAGATTAGATTGGTGTGATACTTAAACTGTCAAAATTGTTTCCTTCGACTCAAGTAGTAAGTTCACGACATTTCGAGAAAAGGAAACCTTAGGAAAGCAGATCTGTCAATAAGGCCATGCTCTCTGAACGAATGTTGAAAATACAAAAAAAAAAAAATTATAAAAACTGATCAAATGTTTTGTGAAATTATTTGCCTAAAAGTAAGGAATAAAATAGATTGAGAAATATTTTACACGCTTTTGAATGATGCTCAATATAATGTACAGTACATGAAGTACATCAAACGCTCCTCTAACCAGTTTTGTTTCTTACTTTTAAACAAATCATTCACAAAACATTTGGCTGAGTTTTTTTCAATTGTTTTTACAATGTCAGTATCATAATGAGCAATGTTATTCTTTACACTGTATCTTATATTTTTTGTCAGACGAGAAACAATAGACTCGGAGCGACTGTCCTGGTCATATTAGTGGACACCGTTTGCAGATTCACGAGCTGTAGCTTTCAAACTGTGCGGGACAAGCACCTCTGTGACTGCTTCAGCTGACCAACTGCTGCAGCGGCCTTTCGTAACTGAGCCTGCACCGAAGCCGTTGCCCCTCCCCTCCAGCGCCGCCTGTGCGGCTGCGGACCGAGTTATTCTGTGCCCACAGTAGCGACTACTTACACGTGACTTTGAGTGTACGAGTTCAGACAGTGGATGGAAAGTTCCAGAAAGCGGGCCTCACCTCGACAGCATCGATGGCGCGCGACGCGGAGAACTTCTTCCTCTTGCGCTTGAGCGCGGCGAGGGGCCCGCCCCCGCTGCCTCCTCCGTTGGTGCTGGAGCTGTTGTGGTGCGGCTGCTGGTGCTGTAGGTGGTGGTGGTGGTGGTGGTGGTGCTGGAAGGGCAGCGCGTGGTGCAGGCCCTCGCTGAGGCTGGGGTTCGAGTCGGACGGCGACTCTGTGGAGACAGGGCTGGCGCTGTTGGCCACCCCAGCGGCCGCCACCGCGCACGCGCCGTGTCCCTGGCCGTGGCCGTGCTGCGGGCAGCCCTGGCTGTGGCAGCCGCACACCGAGTCCTCGGAGCGACTGCGGCCGATCAGCCGGCTCACACGGCCCGAGCGCGCCGCCTCGATCAGCGTGCCCCAGCGCCGCTTGTGCGACGACGACCGCTTCATGTGGAACCTGCCGGCACGTCGAGACACCCCATACAGGCACTCGGCAGTCAATGAACCGGGCTGGAGTGCACAGGACGGGACCGGATTGGACACGAGAGTGGACTGGACTGGAAGGGACTGGACGAGAGTGGATTGGACTAGTCCAGGGACTGGACAGGACAGGACTGGACTGGAATGGACAGGACAAGAATGGATTGGAAGGTACTGGATTGGACTTGACTAGAAGGAGATGTGTGTGACTAGACTGGAAGTGACTGGATTGGATTGGACTCGACTGGGCTGGAATGATGAACTGGACTGAAAGGTACTGTATGTGAATGGATTGGAAGGAACTGGACTGGACTGGACTGGAAGGGACTCCAGAGGACTGTATTGGACTTGATCACAAGGAACTGGACTGGACTGGAATTGACAGGACAGAACTGGACAGGACTGGTCTGGAAGAGACTGTGCTGTACTGCAAGGGACTGGACTGTACTGCAAGGGACAGGACAGGAGTGGATTGTTTCTGCCAGCAACATACCAATAGGAGCAGTCTGCAAAAACAATGTCGGCACCCACTATGTCACCACTTTCGTAGCACATAACATTCTGCCTCTCCATTCTGAAGTAGGAAACATTTTCCGAGCAAAAGCTTCGCCTATTTTGAAGAAACAACGGCCCTAATTAAAATGAGGAACAGATTGTCAAGATTCTTACACAAACCAAATTCATGTATTAATTTTAATTTTAATAATCAACAGCCTCAGTTGCACCGTTTACCTAGAACTTACCTAGGTTTCAGTCGGGATAACCCAACCTTCTTCAGAATAACAGTATCTACCGTTTGTCCATAGTGGACTGACACCTAGGTAAATTCTAGGTAAACGGTGCAACTGAGGCTGTTCATTATTAAAATTAAAATTATACAGTTGCTGACAGGGCTGCGAAATGTCGAAGATATATAGATTCATGTATACTGTATGTAAGTTCAGATGTTTAGAAATGAGTTTTTCTATCACCGTGAAGAGCGTGGCACTGCGGCAGACTGTAGTTGACACATTGAACATCACACTCCAGCTAATTCTAATGAGAGTGTAGCACCTGAAACTTGTCACAGTAGCGTCGTACCTTCCAAACCTGTTCTTTCGGCTGGAAATCATACTGTGCGTTCTCACGCTGTTTATCTGTGGCCAGAGCAACTTTGCTGTCTCAAGCTGATTACAAACACTGACATTTGATCAGACAGTGGCACAATGGGAACAGTCATACTATCTGCATTTTCAACATTCCTTACGTATATATGTGAAATGACAACAATGGAATATTTTTCGAGAGAAAATATAGAAAATATCTTGGATTAAACATTTTAAATTATGTGTAAGAAATTTCCGCTAAAATTGATTTATTATCGGCGCCAACGTAGCAGGAACTCTTCATTGTAGATATGATTAACAGAAGGGACTTTGGGTTTTGTACTTACGACAGTGTGTCGAAACCTGTATCACGATCAAAATCTCTCCATCTAATAAATATTTCGTTAAAAGTTTTGTTAAATGTTAAATGAGATGTGTAAGAACTGATGCTGCGTCTGACAAAGTGAATTCACCTTTGTGCTGGTATGACTTCCCACTAATGATTCAGTTCTTCTTTATAATCATTGGAGCTACCGTCGCATTTCCACCTCACTCAGTGCTCTCTGAATTAAGTAAGTGTGGGCTGAAAAGGAAATTACTCAAAGTCTAGTTTTTCGTGGAATCATTTCTGCAAGGAGCGCCTCTTGTTACTCAGTGATGCTCTTTATAAGCAAGAACGACTAATATGCCTCAGTCCTTTTTTGTAGTTGTGACAGTGTGAAAGTGACTAAAGTGTTTTGCACATTGCCAAAAATTAATTATTGGAAAGTGTTGAGATAATTGACTTTATGTAGTAACAGTGTATAGTTATTTGATACAATCAGTACCAGTAAATTCGAATAGAAGTTTTTGCAAGTGTAAGTGGAAGGCTGTGGTTTATCCCTATCGCGATACTTAAACAACTCTAATTACAACATCCAAGTCACATACCAGAACTGACAACCAACTATGGTAGTTAAGCCACACACTCTGCGAGTCTTAAGACGTAATTCGATATGTGATCATGGCCAACTTGATATATGCTGAAGTATAACCTCGTATGGAGACTAACGACTAAATACAGAAAGTAAGCCACTTGAACCGACGTAAGATATATCGGGCATTAGCTTCACTACAGTTCAGAATTGTCCTACCGTCCCAAACATGAAATGCAAATAACAACCACTCACATATTAATAAGAGATAAACTATCACAACTACACTAACATTACAACAGACTTCATCTCCAGTCGGATACCTAAGTGACTGACCTACTTAACAACTTCCAAAACCAGTGATCCCCGGATGAACGTAATCTGGAAACCACCTGAAGAACAAACAATTAGTCTAACTTGGTGATAAAACAACAAATATGAGCACCATGCCTAGAGACATATTAGAAAAAATTGATGAACTAAGCCCACTCAATTCCGTATGCGCTGCAATATAACCACAAACAGTGTCAACCTTATGCTATTTACTAACAATTTAGGGAAATAGTTGCAACGAAAGGCACACCCTTCAACGGATATGCTTATATGGGAGTCGTACCCACTCCTCATGAATATTACTAACACCGATGGGATTTTACATGGTACAATGACAACGACGTGTCATCACAACGCAACATTTAGTAGATGCCAAGCTAATCGGCGCAGCACTTAAAACAACATGAATAATTAAAGAACAAGTGGAGTAACGCTAACCACTACTTAGCACACGCCGAACGAATTCCTCTCAGCGGAAAGCTCGTCAGCACAGCAACGTATCACCAGGACTGTGAGAAGTGACGTGCCACTCATTTCGACAACACTATCAGTAAGATTAATATTCGTCATAATCTCGGTGTTCCCCAGTGCTACTTTTGGTATGTGTGGTTTATAATTCTTTTACACGAGGAAATTGTGGCAGACTGTTCATATACCTGCATGTGTGACCTGTAGAGAGCTTGTACCCGAGAGGCCATAATGGAGGCTATGGAGAAGTGGGAGAGAGATGGACAGCGGACCATAAATTTGAGTCCAGCGACCTGGTAGTGCGAGTGATTCTGAGAAGCAGCATTCTCACGTTAGAAGCTGGGACGATGCGGACGGAGCGGCTGCTGCGCATGTTTAGTCGAGAGAAGACTGTAACTCCCCTGACGCTAGGAAGTCGCCAGGTTCTTTTAGCGAGCGCCAGAAACATATATTTCATGGACCTGACTGTCTGGCAAGTTTAACAGCCTTCTTTCAGAAAATGGAAATGGTCGGCCTGGAAAGGTTAGATCTCTCTGTAAACGAGGGATTGTGGTCCCGTCTAGGTAGACATTTTTTTGTCCAAGTATGGCCATGCTTACCGTAAGAACGACGCCTCCCTAGTTTAAAATCTTTTTTCAGACAAGAGAGATTTTGAGTCGCTGATTGGCTGTCTCAAGATATGCAAAGCAAAGGCTTACTCCCTCGTGCAGTGTGTGGATTGGCTACCAGACCAACAGAATAGTCAAGAGGGGACATTCGATGAGTAGAGGATAGTTTGATTGGTCTGTACAATGTGGAGGCGGTTTCGTTTTTGCTGATTCGGCAGTTGTACCAGTTGTACTTTACTTTTTCGTGTCGGGAAACTACAATTTGTTTGCCCAATATTGGGCAGTGTCCAATGCTTCTTCTTTAGCCAGCCGTAGATCGTCGAGGGTGCATCTGTGGGGGCAGGCAGGGCATTGTAGGAGATGTTCCATGTCCTGCCGAGTGCCGCAGTCGCATTTGTCGTCATTTTCGTCCAAAAAACCCCATTTGATCAGATTAGATTTCACAGGAGCCACCCCAGTTCTGATGCGGTTAAGCATTCTCCAGGTTTTCCAATCACCAGAAACGCCGCTTGGTGGGTCCTCTCTTAGTGGATAGTAGATGGGGGGCTCATCTAAGGCGCAACTTAGGAAACGGCGTCTGGATTTGAGTCTGCTGGGGCCACACTCTAGGCCAAATATTAAGTGACGGCCATCAAAGGTTTGTTTTAGCTTCTCGGTATGTTCGTGGGCTTTCCTACATGAGTCAGGGTTTGTGAAACCTGCGGCCCTGTGAAGATTTTCTATGGGGGTTGGTTTCATGCAGCCTGTCACTATCCTGCATGTTTCATTCAAGCTAATACCTACCTTTTTTGCGTGGGCGGATCTGCACCATACATGGCAGGCATATTCGGCAGTTGAGAAGCACAAAGCTCGGGCTGAAGTTCTGACCACGGTAGGTTTGGCACCCCATTTGCTATTGGACAGCTTTCTTATTAGAGAATTTCGTGCTTCTGCTTTTTTGCAATGATATTTGCATGTCAATGTTCTGTCCAGCACGACGCCAATGTTGGTGGGAGTATCTGTGTTCTAGTAATGTCCCATCCCAGGTAACATTGAGCCTGTACTTTGCCTGCCTCGAGTTCAGATGGAATGCACTCACTTGAGTTTTGGAGGGATTGGGTTTTAGAGAATTCTTTTTGTAGTAGGTTGACATTATAGAAAGGGCGGTTCCTAGTTTCTCCTCGATGGCTTCAAACCTGTTGCCTTGAACTGTTATTGCCAGGTCGTCTGCATATACAAACGTTTTGGTTTTGTCTGGAGTTGGTTGGTCATTTGTATATATGTTGAATAGGATTGGCGCCAACACGCTCCCTTGGGCGAGCCCATTTTTCTGATGCCGCCATCGACTCTTTTTCCCCTCAAGCATTACGAAGAACTGTCTATTTTGGAGCAGGGATTCGATTATCTTGACTAGGTGGTAGTCTTTCAGGGTCTCGTAGGTTTTATGCAGTAGTGTCCGGTGATCTACTGTACCATAGGCGGAACCTAGGTCGACTAGTGCCAGCCCGGTGATTAGTTTATTCTCAAACCCATCCTCGATATGTTCCGTCAATGCCAGAATTTGACTGGTACAGGACTTTCCAGGTCTAAGACCTGCTTGGTGTGGAATTAGCTTCGAGTCAACGATCTTCTCTATTCTGTTGAGGATCAATCTTTCATAGAGCTTAAACAGGTGGCAGAGAAGGGTTATGGGTCGATAGCTCTTCGGAGGCTTGGTGGAAAGTAGTTGTGATTCTTTGTCTTCTTCGTCTTCCGGTGCTCCCGTGGTGGAGAACTTGAGGCCTTTCCCCGGTGAATGAGACTTGTCGTCTGTAACTTGCAGTCGACTGAGAGCCAGTGGCAGTTTCCAGCTGTGCCGAAAGTGGAACTGCATATCGTCTCGGACATATCGTGTGTCGCGAGAGAGAACTTATTCGTCCCGAGTCGGCCGTCTGATGTTTGACAATTCCAGTACGAAGCATCGTGCCTACGAGTCAAATGGTTTGGCGAGACCGGCGAACGAGTGCATCTCACAGTGAAATCCGCTGGGACTTCAGGGCTCTGGCAGGGAAGTTCCCGCCTGCCGGTGCAGTCTGCAGACTTTGGTGGACGCGCCAGAAGACAACAGCTGGCGCAGTGCGCCACTCGCTGCCCACAGCGCGCCGCTTTCTGCTGCCGCCCGAATCAAAGCGATAGGCTGAAGCATTGCTGCACCGGAGTAGCGTCGATAACTGATATTCACAGCTCCCTGTTCATAGTTTGTGGTACACTCGGTCGTAGCTGATTCCATTTGAATGCAACTGGGCCACACAGTAGATTCACGTAAACAAGATGAGATTGTGTTGTGAAAGGGATTAATTCGGGGGAGAATTTGTGTACCTTGCACCCCAATGATTCCTTTGCCAATCGTGTACTATCCTTCCCCTGATTTGTGTTTGCCATCTTTTTGGAAGATTTATCAGCTCGTTGTAGTTATAAAGGGATTAATAAAAACTTGTCATTATTTTTGTAATTCTCAATCATAATCCCTCAACTATTCAGTGTTTCATTTTTTTTGTTTTTTTTTTTTTTGTGGTGATATATGAGTACATCAGCAATTCGAGGTTCAATCTTATTAAGTTGATTATTAATTTGAGTTCTGTACGTGACAGCAGACACAGGTAACAAAAGTGCCATGAGCAAATTCACTAACTTCGTGTAAAAAAGTTCAAGGTGCAGCTCAGAATTTCAATGTTATTCAGACGCTGATACTTTTCTTTATGTAAAGATAAGATTTAGCATCACTCGGACATATATTTATGATTAAAGCAAGCAATTGATAAATTCCTAGCCCCTGCTCGTATTCACATAACAACAGCTAACACCAGTAGAAAACATAAAATTCGTCGAACTTTCAAATAACGACATCCAGAAGCTAATTGACGTAATGAACGATCTCTGACTACGCAACCGCATCGCATTATAGCGTTTCTTCTGAGGTTTATTGTATTACTCTGTGTTGTTTGTTGTGTTTTTTACTTTCTGGTTACTGCTTACTACGGACTTCTTTACTGTTGTGAAGGTACGTTCACAAAATCAATAGTGAATGTGATGTAAGGAGCCGCATAAATCTTGATAACGTTATTACTCTATAACGAGCCACTTAACCTGTGGATCCATTATACCAAAATAGTCTGAATGTATCGCTGAGCAACCTTTGAAACATTGTCGGAGGAGTTGTGATTTAGCCTGTAGAAGTGTATTTGTCGCGCATGCAACATATTACTATGTCTTCCACTTCTTATTTAGAGACAAACAGGGTGTATTTATTGGTAATTAACATCTCAGTTGGCAAAACCAAATAGTTTTCCTGGACTTTCATATGAGAACTGTGACGCGAAACAGTCACGCTGTTAGAAAACGTTTACAGTACTTCAGAGTTTGCTGCTTTTCTACGTGCGTGCCCGGCGGATGCTGCGAGCGCCGGCCGGCTACTTCCTGCTGCAGCTCGGGTCGATCCGATAACTGGGCGTGGCGCGCGCAGAGAAACTGATCGAGAGTACAGACGAAACAGCAGCGATATACCACGAGAAGCACGTCACCAAATATTTCACCAATTTATTTCCATAGTTAAAAATATCAATATCGAAATCCTTTGAGTACACGAGGATAACTACAGGTGTATTAGCTATCCGACACACTGCCGGCCGTTGAAACTGCAACAGCAGGTAACGGCAGCAAATACCAAAACACTTACTTGCTTTTCTGAAAGAACAGACGTTGCTGAGAGCTGTCGAATAATTCCAGATTTATTCGCTGGCTGCGAATTCTTTGACATCTGAAGTATTAGGTATAGGTGTACTACAGTACCTGTTAGTGACATATGGCAAGTCATGCCAGACCAAGACTCTAACCCAGAATTCCCGCATTAAGCAGCAAATCTGGATCCGAGTCCCGCTCCGGAACATATTTTCACATGTCACTAATAGGTAGTATGTGTATATCATGTACAACTGATATCAAAGAATTCGCAGTGAATAAATTTCGAAATTACCAATTTTACGTATGTCCCATAGTGCGAAGAATACATTATTAAATTTGTGGATGTAGAAGATGCGAAAGCCGGCCGCGGTGGTCTAGCGGTTCTAGGCGCTCAGTCCGGAACCGCGCGACTGCTACGGTCACAGGTTCGAATCCTGCCTCGGGCATGGATGTGTGTGATGTCCTTAGGTTGGTTAGGTTTAAGTAGTTCTAAGTTCTAGGGGACTGATGACCACAGATGTTAAGTCCCATAGTGCTCAGAGCCATTTAAGATGCGAAATTCAGTACAGGGAGGAATAACACCCCTAACCCAGCTGGGCATTGGGTCGAAATGAGCTCACATGACAGACACGGGAACGTCATCTGACATGCTGCTTCGACTCTGTGCCAGAAGCCGCAAATGGTGGCAAACCTTGACCAGACGTTTTCAGTCCGCAGCAGATTTGCACAGGGCAACTGTCTGTCAAGGTAGGTGAGGATGGCTTGGGCAACTTTCGGTCTTGCATTATCTTATTTAGATCTTGTTAAAAGATAACACTAATGAGATGTCGGAGAAAGGGCCAGCCACCGCCCTTAACACTTCATGAAGATAATATTTGCTGTTGCTATTGCTGCCTACACGAACCAGAAGTGATATTATTAGGTAGCCGAATGACGACGACAACAATGACGATTGCAATCTGTGAACATTCTTGGACCCTTTAGTCACGGTTGCGCCCGTCGCGATGCAGTACGTGGAGCTGGGAGTCGTCTGAAAAGAAGGCGTCGTACAGCCGCTGCGCGCAGAGTTGTCTCCAGGTGCGACGGTGGACGTTTGCTTCGCTGCAGACGAGCCCATTTCTCTACTCGAGGTGCATGATGCGATCCTACACGGCCAGCGCAACAATACTTGTATCCTCTCGAGAGCTAGTCGCGCCGGGCTGTGCATTGCGTGACGTAGCCTCCCGAGTCCGTCGATTCCGTGTTCGTGCGACAGTCGTGGGATCCGGACCAATGCGAGCGGCAGTACCACACAGTAGTTAATCGCAGTGTCAATAAACACTGCCGTAGAACTTCGACACGTGCTGATCCGTCTTGCACGAGACATAACACCAACTTTTCCAAAATGACCGACACTAAAGTGCAGTTTGTGAGTGAGAAACACGCTTAACCTTTCTTTGTGTACAAAATATAGATGGATCACTCCGCCTACTTTGTTCACCTGCGCCGTTACGCTACTGGTTTGCATAAGCAACCTTGTAGTGTACAATAGATCTGACGTTTGGTGTATGCCCTCTTTATGATACTGCAGTTCTAATGACCGGCACAGTAGACCATTTACACCACCGGTGGGCAACCGGAATTCCGCGGGCAGGATCTGGCTCGCGATTGGTTTAAATGTGGCCTGCGGAAGAAATTCGTGGTGGAGAATGCGAGGTGTGTACACTGTACTTGGACCGAGACGTATTTTTTGATATTTCCTCTGACTCTCGGCTCGTCTCTGGTTTGCGGCTCAAGTTGGAGACCAGTGAAAGTTTAAGCACACACACACATCTACAGATTCCCAAGGACAACTGACAAAAACCATCAAGAAACAACAACTTATAAAGCTATTATGTAAGGAAATGTCACAATCACATTAAACATTTATTATTTAATTTTCTATTGAACTGTGTGCATCAAAATTTCTTGTCATGGACAACTGCCAGTTATGGTCTTTTGCTTAGATAATAATTAAGACAAGTTTTCATCTGCACTTACAGCAATACAACTATGAATGCCCAAAATGTTGTGCCTTCTCTGTAAGCTCAGTCCTACTGGTTTTTCTTCCTTGTTGTTAAATGATATAGTGGCGGAGGCTCATAATACGCAGGAGGTGGCATGATGGATTTGAAACTGCCTAGCATCCCATCTTCAGATGTTTACATTTAGTTATATATTAACAAAATTGTTTTCTTGCTGACAGCTTCACAGAGTTTTGTACACAAGTTTTTAAGGCACCTATTCTAAAATGTTGCATGTAAAGAAACAGTATTCACAACGTATGAATAAATATAAATATCTGAAGATGAGATGGCTATAAAATGAATGGACTCTCAAAAACGTGTCTTTTGAAGTATAATTTTGTCTTTTGAAGCATAATTTGTTGGTGTGGCACGTCGGAAAAGAGGTATCATTCATATTGGTGCATTACCCGAATAACGTCATGGACGCTATAGTTTTGATGTCACACACACGGAGCTCTGCTGTTACGTCACGAGATGAGGTTTCCGACAAGCTTAAAAAGTATGGGGATCAGATCCGTGGGTCACCAAAGACTGCCCATGCCCGATTTTCACAGTCGTGTTTTTATGTTATGTGAGTACGAACTTTCAGCGGCCAATCACATCGTTCAGTCAGTTTGTCTTCGAATTTCTAAGTCCATGTATCAACAGGCAGAACATGGAATGATCTGCACATAAAGGTATGTCGACACTACACCTCTTTCGTAATGTGCAATCGCAGATGCATGGAAATAAAAGAGCATGCATAAAAATTTGTGAAAAGAACGCATGTATGCATGGGTGTTCTCTTGTCCACAAATTTGCTATGGATCCCCTTCTTTCCTTCAGAGTTTGTGCTGCATTTATTGTAATGAAAAGGAGACAGGAAAAGAAAACACAACAGCGACTGTAGCTAAAGATATATCTAAAAAACAGAGGTACGAGTGACACAAACTGACGACAGCGTTACGTTTGCAAATTTCAGAAGGAGGTAACATGAGATTTTAGATTTCCTGCTTGGGAAACTGCAGCGATAAGGCTGGCATTCCTTAGCTGGTTACTGGCGACTCATACTGGTTGATCCAGCTGTCCCCACCGCTGTCGCTGTGTGCAGCTTGCAATATTATTGCTGGCTTTCGTGCACCGCAGGCATGATTTTCATATTCTCATGCTTGCTATGTGTGAATTATTAGTTCTACAGAAAAAGCGAGGCACCATCTTTTTGTAGGAAATACGATTTACTTAAATTTTCTACTGGAATACGTTCACAGTGGAGGCCACGCTTTTGGAGTTATTCAAGAAAAATGTATAAAACTGACCTTCAAATTCACTTCCACCTCACACTCATCGCTTACCAGTCAGGATTTACAGAATGTTGTTCTTGGCACTCCCTCGTACCACTGTACAAAAATTTCCTACGCACGAACTATTCTCATATTCTGTGGCGCGAAATCTGCGTTAAATGAATTTATCAAAATTAAGGATATAGCTTTCGAACTACTGTGTGAAGCAGACTATCAAATACTGTTAAAGTTAATAAAAACCCACATTCAGAGTCCTCCATGTAGTGAACTGTAAACTGCTCATGGCTGACTTACCTTCCACATGAAAGTAAGAAACATCTTGTTGGAAAATTATGTATGTAAGTGTACTATAGACTTCTATGTTTGTAAAATGTTTTCCAGTAGGCACTCAAAGGGACAATCGACTACCGATTGGGATATAGAGGTTCTTGTAAGAAGGTAAAGCCAGTTGTGTTTCATGTGTCGTAGGCGAGGGCACATGGCCACAGGGAGCATTGAGAATGCAGGGTATTCTTTGAATAATAAGAAGCAGGGAAACATTAGTATCGTAAGGTTGTACACATTGTGATTGAGCCACAAGCATAGTCGGATACTTTGTTAACATTATTAGTTTACGAAAACGATCTTTGTGAACGTTATGCAAAAAAACTAATTGCATTAACAATTTGATTTAAACTTAATCCTTACAAGCACAGTAGTTCTGTAGTCAGAAGGCTTGACGAATATGTTGTAACAGTTTATTTTATGGTGCGAAAACTGACAAAACTGTTAGGTAAACTTTACAGAAACGTCAATTTTACAATTTGTAGGTGCTGGACTACGCCGGTGGCGTAATAAGGCCAGTCAATGAAGAACAAAAAACGGTCCAATGTGGGAAATAATTCCAGCAGTCGCAATTTTTTTAGAGTGATGTAGGAAGGAGGTGCCTTCAGCAACATACTAGAAATCCTGACCAGTGGCGGCTGAGTATGGGGTTGGGGGTGTGCTTGAAGGCCACTTTTGTAAATTTTTCTTGACTACCTCAAAAACTACGGCCTCTATCGAAAATGGATCCCAGTACAGATTTTACCTATTCCTACAAAACGATCCTGTTAATTTTTTCTCCAGGACTAATAGTTTCTGCGAAGTAAGCAAGAGAATTGAAAATCTCATGTGGTTTATGAAGGTCAGATATAAGACTACCACATCCATAAAACAAAATCGGTAGGGCAGCTGAATCACGCTGTATAGCAGCGTGAAATAATTGTCATTTTAAAACAAAGCATTTCTGTGCTTAGTCCTGAAACAGAGGAATACCTAAGGGAGGTCTCAGTCATTATGTGAAGGTTAATTAAGTTTCAATATATCATTTATATTTCATTTTAAAAAACAAATATTTATTCAACTTCGTGAGGGTCTATACACCCTAAGACACAAAAAAGGCCTCTTGGCGTGGCAAAGTGACGTACAACATAAAACACTGTTATTGCTAGCTGTAAGAGGAAGGGCAGAGACGTTTAGCTTTCAGCTGAACGCTGGTGCCACCAAACTTGGAGGATGTTAATGTAAAGTCCAGAAACATGGCTACCTACCAAGTAGGAGAAGGGGAGGAATCTGAATGTGACTGACCAGAGGCATCATGGCGGTGTAGAGCCAAAGCCTGTAAACTGCGCGGGGATTGGTGGGCCGACTCAGGGAAGGAAGAAATAGTACGCCACAGCTAGCCTTCAAAAACCCATGTTTTTATATTCAGACGGAGTTCTCAGTCGGACCTCTGGGACGCCAACTCCGTGCACCTCACCGCTGGCCTCGGGTAAGCTCTGACAAGTCTGTTTCTCTCACTTGGTGTGCTACTCTCAAAGTTTGTACTGCTTGCGTTAGCGCTCAGACACTGAATTCTGTTGCGCAACCGGTTGCCTCTTTAGCTTTTTCCAAATCTTTAGAACAGCTTTCAGGGCAGAATCTGGCCTGATGGTAAATAAACCGTGTTAACCGGACCCTGATATCCTCGAGTCTTCTGCTGCGAACGTCCAATCGAGTCTGAAAATCCGCGCCTCTCGTAGGTGCCTCGTGACACTGTTTGGTGGTGACCCACGCAATGAACCGGACTTTCCTGAACGTTTGTCTTCCTGTGTTTGCTCCTAACTGCTTGTAAATTGCCTACTGACTTCTGACCCCTGTTTTCCCTCCATCCTCTATTAGAACACGTGAGGTGGGCTAACGGATTATTGACTTGCTCAATTTCTCAAGCTCTTTTTCTTCAATAAATTACCCAATATTTCTGAAATTGTAATCACTCGTTTGTGTGTACATGCACATTACATCTTCCGATTTCCGTTCCATTTTGCTAATTCCATTACTACGTGCACTAATAAATTTGACTATAGTAATGTTACATGTGAGACCGTTTATTTAGAATATATACATTTTTTCCTTGTTAAAGGCCGGCCGGTGTGGCAGAGCGGTTCTAGGCGCTACAGTCTGGAACCGCGCGACCGCTACGGTCGCAGGTTCGAATCCTGCCTCGGGCACGGATGTGTGTGATGTCCTTAGGTTAGTTAGGTTTAAGTAGTTCTAAGTCCTAGGGGACTGATGACCTCAGATGTTAAGTCCCATAGTGCTCAGAGCCATCTGAACCATTTTTGAACTACTTTGTATTTAACTGTAGCAAACTGTACCAAAATCAACGCGCTCTTTGTGAGTCGTCAGCGTACCGTAGCACTGAAGTGGTACATTTCTGCAGCACTCAAGTTACTGTATGAAAATTATCAAATGCGAAAAGCCTTTAAGTACCGATATGTAGCCTCTGTCATTTTATTACACCAAATCGTAGCAAAGGCGATGTTTTTTCGTCAGACA
Organism: Schistocerca serialis cubense; assembly: GCF_023864345.2. Classification (NCBI taxonomy): domain Eukaryota; kingdom Metazoa; phylum Arthropoda; class Insecta; order Orthoptera; family Acrididae; genus Schistocerca; species Schistocerca serialis. Next base: position 947,660,249 of record NC_064641.1, on the reverse strand, counting down.
ATGTGCCGGTAATTTGGAACAGCTGATATTCATAGCACGAATGTTATAATCTAAAAAATTATAAAACCGGAGCAGTGCGCCTAGGACCCGCACTGTTAAGGCTTCGTACAAACTTATATACTTGTACAGATACTGAACATTTCGTTTATCTCGATGAGTGGTGCAATTCTTTCTATTGGACGCCAGTTCGTTGCTGACATACTCCAGTTATCCAAATGGATGACGGGGACCTACAGTTTAACGTGGAACGCGAACCACGTGTTATTTCTGACGACTCCTCATATCGTTGAGAAGTGAACGCAAGGTTAAAACGAAGATCGAAAAATCGGTGATCCGACCGAGATCTGATCCCGCGATCTCGAGTGATTTAGCGATTGTCAAAATATGTAACATAAATAACAGTCTCTTTTGATTGCATTGACTTAGAAGCTTAAAGTGTTCGCGCCGCCAAGGAACCAAAGACCTTAGTACTGGACAAACCGCAACTGGATACCTCTCCCTACCCCTTCCTGAGAAAAAGGGGTTTCAGAAGTCGAACAGACAGACGGACTGATCGACAGCAGACTCATCCCACACTGAAGCGCCAAAGAAACTGGGCATGCGTATTCAAATACAGAGATATCTAAGTAGGCAGAATACGGCGCTGAGGTCGGCAACGCCTATATAAGACAACAAGTGTGTGGCGCAGTTGTTAGATCGGATACTGCTGCTGCAGTCGAGATTTAAGTTTGACCGTGTACAGTCGGTGCACGAGCGATGGGGCACAGAGTCTCCGACATAGCGATGAAGTGGGGATCTTCCCCTACGACTATTTCACGAGTGTAAGGACGGAAGAAGATCCTGCAAGAACGGGAGCAATGACACGAATCGTTCAGCGTGACAGAAGTGCAACCCTTCCGCAAATTGCTGCAGATTTCAGTGCTGGGCCGTCACCAAGTGTCAGCGTGCGGAACATTCAACGAAACATCATCAATATGGGCTTTCGGAGCCGAAAGCCCACTCGTGTACCTTTGATGACTGCTTGATACAAAGCTTTATGTCTCGCCTGGTCCCATCAACACCGACATTGGACTGTTGATGACTGCCAACGTGTTGCCTGGTCCACGAGTCTCGTTTCAGATTGTATCGAGCGGATGGACGTGTACGGTTGTGGAGACAACCTCAGGAATCCATGGACCTACATGTCAACAGGAGACTGTTCAGGCTGGTGGAGGCTCTCTACTGGTGTGGGGAGCATGGAGTTGGAATGATGTCGGACCCCTGATACGTCTACATACGACTTGGACAGGTGACACGTACGTAAGCATCCTGTCTGATCACCTGCATCTATTCACGTCCATAGTGCATTCCGACGGAATGGGGCAATTGCAGCAGGACTTTGCGACACCCCACTGCCTCTACACTCTGAGGCAGCAGCCTGAAGACGGCTGACCGCGGCCATCAACACGTTCAGCTGTTCGCGAACAGTGGCCAGCTATGGTAGATATCGAAATAGACGACAGAGGGATAGAGAAACAAAATCGCTCAAAAGAGGAAAGGCCGCTGGACCTGATGGGATACCAGTTCGATTTTACACAGAGTACGCGAAGGAACTTGCCCCCCTTCTCGCAGCGGTGTACCGTAAGTCTCTAGAAGAGCGTAGCGTTCCAAAAGATTGGAAAAGGGCACAGGTCATCCCCGTTTTCAAGAAGGGACGTCGAACAGATGTGCAGAACTATAGACCTATATCTCTAACGTCGATTTTTGGAACACGTATTATGTTCGAGTATAATGACTTTTCTGGAGACTAGAAATCTACTCTGTAGGAATCAGCATGGGTTTCGAAAAAGACGGTTGTGTGAAACCCAGCTCGCGCTATTCGTCCACGAGACTCAGAGGGCCATAGACACGGGTTCCCAGGTAGATGCCGTGTTTCTTGACTTCCGCAAGGCGTTCGATACAGTTCCCCACAGTCGTTTAATGAACAAAGTAAGAGCATATGGCCTATCAGACCAATTGTGTGATTGGATTGAGGAGTTCCTAGATAACAGAACGCAGCATGTCATTCTCAATGGAGAGAAGTCTTCCGAAGTAAGAGTGATTTCAGGTGTGCCGCAGGGGAGTGTCCTAGGACCGTTTCTATTCACAATATACATAAATGACCTGGTGGATTACATCGGAAGTTCACTGAGGCTTTTTTGCGGATGATTCTGTGGTGTGTCGAGAGGTTGTAACGATGGAGGATTGTACTGAAATGCAGGAGGATCTACAGCGAATTGACGCATGGTGCAGGGAATGGCAATTGAATCTCAATGTTGACAAGTTTTCTTCCTTTTGTGTGTGTCCATCAGTATGGGGAGAAGCTATGTTCTGGCACATTTTATTCGTGCGGGTTGCCTACATCAGGGGCAAGTAAGCACTCAGGGACGAGCCTATTGTTCTCCTTTGATTGACAGGAACTTGACCTATTGTTCCGTTAAGTGGCTTTCCATGTCACCCTCATTTCCTTTTCATTGACAGGCACATGTCCTATTGCCCCCCCCTCCCCCAACCCCCCTCCCTCCTCTCACTACTGCAGTAACACTTTCAGGTCTGAGTTATTGGAATAGTTCCTCTCACTCTTATCAATTTGATTGACTCCTTTATTAAATTGATCAATTAATTAACCTCCCACCCACTGGCAGCCCCCCCCAAAATGGTGGTAACTTCAAACTCCATCAGGTCAATGCAACACACCACAGCTACCTCCAGTAACCTAAGAAAATAGTGGGAAAAAAAGGCACTTCCGCTACCTCCATAACCTAAGTCATCCGACCGCCACCTGCTCCTAGGAATTGGTGGGAAAAGAACTCTGCCTGTGCTGGACATAAGCCTTTATTTTCAGTCTTTATTCAAAAAATTAGAGGCAGTACTGCCATCAAGTGTGTTCTCCCCAAGGTCCAGAGTCCAACTGGCCCAGTACACAGTACTGCCACCAGAGGGCGCTGTCGTCCCTTCCGTGACGTAATCGAAGATGGCCATCTGGTGGTGGTGGAGATACCAAATTAAGTAATTAGTTATGTCCTCCCACCATTTTATGATTCACCTTTCGAATTTCACATGCTTTTGAACGCCATTTCAGGTGCATTCTTTTCTGTCACCCACACCCTTAAACTATTGTACTGCATTTTACATAAAAATTATGCAAATTAACCTATTGTTCTGCATGCAACCTGCTGTTCTGCACCATGTCACCCATTCACCCTTAACTATTGTGCTGCTAACACCATGTTGACATTAAAAATTTATTTAAATTAATAAAATCGGTATTCTTCACATTTATGGGGTAGTTTTTCTTAATTTGCAGCATCATACTGTTAAGCAAAAGCGATAGAACATAGTTTAAACAAAAGATCACTAATAAAAAAACACATCCGGCCATCTGATGCCCCACCGAGTGAGGTGGCGCAGTGGTTACCACACTGGACTCGCATTCGGGAGGACGACAGGTTCAATCCCGTCTCTGGCCATCCTGATTTAGGTTTTCAGTGATTTCCCTAAATCGTTTCAGGCAAATGCTGGGATGGTTCCATGGAAAGGGCATGGCCGATTTCCTTCGCAATCCTTCCCTAACCCGAGCTTGCGCTCCGTCTCTAATGACCTCGTTGTCGACAGGACGTTAAACACTAACCACCACCACCATCCGATGCCCAGCGCCAGGGTCCGGGTGCATCGGCAGGCCCTGTGAAGTGGCGACGTGGCTGTCAGCTGCACAGAGAAGCACAGGCGTCCATTCAGGACCCGCAAGCATGAGGTGGCGGCATCCCTTTCATACCTGACACCCAAGAAATTCCTGTCGAAATACGTGTTTATCTAGGCACTGTTCCTGGTATGATGAAGCATAGTTGAGGTGCAGGTCCAGCTCCAAGAGATGTTGCAATGCTTCCCAGAATAGCACAGGGTGCATAGTTCCTAGCAATCCTAATGGAACAGCCCGTTCATCACTGAATTTACCCATCAAACTGCTGCTGCTACCGGTGTGGGAGCACTGTCTGCCCTTTTCTTTCTGCAGACGAGACTTTCTGTGGCAAGAAACTGTTTTCTACACATCGCCATATTGCACTGGCAATTAAACCCCGTAAAAGTTGTCTACATATCATCAAATACGTACAAGACTCACAATAATATTGGGAGCCAGAAACATATTTACAAGTGTAACTAAAATTAAATAATATGATTGCTGCTACAGTCTGACCCCAATCAATGTACAGGTAATATCTCATCTTGACAGCTGTGGTTCTGAAACGAATCTCAGTATCTATAGTGCACATAATTTAGCACGCAAAAATATCTCTCATATGAACGTGCTTATCAATATGCTGAATCTATACATTCCTCACGATAGGACAGACTCTCATTTTTTCTGATCATACCACGACATAAGGCACAGTCACTTTGCACTGCAACATATAAACATATATGCATTTCAGACAAACAGTGCAGTTACCTTTTATATCTGTACAGCACCTGAAAAAATTTTGTTATGCCTACACTCACACCAGCTATATATCTCAATTATCCTCAGGCCAAGGAAATTATCTGACAAAGCCTTACAATCTGCGCTTCTGGAAGGTGTGGCATCCTATCAGTATTCTCTCAAACATAAAGGACAGGCGTCCGGCACTATGTGTGATAGTGAATACCGCTCCTGTGGATGTAATGCTTGGAAAGACATCTCCGATGTGGGTTGGTGTACTGTAATCAACAACACTGTCGATAGAACAACAAGGAAAATGCAAGGGTACGCTAAGAGGTGTCGATAACATTCTCACCACTATGTAGAGTCTCCTACATCCCAACACAAAGGATGTCTTGTGAATGAATGATTATGATTGTTCTTATCGAATTTACCCACAGATTACTGATGTCACCATCCACCGTTTCTTTTCTTCTTCAGACGACACTTTCAGCGGCAAAAAACTATTTTACACAGATCGCCATATTTCACTGACAATTAAACCTTGCAAAGTGACCTACATATCGTCAAACACAGAAAGACTCTTACTCAATTACACTGCTCTCCCCCTGAGGACAGGAGCTTGAATATTAAAGGGTGAAACCGATCTACAACCCAGAAATATATCACTTAGATATTTCCCGCGAGGTCGGATAGTTGTCCACTCCCGACGCGTGACCAGCACACCCTCAGTGGATCGAAGTCACTCTCAGAACTGTTGTGCAAAGACGGGCTCGTTTCCCCCTTGGCACAAAACTGATACTGTTTCTGCCCGCATCTCGTGGTCGTGCAGTAGCATTCTCGCTTCCCATGCCCGGGTTCCCGGGTTCGATTCCCGGCGGGGTCAGGGATTTTCTCTGCCTCGTGATGGCTGGATGTTGTGTGATGTTCTTAGGTTAGTTAGGTTTAAGTAGTTCTAAGTTCTAGGGGACTGATGACCATAGAAGTTAAGTCCCATAGTGCTCAGAGCCATTTGAACCATTTGTTACTGTTTCTGGTCCGGATGTGCTTGCTTTTCTACACATATCTCCAGACTCTGGGATTACAAGAACATATGTAATTTCGCATAGTTTGCTAGAATATTATACCATTTTCGCAGTACTTGTCGATATCAAGCACATAGCAATATCGCTTGCATAGCAGCATCGCTTGCACAACATAATTGCGAAGATATAGACCGTAAATTATTTCTCTAGAAACCCTAAACTTTATCTAGGAGCAGCGTGCTGTAAACCATAGAGTTACTAGAAACTTATGCTGTCTGCGAAGACCTTTATGTGAGAATTCGAAAAAAATTAAGGAAACTGATATTTACACTCGCGATTACCGATGTCAGTGATTTAACAGATTCCGAATCATCCCTATAATTTACAAAGTCAACTAAGGTGTTTCTCATGTCTAGAGAACCAGCAAACGTGTCTTCTACCTGTCTTCAACCTGCTAGATGCACACACCACAATCGATGTCCTCTCAACTAAATAAAGACATGAAATGTGAATGAACAGTCAACCAAACAATTTACAATGGAGAGAATAATGGTCCAGCGCAAACACATGTCCATGTTGAAACTTCTCAGATTTCCATGCGATCACGAAAGGTACCCAACACATACTAAGTATTACTTCGTTATTCGGCTGTCTACAGGATGATGATACGGTTGTCAGCTACACTCTTACACTCCCAACAGACCTTTCCATTCAGACAGCTCCTACCGTTAACAGGGAACGAGAATCATCCCCGCACAGGTTACCAGCGCTGCACGCCAAGCACCCATAGACAGTAGACAGAATTAGGGAAGCAGTCAATTGTGTTTTTCTTTTCATCGAGGCAGCGTTATACTGTATGTCTATTGAGCTACCAGTGAGACACGCGGGTTGACTACTGTGTTTGACGCTTTCCAGGAAGACAGAGGACTATCCGCCTCTAAACTTACATGCATCTGCGTTAAAGGGTGACAGAGAGTGGGTGGGGTGGTAGAGTGAGATGGAGCTGTAATGAGGTACGATTTAATGGTAGACTGGTGATGCATTCTAGAGAGGGAGACGTTGCCTTAGGTCAATTTTTCCACTGTTCTGCCCGGATGCATCAGTCACATGACATAGCCTGAGTTCGACTTGTATACAGCCATGTGTTCTGTATGTGATTTAAAGCACTGTCTACTTGCGATCGTTAACGGTAAACCTGACGAGCATCGGAGGACCTCCATCTCATGGGTGATGAAACGTGAGACATTCCTCTAAACGAACTATGATTTATGGTTGTACTCTATCCCCCTGTCGCATCTTGTGTGTAAAATCAAGACTTCAGCTTCATAACTAAGTTAGCGATAGGTGCTTGTCAGGCACTTCAATCCTCGTGTGTAAATTTGCATGACAGATGTGCTGTTTACAGAGTTAATGGCGAAATAACTTGTAATTTTCACATGTCGGACGCTGCTGCTATGCTGTTTCCTTGTAAGATGTATTCCCCACTAGTAACCATAATTTTATATAGGTCTGATGCACGCATAGTATAATTTCTAAAGCGTGACCGGGTATGAACAGTGGACGCTATACATCTCTCATAAGGTATAATGTGCTCCTATCACACAAAGCCAATGTTTTAAGGAAGTAGTTTTTTCGTTTTACGGTTCGATAACATAGTTTATTGTAGAGAAACCGGGAAGAAGGATGTATCTCAAGCGCTTGAAATATATTTCTTATATTGGAATTAAACAGCGCTACATTCCATACGACAGATAGGACAGAAACGCAAGCGATCTAACATTCTAGCCTGTTTTAAGTGCGGAACATTGTAACCTTAGGAGTGCATGTGTTTATGTTCTCTCTTACCAGTACCTTCCAGATACTGATCCTTGACTGTGGAACAATACTTTAAAATATGTAGCTTGGTTGATTTACATAAAAATTCTTCGAACTCCATCCGTCTGGAGCTCCACTGTGCATAAAAATCACCTGTTTCTTGTTCATCTTCACTGTCTGCTATTACATCAAACAATTTCAAATATGTTACTGTACATTGATAAGGAGAGCCAACCTTCTCGACATGGGCGCATCTCAAGAAATCATTTGCACCTGGATGGGCGAGTGCTCGGCAAGCTCCATTCATTCATGAGATGTGGAATGTACTGGTCTGCTTCTGGTCGATTGCAGATTAAATGGGTAATGGTGCTGCAGGGCGGGTTGGTCAATGACAGTGCGAGGGGGGGTCTTTCAGTATCTAATTTTACCCTAAGACTCCGAGAATGCTCTGTGACTCTCATCAGCATAGAGATTGATCGTAAATTAAGTACTATGCTCAAAGTGTTAGAAATATGTAGAGCACTGTCTGATATACTTTGATGGTGGACGTGTTCGAGAATTAACAAAGCAGGGACGTACTACACACTTGTTTGAGTTGGAGAAAGAGTTTTGGTGGAGGGACAATACCTTCTGGGGACGGATACCACCAAAACAGTGATCACGTACATGACTGTAATATTAGGAATCAGTCGAAATGGAATGTGAAGCCATTAGCTATTCCATCACTGTGACAGATGATTTTAAATACAGAGTCGTCAATCACTTTTGGACAGCAGTTTGGAAACTCTCCACAACGCAGCCAAATTCTTTTATTTAAAATCATCCAGTGTGTGTGGAATGTTATGGTAGGTGCAGTAACAACATGATTTACACTGTGTGACATCTAGATTTCTGTGAGAGGCAATGGATCAGAACGTGTTAATGTCAGTTTAGAACCTGACACAGACCTCGAAGTCGTGGCAGAAAAAGAAAATGTATAGCAGTGTACAAAGTGTGTTACAGCAGAAAAAAAACAATGTTTCGAACAATGACACAGGGTCACAGGGAGCTTCTCTTGCGACTTACAGAATAGTCTGTGGGATATGGTCAGCCTCCTACAGTATCGGTGATGAAACTTTAAACTGGTCTGTGCAATCAATACCTGTATATTTAATAGGATTGTCACATGCATGCGGTATTTTTTACGATGTATGGGATGAGAGAGATGTGGTAAAAATCTTATCAAGTTCTCTATCGGACGAAGTTAGTGGAGCTTTTATAGTTCGTAATTTTTCTCTGGTGGATGGTACAGAATAACGACGATAGGATGTTTGGGTGATAGATGTGAATGGACGCTGAGGGATGTGGGCCCTTCTACTTGTAGTTTGGAGAAGCACCACAATGCAGTAGCAAAATCGACGTCCCTCCCCCAGTTCCTGTACTGTCTTTTATACTACTTCATGTTGCAGGTGCAGGCATCGTTTCCGTCAAATGGTCAAAACACAGTTCTGTCACAGTAACTCAGCTTTGCCTGTTTCTACATGGTTTGCAGTAGCTGGCAGATACAGCTATCTCTGACTACTACTCAGTTCCGACTTAACATTGGAGCAATCACATGCGCAAAGCTGCAGATGTGTAGCGCAGAGAGTGAGGGGTAGAAATCAAATGTGTGTGAATTCCTAAGGGACCAAACTGCTGAGGTCATCAGTGCCTAGTCGCAACACTACTTAAACTAAAACTAACTTATGCTAAGAACAGCACATACACCCATGCCTGAGGGAGGACTCGAACCTTGGTGGGAGGGGCTGCACAGTCCATGACATGGCGCCTCAAACCGCGTGGCCACTCCGCACTGCAGCAGATAGGTTCGACGAAGGTGGCTCGTTACGAGGTAAGAGCGTGCCAGAAATATGATTCACTGGTGGCTGTAATCATTAATGGACTTCTCCATAGGGTCCAACACAGGTACTCGTATGTGGTTAAATGGAAAGACTTGATTCCAAATCATAGACATCATTTCTACCGAAAGCGTAACACTAGAGATCTGAAAAGCTAGTGTACATTTCTTATGACCTCAGTCATCATACCATCTACTACTGTTTCTGATCTTTCTCAATCAATAATCGCCTATAACTCAGTGGATATATCACAGAACCTCTGACATGGCATCGAGATAGAATGTGTTACAAATATTGGAGAAATATATAGCAGCGGCGGCGAGAGGGAGTTACCGGTTTCATACCACACTCCTTAGCCGAATCACTTTCAAAATGTGGTAATGTTATTACAAGGTTGCACCATTGGCGACATGTTGGTCTGATACTATATACTCCGGCGATCACCGTCTACACTCCTGGAAATGGAAAAAAGAACACATTGACACCGGTGTGTCAGACCCACCATACTTGCTCCGGACACTGCGAGAGGGCTATACAAGCAATGATCACACGCACGGCACAGCGGACACACCAGGAACCGCGGTGTTGGCCGTCGAATGGCGCTAGCTGCGCAGCATTTGTGCACCGCCGCCGTCAGTGTCAGCCAGTTTGCCGTGGCATACGGAGCTCCATCGCACTCTTTAACACTGGTAGCATGCCGCGACAGCGTGGACGTGAACCGTATGTGCAGTTGACGGACTTTGAGCGAGGGCATATAGTGGGCATGCGGGAGGCCGGGTGGACGTACCGCCGAATTGCTCAACACGTGGGGCGTGAGGTCTCCACAGTACATCGATGTTGTCGCCAGTGGTCGGCGGAAGGTGCACGTGCCCGTCGACCTGGGAGCGGACCGCAGCGACGCACGGATGCACGCCAAGACCGTAGGATCCTACGCAGTGCCGTAGGGGACCGCACCGCCACTTCCCAGCAAATTAGGGACACTGTTGCTCCTGGGGTATCGGCGAGGACCATTCGCAACCGTCTCCATGAAGCTGGGCTACGGTCCCGCACACCGTTAGGCCGTCTTCCGCTCACGCCCAACATCGTGCAGCCCGCCTCCAGTGGTGTCGCGACAGGCGTGAATGGAGGGACGAATGGAGACGTGTCGTCTTCAGCGATGAGAGTCGCTTCTGCCTTGGTGCCAATGATGGTCGCATGCGTGTTTGGCGCCGTGCAGGTGAGCGCCACAATCAGGACTGCATACGACCGAGGCACACAGGGCCAACACCCGGCATCATGGTGTGGGGAGCGATCTCCTACACTGGCCGTACACCACTGGTGATCGTCGAGGGGACACTGAATAGTGCACGGTACATCCAAACCGTCATCGAACCCATCGTTCTACGATTCCTAGACCGGCAAGGGAACTTGCTGTTCTAACAGGACAATTCACATCCGCATGTATCCCGTGCCACCCAACGTGCTCTAGAAGGTGTAAGTCAACTACCCTGGCCAGCAAGATCTCCGGATCTGTCGCCCATTGAGCATGTTTGGGACTGGATGAAGCGTCGTCTCACGCGGTCTGCACGTCCAGCACGAACGCTGGTCCAACTGAGGCGCCAGGTGGAAATGGCATGGCAAGCCGTTCCACAGGACTACATCCAGCATCTCTACGATCGTCTCCATGGGAGAATAGCAGCCTGCATTGCTGCGAAAGGTGGATATACACTGTACTAGTGCCGACATTGTGCATGCTCTGTTGCCTGTGTCTATGTGCCTGTGGTTCTGTCAGTGTGATCATGTGATGTATCTGACCCCAGGAATGTGTCAATAAAGTTTCTCCTTCCTGGGACAATGAATTCACGGTGTTCTTATTTCAATTTCCAGGAGTGTATATTCAGTGTCATGGTATTTGTCTGCAAGAAACCACTTCATTCAGAGGTAATCCCATACGTAGATTTATAAAGCCAGTATAGCTTTCAATATGGATACTTGTATGTTCTTGTAGAACCAAGACCACTTGTGATTGTAATATGGTTGTGTTTTTTAACATCTGGCGGTTTGTAAGACGATTACGCCTCTCTTTCTAAGACACAGTGGTACCACTCACAAGAAAACTTATTAACATGTCCACCCATCATGACTCTTGGTCAGTATTATTTCATATCACCGGCAATCATTTATTGGCAAATGGGGATGAGCGATAACTTCACCTTGAGCACCAGGCTTATAAAGTAGGTGTCTGTGTTCCAACATATGCAAAAGAAATGACTATGTCTAGTCGTAGGGAAGGTATGGATCTGACATGGAAGACTGTGATAGCAAAGGGGACAGTATTTAAAGTCGGAACAATAATACAGATATTTCTATTTCCAGAGCCACAGCCATCAGCAGTGAGTATTTCTGATACTTCGCTCATTGTCGAATTTCGTTCAATTGAGACTGCAATCGTAACATTCAATTGTAAGTATAGCGATCAAATATACACTCCTGGAAATTGAAATAAGAATATCGTGAATTCATTGTCCCAGGAAGGAGAAACTTTATTGACACATTCCTGGGGTCAGATACATCACATGATCACACTGACAGAACCACAGGCACATAGACACAGGCAACAGAGCATGCACAATGTCGGCACTAGTACAGTGTATATCCACCTTTCGCAGCAATGCAGGCTGCTATTCTCCCATGGAGACGATCGTAGAGATGCTGGATGTAGTCCTGTGGAACGGCTTGCCATGCCATTTCCACCTGGCGCCTCAGTTGGACCAGAGTTCGTGCTGGACGTGCAGACCACGTGAGACGACGCTTCATCCAGTCCCAAACATGCTCAATGGGGGACAGATCCGGAGATCTTGCTGGCCAGGGTAGTTGACTTACATCTTCTAGAGCACGTTGGGTGGCTCGGGATACATGCGGATGTGCATTGTCCTGTTGGAACAGCAAGTTCCCTTGCCGGTCTAGGAATGGTAGAACGATGGGTTCGATGACGGTTTGGATGTACCGTGCACTATTCAGTGTCCCCTCGACGATCACCAGTGGTGTACAGCCAGTGTAGGAGATTGCTCCCCACACCATGATGCCGGGTGTTGGCCCTTTGTGCCTCGGTCGTATGCAGTCCTGATTGTGGCGCTCACCTGCACGGCGCCAAACACGCATACGACCATCATTGGCACCAAGGCAGAAGCGACTCTCATCGCTGAAGACGACAAGTCTCCATTCGTCCCTCCATTCACGCCTGTCGCGACACCACTGGAGGCGGGCTGCACGATGTTGGGGCGTGAGCAGAAGACGGCCTAACGGTGTGCGGGACCGTAGCCCAGCTTCATGGAGATGGTTGCGAATGGTCCTCGCCGATACCCCAGGAGCAACAGTGTCCCTAATTTGCTGGGAAGTGGCGGTGCGGTCCCCTACAGCACTGCGTAGGATCCTACGGTCTTGGCGTGCATCCGTGCGTCGCTGCGGTCCGGTCCCAGGTCGACGGGCACGTGCACCTTCCGCCGACCACTGGCGACAACATCGATGTACTGTGGAGACCTCACGCCCCACGTGTTGAGCAATTCGGCGGTACGTCCACCCGGCCTCCCGCATGCCCACTATACGCCGTCGCTCAAAGTCCGTCAACTGCACATACGGTTCACGTCCACGCTGCCGCGGCATGCTACCAGTGTTAAAGACTGCGATGGAGCTCCGTATGCCACGGCAAACTTGCTGACACTGACGGCGGCGGTGCACAAATGCTGCGCAGCTAGCGCCATTCGACGGCCAACACCGCGGTTCCTGGTGTGTCCGCTGTGCCGTGCGTGTGATCATTGCTTGTACAGCCCTCTCGCAGTGTCCGGAGCAAGTATGGTGGGTCTGACACACCGGTGTCAATGTGTTCTTTTTTCCATTTCCAGGAGTGTATATGTGACCGATTTCTGTGCGGCTGGTCCTGGCGGAGGTTCGAGTCCTCCCTCGGGCATGGGTGTGTGTGTTTGTCCTTAGGATAATTTAGCTTAAGTAGTGTGTAAGCGTAGGGACTGATGACCTTAGCAGTTAAGTCCCATAAGATTTCACATACATTTGAACATTTTTTTGTGACTGATTTCCTAGGAGAATTCTGTCTAGGGGTGCTTGGCTTGTAGCACTAGTGACCAATACGGGGATGATTCACGTTTCCCATTAACGATAGGAGCTGTCCGAATGGAAAGGTCTGTTGGGAATGAAGGAATGTAGCTGACTTAACTGTATCGTCCTCTAGACGGCCGATTAGCGAACTAATACTTAGTATGTGTTGGGTAGCTTTCGTGATCGCATGGAAATCTGAGAAGATTCAACATGGACATGTGTTTGCACTGGACCATTATGCCCTCCCATGTAAATTGTTTGGTTGACTGCTTCTTCTAATTTTGCATCTTTGATTAGTTGAGAGGACATAGATTGTTGTGTGTGCATCTAGCAGGTGAAAGGGGGGAAGATATGTTTGCTGGTTCTCTAGACATGAGAAACACCTTAGTTGACTTTGTAAATTATAGGGATGTTTTGGAATCTGTTACATCACTGACATCAGTAATCGCAGAGTGGAATTATCAGTTTCCTCTACTTTTTCGATTTCTCCCATATAGGAATTCACAGACGGCATAAGTTTCTAGTTACTCTATGGTTTACATCACGCTTCACCTAGATAAAGTTTAGGGTTTCTAGAGAAATAATTTCCAGTCTATATCTTCGGAATTATGCCGTGCAAGCGATGCTGCTATGCAAGCGATATTGCTATGTTCTTGATATCGATAAGTACTGCAAGAAAGGTATAATATTCTAGCAAACTATTCGAAATTACATATGTTCTTGTAATCCCAGTGTCTGAAGATGTGTGTAGAAAAGCAAGCAAGCAAGCAGGTACGGATCAGAAAAACTAACACGTTTGTGCCGAGGGGGAACGAGCTTGTCTTTGCACAACAGTTCTGAGACTGACTTCGATCCACTGAGGGCATTCTGGTCACGCATTGGGAGTAGTTGACCACCAGAACTCGTTGGAAATACCTTGTCCCACGAGTATACCTATGGGGCATGTGCTTATCCTGTGTGTCTTCACGATATAAGTACGAATAATGTAAAACGGGTGATTTTGTATGGCCCAGGACACGAATTGTATGTTTACTAGATCGACAAAGTATGCAGCGATATATTGCTGGGTTGGAGATCGGTTTCATGCTCTAATATTCAAGCTCCTGTCATCAGACGGAGAGCAGTGTAATTGTAAGTAAAAGTCTTTCTGTGTTTGACGATATGTACAGGACTTTTAAGGTTTAATTGGCGGTGCAATATGGCGATCTGTGTAAAATAGCTTTTGCTGCTGAAAGTCTCATCTGCAGAAAAAATATGGTGCTTCCACACTGGTGGCATCAGTAATACGGTGGGTAATTTCGATAAGAACCAATCATAATCATTTATTCACAAGACATCTTTTGTGTTGGGATGTAGGAGTCTCTACATAGCGGTGAGAACATTATCGGCACCCCTAAGCATACCCTTTCATTTTCCTTGTTTTTCTATCGATAGTGATGTTGATTACAGTACACCAACCCATGTCGGTGATATCTTTCCAAGCATTATGTCCTCGGGTGTGGTATTCATAATCACACAAAGTGCCGGACGCCAGTCCTTCATAAGACTTGTTAGAGAGAACACTGACAGGAGGCAGCACCTTCCAGAAGCGCTGATTAGAAAACTTTGTCACATAATTTCCTTGGCCTGAGGAGAACCGAGATATATAGCCAGAGTGAGTGTAGGCATACCATAATTTTTCGGGCACTGTACAGGTATAAAAGATAACTGCACTGTTTGTTTGAAATGCATATACACGGTGTCCAGAAAAGGGCTCCTTGATTTCAAAATTAAATATCTCGAAAACAAAGATCGATAGAGGAATGCATTAAAGGGTATGTTTATTGTGAAAGCTGTAAGAAGTTTATACAGCAGTTTCAAATAATAGTTACAAAAGCTGCTAACAGATGGCGCTGTACGCTGTACAGCTCATATCAGCATACATAAGTGAAATAATCGTATGAAAACAATCTTTGCAAAGAATCACATCACAATGTTTTCAAAATGTTCACCATTGGCACTACAGAGGTGGCGCAAACGAAGAATGAAATTCGCCATCACATTGCGTAGTGTCTCAACCAAAATGGATTCACATGCCACAGAGATCGCCGATTCAAGCTCGTCCAGCGTGGCGGGATGCTTTGGGTATACCATGTCTTTCACTGTGCCCCACAAAAAAAAGTCACAGGGAGTCAAATCCGGCGAATATGGAGGCCAATCCATGCCTGAACCAGTAAATTTGGGATATTCCAAAGCAATGACTCGATTCCCAAAGTATTCCTCAACACTTGTTAGGTCGGGCTCCATCTTGCATAAATCATTAAGTACCTGGTCGATCCTCTTGCTGTGTGGCGACAAATTGTTCCAAAATTGCAACGTAACGTGCACCAGTGACCGTTTCTCGAATAAAAAAGGGCCAAAATGCCTCTGCTGCATACTGCAGCCCACACAGTAACTTTAAGAGGATACAGGGGTTTCGCTTCACACCAATATGGCTTTTCGGAACCCCAAAATCGCCAGTTCTGCTTATTCACGTATCCATTCAGGTGGAAGTGTGCTTCATCTGTAAACCAGATGCAGCTGACATCAAATCCTTCACTATCAATCATTGTGAGCATCTGATTAGCAAAGGCAACCCTTTGTTGCACAGATCGTACGGGTATGGCCTGGTGCATTTGAATTTTGAATGGAAACATGTGTAGGCTCTTTCTCAGTATTTTCTGCGTGCTGGAACGCTTCAAACCAGTCTCAGATGCACTTCTACGGACAGATGACATTGGATTTCGCTGAATAATTCCAGAAACTGTGGCGATATTTTCAGGCGTAACTGCGGTTTGCTTGCGGCCAACATGCCAACTAGATCATCAGTTACGCTGCCTGTTCGTTGAAATTTTACGAAGAGCGTAAAAATGGTTTTAGCATCGGGTCCTTTTGGAACATTAAATCGTGCTTGAAAACTTCGCCTTGTTGCCGTAGGGCTCTCTTCTAACCTGTGGTACTCTAGCACCAGAAAAACGCGTTGTTCAGTGAGTACACGGTTTTAATCTCTTCCTTCGGTACGCTAACCTCCTTTCACGTTTCAAGAGTGGAACTGATCACTCTGGGCTTCTGATCACTATTTATACTAGACATTACATATGGCGATTACAGCGCCATCTGTTAGCAGCTTTTGTAACTATTATTTGAAACTGCTGTATAAACTTCTTACAGCTTTCACAATAAACATACCATTTACTGCATTCCTCTATCGATCTTTGTTTTCGAAATATTTAATTTTGAAATCAGGGAGTGCTTTTCTGGACACCCTGTATATTGCGTTTCAAAGTTACTGCGGCTTATGTCGTGGCATGATCAGGGAAAATGAATGTATGTCCTATTGTGACAGATGTATAGATTCAGCATATTGATAAGTGCGAGCATATGAGAGATATTTTTACGTGGTAAATTATGTGCGCTATAGATACTGAGATTCGTTGCAGAACCACAGCTGTCAAGATGAGATATTACCTGCACGTCGATCGGTGTCAGACTTTAGCAGCAATCGTAATATTTAATTGTAGTTCAAATGGTTCAAATGGCTCTGAGCTGCAGTCATGGACTGTGCGACTGATACCGGCGGAGGTTCGAGTCCTCCCTCGGGCATGGGTGTGTGTATTTGTCCTTAGGATAATTTCAGTTAAGTAGTGTGTAAGCTTAGGGACTGATTACCTTAGCACTTATGTCCCATACGATTTCACACACATTTGAACATTTTTGGCTCTGAGCACAATGGGACTTAATATCTGAGGTCATCAGGCCTCTAGAACTTAGAACTACTTAAACCTAACTATTCTAAGGACATGACACACATCCATGCCCAAGGTAGGATTTGAACCTGCGACCGTCCCAGTTGTGCAGTTAGAGACTGATGTGCCTAGAACCGCTCAACCACAGCGACTGGCAGTTACACCGGTAAATATGTTCCTGGCTCCCAATATTATTGTGAATCTTGTATGTATTTGATGACCTGTAGACAACTTTTGCGGGGTTTAACTGCCAGTGCAATATGGCAATGTGTATAAAATAGTATTTTGCCTCTGAATGTCTCATCTGCAAAAAGAGGAAGGGCAGATAATGCTCCCGCACCGGCTGCAGTAGCAGTTTGGTAAATTCAGTGACGGACAGGCTGTTCCATTAGGATTGCCAGGAACAATGCACCCTTTGCTATTCTGGGAAGCATTTCAACATCTCTTGGCACTGGACCCACACCTCAGCTATGCATCATCGTGCCAGCAACGGTGCCTAGCTAACGAATTTCTTGGGTGTCAAGCATGAAAGGGATGCTGCCACTTTGTGCTTGTGGGTCCTGAACAGCTGTGCAGCTGACTGCCACATCATCCCTTGGCAGGGCCTGCCAATGCCCCCAGACTCTGGCATCGGCACTGGCCATTGGGTGGCTGGACATGTTTTTTACTAGTGATCTTTTTTTTCAACTATATTCCATTGATTTTGCCGACCAATAGGATGCTGCGAATTGAGAAAAACTTCCACACACATGTGAAGAATACTGATTTTATTAAATTGAATAATTTTTTTATATCAATGTGGTGTTAGCGGTACAACAGTTAAGGGGAGGATGTGTGTGAGTGGGTGACATGGAGCAGAACAGCAGGTTACATGCAGAATAAGAGGTTAATTTGCGTAACTTTTATGTAAAATGCAGTACAATAGTTTAAGGGGTGGGTGACAAAGAAGAATGCGCCAGAAATGGTGTGCAAAAGCATGTGAAATTCGAAAAGTGTATCAGAAAATGGTGGGAGGATGTAACTAATTACTTAATTTGGTATCAAAGGGGGGTACAATAGTTTAAGGAAATTGGGGTGACATGGAAAACCACTTAACAGAACGATAGGTTAGGTGCTGACAAAGGCGCAAACATTAGGTTAAGACACCAAAATACCATGCTGAACATTAGGTTATGCAATAGGTTTGCCCCATGTAATTGCTTCTTACAAGACCTACATGTTTCCAAACAGCAGAGAAAGATGAGCAAGAGAAATCCAACACCACAAACTGATTTTTTTATAAATAAACAATATACCCTTGAATGTCCTGTTATGAGATTCTTCCTCTCCACCACCACCAGATGGCCATCTTGGATTATGTCATGAAAGGGATGACAGAGGCCTCTGGTGGCAGTACTGTGTACTAGATCAGTTGGACTCTGGACCTTGGGGTGAACACACTTGGTGGTGGTACTGCCTGTAATTGCTTAAATAAGGACTGCAAAGAAAGACTTACGTCCAGCACAGGCAGAGGCCTTTTCCTGCCTGTTCCTAGGAAAAGGTGGCCGTCGGGTGACTTAGGTTAGTGGAGGTAGCCGTGGTGTGTTGCATTGTCCAGATTTTCTGGGGGGGGGGGGGATTTACCAGTGTGTGAAAGGTTAATTAATTGATAAATTTAAAAAGTAGTAAATCAAATTGATAAGAGTGAGAGAAGCTATTCCAATAACTCAGATCTGAAAGTGTACCTTTAGTAGCGAAGGGGGGCGGGGGTGTTGGGGGAGGGGGAGGGGGTGGGGGACAGTAGGATAAGTGCCTTGAAATCAAAAGGAAATGGAGCTGACATGGAAAACCACTTAATAGAACAACAGGTTAAGTATCTGTCAATGAAAGGAGAACAATAGGTTAAGTACCTGTCAATGAAAGGAGAACAATAGGTTAAGTACCTGTCAATCAAAGGAGAACAACAGGTTTGCCCATGAGTGCTTACCTGCCCCTAATGTAGGCAACCCACACTAAAAAAATGTGCCACAATGTAACTTGTCCCCCTACTTCTATCGACGACTCAACGCTTTTCCTTTTTGGTGAGTGGTCTTCTTTAATCCATAAGTATTTACTCTCTACCAGAAATAACTTTCTTTGGGCAGAGTATATGCTATGTAGTAATATCCTGGCAGATTAAAACCGTGAGCCAGACATGAACATTGCTCATTAGTGAAAAGCTAAAACGCTATTTCTATTTTCCCGAAATTATAACTAGTAACAGCCACCAAAGCTCTTAGTTCTGTGCTGAAAACTTGACTCTGCATTATCGACTTATCATATATGGAAGAAGCTTGCAGTTGTACACGAATAGTGCTTACAAAGACATCATTTCCACGTAGATAAACTTTTGAAATTTGTTGGAATGGCACTGTCTACCGAAAACCACAGACACATGTGTGCATCAGATCTGCAACAAGTGACAAGCGCGGCAAGGTGGGATGTATCAGGCGAACCGGGTGGCTTGTCATGCGCTGTTTGCACATCATCTGCTCCTCAGCGCGCACGCGCCCCACTACCTCGCATCACCTCTCAGTTTCATCATAATCGGCACACACGGTCACACTTTTCTACTGTTCCAGCCGTGTGCATCCAAAAAAACAAAAACACTCGCAAACGCCTCGTCCAACGCTGATGTCAGCCCCTCGAACAAGCTACCCTGCACTCTGCGCGTAATACAAGTCCTGTGGCGTGTAATAAAAAACTGAAGCGTTTCCTTAAAACTTTTCCTTAAAAATTTTACATTTTCGGTCAGTTTGTCTCTGTCATTAATGTGGGGGCTCTTTCTTGTTCATAGGCTACATTTGATTAAGGTAGGAAGTTTTATTGTATACATTGCAACTATTTAACAATATACGATGCGTGAAAGATGTCTTGGAAAATTATATGAGAAATTATCAGAAAAAGATTCGGAAGACTATTAGTGAATGTCTCTGTGGAATTAATGTTACTTAAACTGGCATGACAAGAGAAATAATCTTTGCAATGAAATGAAATGATCGTATGGCATTTATTGGCCGGGATATCCCCCTTCAGGGTTCGGTCGCCGTATTGCAAGTCTTTTTATTTGACCCCGCTTCGGCGACTTGCGTGCCAGTGATGATGAAAATGATGATGAAGGACACACGACACCTAGTCCCCTGCCGGGAATCGAACCCGGGCCCCCTTGCATGGTAGGAGGTAACGCTGTCGCGGCACTACAAAGGCGGACATTTTTGCAGTAATTAAAGCACTTTTAAGCAAAGATAGGCAGTGAATAGTCCATTTTTCTTTATATGGGGATACAGGCAAAGTCTTTAATTAATAATAAAATTTGTATAAGCCAAAAATTTGTAAGCGAAAATTCAGTAGTTTTTTACCTGGTGATAAAGAAAATCTTGCATGTGTAACTGAATTTTTTACTAGCACAAGTGCTGTTTTGTTTGAATTGCAGCGTTGTTGTTGCTGTCTTCAGTCCGAAGACTGGTATGATGCAGATTTCCATAGTACTCTACCCTGTGCTATCCTCTTCGTCTTCGAGCAACTACTGCAGCCTACACCCTTCTGAGTTTGTTTGCTGTATTCATCTTTTAGTCTCCCTCCCTCTACGATTTTTACTCCCCACACTTACCTCCAATACTAAATTGGAGACCCCTTGACGTCTCAGAATGTGTCCTATCAAACGATCCCTTCTTTTGGTCAGGCTGTGCCACAAATTTCTTAGCTCCCCAATTCTCTTCAGTACCTCCTCGTTAGTCATTTGATCTACGTAACTAATCATCAACATTCTTCTGTAGCACCACATTTTGAAAGTTTCTACGAGAGGGTATCAAAAAAACCGTAATTATTTTTTAAAAGCTATATATTTTCAAACTGTTTTCAAAACAACAAATACATTTGTCCCACAGGTGCTTCCGCTGTTCGCAACATATTTTGTAGTCATCTTTAGAAATAGTGGACAGCTCCACCCTCGGATTTTTCATGACTTCTTCAACGTTGTCGAACCGGTGTCCTTTCATGTCCCTTTTCAAGTGTAGAAATAAACAGAAGTGACACAATGCCAGGTGAGGAGAGTAAGGTGCATGGGGCAGTGGAACCATACCATTTTAGCCATAAAATGTCTAACAGAGATGGCTGTGTATGCAGGTGCATTGTAGTGGTGGAAGAACCAGTCTCCCGTCTGCCACACATCGGGTCTTTTCTGAGGCTGAACCGAGCTCCAAAATAACGCGCTAATCTCTGACAGTTGATCAATTGTCTGTCGACGGTCTGTGAGCAGAAGCGCTCCAATTTTTTCAATATTTTCGTCTATTTGAGCAGCTGATAGACGTGCAGAACGAAGTTTGTCATCAGTCGACATGTCGCCATTATCAAATCGAGCAAACCACTCGTACACTTGAATTTTTCCCATAGCGTCCTCTTGGTTTTCAACATTAAAACAGTTTCAGCAGCATCTTTACTGAGTAGAAAACAGAATTTCACAGCTGCACCTTGTTCACTTAAACTTGCCATCACAAAAAAGGAAACAAGAATAAAACTGCGCTAGCAAAAACAATCACTGCAGACGAACAGAACGAGCGGCACTGAACCTGCAATAAGTTGCGTTATACACGCCTAGCGGCAGAAATGCGTACTACACAAGCTACACCCACAACAGTGTTATTATGCTTTATTTCTTTTTTGGGTACTCACTCGTATTCTCTTTTTGTTTAAACCGTTTACCGTCCATGTTTCACTTACATACACTCCAGATAAATATTTTCACAAAAGACTTTCTGACTTTTAAATCTATATTCGATGTTAACAAATTACTCTTCTTCAGAAATCCCTTTCGCGCCATTGCCAGTCTACATTTTGTGTCCTCTCTACTCAGGTCATCGACAGTTATTTTGATGCCCAAATAGAAAAACTCATCTACAATTTTTTGCAAATCTAATTCCCATAGCGTCACCTGATTTAATTCGACTACATTCCATTATCCTTGTTTTGCTTTTTGCGATGTTCGTCTTATATCCTTCTTTCAAGGCAATGGCCATTCCGTTCAACTGCTCTTTCAAGTCCTTTTGCTGTCTCTGACAGAAGTACAATGTCATTGGCAATCCTAAAAGATTTTCTTTTCCCTGAACTTCAGTTCCTACTCCAAATTTTTCTTTTGTTTTCTCTACTGCCTGTTCAATGTACAGACTGAATAACATCGTGGATAGGCGACAATCCTGTATCACTCCCTTCTCAACCACTGCCTAACTTTCGTATCCCTCGACTCCTATAACTGCCGTCTGGTTTTTTGTACAAGCTGTAAGTAGCCTTTCGTCTCCCCCCCCCTCCCCCCTGTATTTTACCCTTGCTACCTTCAGAGTTTTAAAGCGACCATTCCAGTAACATTGTCAAAAGTTTTCTCTAAATCTACGAACGCTATAAACGTAGGTGTGCTTTTCCTTAATCTAAAGAATCTTCTAAGGTGAGTCGTAGGGTAATTATTGCCTCGCGTGTTCCTACATTTCTCCGGAATCCAACCTGATCTCTGAGATCGGCTTTTATCAGTTTTCCATTCTTCTGCAAAGAATTCGTGTTAGTACTTTACAATCATGACTTATTAAACTGATAGTTCGGTAATTTTCACACAAGCCAGCAACAGCTTTCTTTGGAGTTGGAATTATTACATTCTTCTTAAAGTCTGAGAGTATTTCGCCTGTCTCGTACATTTTGCACCACATGGAAGAGTTTCGTCATGACTGGTTCTCCCAAGGCTATCAGTAGCTTTGACGAAATATCGTTTAGTCCCGGGGCCTTGTTTCGACTTAGATCTTTCAGAGCTCTGTCATATTCTTCTCGTAGTATTATATCTCCCACGTCATCTTCATGTACGTCCACTTTTGTTTCTACAACATTGCCTTCAAGTTTATCTCCCTTGTATGGACCCTCCACACACTCCTTGCAACTTTCTGCTTTCCCTTCTTCCCTTAAGATTGGTTTTCCACCTGAACTTTTTATATTCGCAGAGCTGCTTTTCCTTTCCCCTTTCTTAAATTTTCCTTTAGGCGGTATCCGTAGTCTCCCTAGTGAAATCATTATTAAACGTTTATACTCCCTTTGGCCTCGTTCATTTGCTGCATTTTTATTTTTTCTCCGATTATAAATTAAATTCAATCTCTCTTGTGTTATCCAAGGATATATACTAGGCCTTATCTTTTTTACGTATTTGATCCTC